>NW_026623030.1:21803200-22103200 GCF_023065955.2 Ursus arctos
ACCCTCCCATCCTAAAAACCAAAAAAAAAAAAAGGGGGGGGGGGCTGCGGGGAGAGAACGGGATTGTTCAAAGGAGCATGAATTAAGTATCTCCTTTAACAAAATGGTCTGGATTAAAATGTTTTTATACTCTCATGAATATTCCGTATCCGTTTATTCTGATTTCTCTGAAAATGGCAGAAGTTCTCTTAATTGACCTTCACTTGCCTGACTTGTGGGATGAAGGAGGCCCCTCCGTTTTGCGTGGTAGATGTACTGAGTGGGGCCACGGCACGGCAGGCCAGCCGCTTCTAGGTGGTGTGCGCACTGCTGCTCCCACCTGCGGAGCTGCAGGCTTGCCAAGAGTCCACCCGGCTCTCCAACCTGTTTGCTGTTGTAACTGGTATTATGATTATATCATTAAATATTACATAACTGATGAAATAGGAATTTAAAACACCCCAGGAAATAGTTTCTAAAACATCCAGTTTTCTTATGGAAAGACTCAAAATGAATCTCTAAGAAATTGATGTTAGTTAGGTATGGGATTCAGAGCCTACTCTGCCCACCCTTTCATTTAGAACCCTTGATGGGGGCAGACTTCTCGGGCAACCAGAAGGGCCTGGGGTGCAGTCTAAGCAGCAGGCCACCTGTGCACCTTTCAGCCCAGGGCCTCTGTCTGTTCATGTCCACTGTTGTAGCAAATAGTCATGTGAGCTGGTAAGAGGAACAGGAAAGACTTTTGGATAGGACACAACTAGAGTCCATGGGAGAAGCAAAAAGCCTGCAACACCCAAGAAGTTCTTAAACATCATAGGCTGAAATTGATATCCTCAAACAAAACCCAAACCCCTTGGTTTTCTCCCTTTTACTTCCTTTAATATCTCCCTTGGAGTAGTTTCTTACTGAGGATGGTGGTGGTAAGGTGATCTGCTTGCTTTTCACTCTCTTGTACCTTTAGTTTTGCTTCCACCTAGAGAATCTTTTTCTTTTCCTTTTCTCTTCCCCTCTTCTCTTCCCCTCTTCTCTTCTCTTCTTTTCCTTTTTTTTTTTTTTTAAGGTTTTATTTATTTGAGAGAAGAGAGGGAGAGAGAGCACGAGCAGGGGGAGGGGTGGAGGGAGAAACAGGCTCCCCGCTGAGCAGGGTGCCCGATGCGGGGCTCGATCCTGGGACTGTAGGATCATGACCTGAGCCAAAGGCAGATGCTTAATTGACTAAGCCATCCAGCTGCCCTGAGAATATTTTTCTTTATAATTTAAAAAGTAATCTTATTTTTAATGTGGAAATCTTCCACATACGGAAGTTGAGAGAATGCCTTAGGTCACTCAGCTTCAACAAGTATCAACTCAGGGCCAATCTTGTTTAATCTGTCCCTTTCGCTCCCACCCCTTGTCAGACTTCTCAGAAGGCCTTGAGCCTCAATCTAAAGAGGGGTGAATAAATGAATATTTATGTTTCAAGTTAAAATATTTAAGGAGGGAGATAATATTTTAGAAATGATTACTCGCAACTTCTGATTGCTTAAACAGTTAAAGTTCCGGTTGTCTTGGATTAGTAGACTGAATTCTTAACAGCATATTCACTATTACTACTGTGGTTTGGGTTTCCTTTAATATGACAAGTAGTAGACAAACATAGTGAAATGATCATGAAAATACCCAAAGTTTTATAAACTCTCTTTGTAAGACAGATTCTTTAGAAGGTAAGTTAGTAAACCATTTCATGGTTCTGTAGAACAATACCGTGTAGCCGGCAGAAGATATAGCTAAGGGGAAACATAGTGGCTGGAGGGGAAGTCCACAGAAGCAGGTTTTAGTTCCATGTATTTCATTGGTATTTCCACATAATATCATTTGCCATCTGTGGAGCAGTGGTTCTGTAGCAGAGAGCATATGGGTGTTTACTTGCGTTATCTCATTTAACCATCACAGTGACTCTTGAGGTACATGATATCCTCATCTTATGGACGAAGAAACTGAAGTACAGAAAGGCCCAAGGTCAGCTAATAAGTGCCTACAGCTCCTAACAGCTCACACCTTTTAAACTATAGAATCATTAGTGAAAGTACTGTGGTCATAGTAATTTCAGATGAGAATTAGGAACGCATAAATTTGACACTATTTTTGCTATTCAAAAAAGAAGAAAACTTTTGGCAAGCAGAGCCAAGTTCTCCTGCTCTTATTTACCTGACCTCTTTCTCTGATCTTGGTTCCTGATCCCACATCGCATTTTGGATGTTTGATTTGGGGGTTGGAGCCGTCTTTCCTGGAAGTCACATTGAAGCATTTATTTTAGAGGTGGGGGATTATCTCTTACCCCACCTCCTAATGGCTTTTTCATTAGAAAAAGCACATTTGTAATTTCACTAGAAAAGGCATGTATATAATTTACCTGTGAAAAAACGATTTCAGATGCTGACTTGGGGCGCTGTCTCACGGCAGATGGTCTTTACCTGTATACTACTAACTCAGTTGGAAGAGGAGTAAGCAAATTGGGGTCTGGATTACATGGTACTCTCAGGTCAGTTGCATGGAACTTGCTGAATGGTTTGGTTGGAACATTTCCTTCCTTATATAAATCTCTATGAAAAAGATACCTTGGAGGTATATCCACCTCCCAACCCCCTGCCCAAGACTGACTAGTAACTAAATAAGTCTGAACAACTTCATGTAATTCAGGTTTTCTTGGATTAGTAGGCTCTTGTTCTGTTAATGCATTTCAGCTTTGTTTTGACTCGAAAGAGCTTGGTAGCCCTCAGGTCATTGTTTCTAGCCAGAAATTCCTCTATGATCAGAATTACTATAATATTAGTGACTTCTCCATGTTGATGAATGGCCATTTTTCTAGTGAAGTCTTTTTGTACTTGGATTTCACATTGGATTAGCAGTGCTTTGCAGTTGGGATACAAGATCTGTGACCTGCTGCCAAAAGAAACCACAGTTTGAGATTCTTACATATATTTAATTAGATCTTTTCCCCAACTTTGTCTCCTCTCTAATTTGTTGTGGAAAATTAATATTTGCTGTAGTTTGTCAGTCACAAAATGTTAATGTACTATATTTACTCTCCTTTAGATATTTTGCATACTTAGTCATTTTAAAAAATTAGGTGGAAAATGTTTGTGTAGTGCATTGCATGGTTTTGAACACTGCCTGGCTACTCAGCCTGTATACTTTTTCCCCCCCCTCTCTGCAGAGGTTTCGTGTACTGCCGGAATGAGGAGCTGGAACCAGGATGGGTTGCTTTTGGCAGTGGCAATCTTCTCCACCGGCCTGTGTCTTTTGATAATAAACCTCACTCCCTTTTCCAGGTCATTGACCAGAATACCCTTCAGGTAAAAAAGAAAACCAAGACATTGTCTTTTATATTTTGGAGATAGTAAGGGAAGTTCCTGACCTCGTCAGAAGGAGTAAGAACACCATGGATATAGTTTCCCGCCATAGTGGTATCCTTTTAATTGTCACCATTTGGGCATTAGGTTTTTTTCTCTGATATCTTAGAGTTTCCCCACATGATCTGCATGAATGTGCTCTCGAAGAGTTTCTAAGGCCATCAAACAAATGTTTATGATAAAAAAAAAGAGCCAAAGGTGGCATACATACTAGCTGTCTTTTTTTTTTTTTTTCTTCTGCCAAATCTATTTTGGGAAGACATCATTTCCTTATTTGATTTACTCTGAACAACCTTTCTGTGGTAATGGGAGCCTTGAAATGAGTTTGGATAAAATCATGTGTTAGGGATTCAGAGCTCATCTTCAGTGCTTTCCAGACATAGCACTGTATCCCAGCACTTGCTGCATTATGCTGCGGTCACCTGCTCTTGTTTCTTCTCCACTACAGTGCATACCTTTAAGTCTGGACCCTGTCTTACGTATCTTTGTGTGCTTAGAATGTAGCACGGTGCCTAGCATTTGACTGATGATGATAATAGTAATTGTCCTGTATCAGTGTCTCTGTGCCAGGCTCTGGTCTAGGCAATTTACGTGCACTTCTCCTATCTGTGGGGTAGAACGATGGCAATTTCATCTTACAGACAAGGCAGCTAAGGCTAGGCATATTGTAGGCACTCAGCAAGTGTTTATTGTTGAATGAAGGAATGTAGCTCCACATTAAGGGGCTTGCCCAAGGCCACACAATAATGTGGCCACACAAGCATAAGAACTTGAACCCATGGTTCTCAGCACTGGAGTTTGGATTTTTTACATTATATCTTTCTGCCTTTCAACCCAAGATGAACTTCATGGTTAGAGGTCCCATCGGTGGCACGACCGCCCTGGGAGTAGCCCCATGCAGGACACCGGTGGGATGCTGCATCTCCTTTTGTCGTCACTCACCTGTGCCTTTTCTGGTGAACAGGGGCTGAGTCTTATTCACTGTTGTATCTTCAAAGCACACAGTAGCTGCTTAGTAATTGCTAGATGAATAAAAAGAACAAATTGACAAATAGATGCTCAGTTGACTTCATTTCTTTTTTCCTAAAGATTTTATTTATTTATTTGACAGTGAGCACAAGCAGGGGGAGCGAGAGGGAGAGGGAGAAGCAGGCTCTCTGCTGAGCGGGAGCCTAATGTGGGGCTCTATCCCAGGACCCTGGGATCTTGACCTGAGCTGAAGTCAGATGCTTAACCGACTGAGCCACCCAGGCTGCCCTTGACTTCATTTTTTTTTTTTTTTAAAGATTTTATTTATTTATTTGACAGAGAGACAGCCATCAAGAGAGGGAACACAAGCAGAGGGAGTGGAAGAGGGAGAAGCCGGCTCCCAGCGGAGGAGCCTGATGTGGGGCTCGATCCCAGGACTCCGGGATCACGCCCTGAGCTGAAGGCAGATGCTTAACGACTGAGTCACCGAGGCGCCCCTTGACTTCATTTTTTTTTTTTTTAAAGATTTTATTTATTTATTTGACAGAGATAGAGACAGCCAGCGAGAGAGGGAACACAAGCAGGGGGAGTGGGAGAGGAAGAAGCAGGCTCACAGCAGAGGAGCCTGATGTGGGGCTCGATCCCATAACGCCGGGATCACGCCCTGAGCCGAAGGCAGACGCTCAACCGCTGTGCCACCCAGGCGCCCCCCTTGACTTCATTTTTTATTACAAATGCAGACAGATGAGAATATGTCCTATATTTATTTGAAGTAGAATTATAAGCCTGGGAATTAAACAGATCTTTAATCTTGGGACATGGTTTTTATTTGAGGTAATGTCCATTTCCTCTGCTTTGTTCCAAAAACTTCGATTTTTTTCTTTTTCTTTTTTCCCAAGAAAACTATATTTTCGCTAAGTAGGTGATGTGCACTGGAGCAATTTGGGGCTAACTTAGGCCAATCAGTAGCTCTCAACTTTCTAGATTTCCTGGTACGACAAGTCCCAAAATGTGATTACAGCAACTGCATTACTTTTTTTTTTTTTTTTTTTAAAGATTTTATTTATTTATTCGACAGAGATAGAGACAGCCAGCGAGAGAGGGAACACAAGCAGGGGGAGTGAGAGAGGAATAAGCAGGCTCATAGCGGAAGAGCCTGATGTGGGGCTCGATCCCATAACACCAGGATCACGCCCTGAGCCGAAGGCAGACGCTTAACCGCTGTGCCACCCAGGCGCCCCTGCATTACTTTTTAACTTTTGCAACAGACAAAACAAGTCTGGAAAAAAGTTCATATGAAATGAGTTCAAGGGTCAGAAGTAACCTTAGGAAAACGAGTGACTCACCCCGAGAGATGGAGTAACTGAAAGTGGTTCTCACTGTTCCCGAAGGCATCTGACCTTCTCTAATTATTTTTATTTTGGGATTTTCAGTTCTGCTTCTACCCTCAGCATTTTTGAGAAACCTAGTCAGCAGTTTTTTGGGTCCCCGTTTTCTCTCATTTTAAGGGATTTTCTCTTGCAGTAAAAATGAGCATGTAACTACACATTTAATGTGAAGTGTTGCAAAGCTCATTCGTTATACTGAAACTGAAGGATGGTTAGTACTGGAAACACATGCCTTCGTGTCTGATACAGAGAATTGGTGTTTGTCTTTTTCCTCCCAGTGGACTTGGTGCCTCTCACTAAGCCTACATGTGCTGGGTTAGGGTCTTACATGTGCCTTTGCTTACTTTCTCTTTTCCCTTTCTCTCCCTTCTCCTCCTCCCCTCTTGTCTTCCTTCTGCCCTCTTTTTCACTTCCTTCCATATTTGTTGAATAACTTTGAGTTAGACTCTGAATTAGGTGCTGGGATATAAAAGTAAATAAGGTATAGTCCCTGTCCTTTGAAATATAATTAATAGTCTGAAATTCTTACTAAGGAATACTTAGGACATTTCAGCAAGTACTAGTTCTCTGAAGCGTTGTTTTTAGTGTTTGATAAAACACACGTGCTTAGCAGATCAGATACTTTTGGCCTCTTATCTGTTGCATGGCCCATTGAATGAGTTTTTATATTTTTGTCATGTAATTTTCATCTCTTAGAGGTAGCAGTTTTATTCTGACCAGGAATCCTATTGAGTTCTGATCTTGGACTTAATAGCATTAGTGATGAACTGATAGAATTAATTGGAAGTTGTATGTCACACTAATGAAGTTTTCTTCCCTTTCATGGCCAGGTGTGCCAGATGGTGCCAATGCCAGCCAATCATCTCCCTATTGGCAGCACCATGAGCACTGTGCACCTTTCTTCAGATGGTACTTACTTCTATTGGATCTGGTCTCCTGCCAGTCTGAATGAGAAAACACCCAAGGGACATTCCGTCTTCATGGACATTTTTGAACTTGTGGTAAGTTTCACTCTTTCATTTTGTGTCTTTGCAGAGAAATTTCCATTTGGTTTCTTTTCATATTGGTTTACAAAGGACCCAAGAAAGTTGGGGTATGTACAGTATGTCCACTCTTGCCTCAAAATTGGTTTTTCTTTTGGATTTCTTTGGAAGTTTGTTTGGAATTGTACGACACAGATAAAGCCAAGCTTTCTGAAGTCTAATCTAGCAACAGGGTGCAGATGATAATAATGTGTAGATAAGGGGGTTTTCAAGTAGAAATGCTCATGGGGCTTGTTGGAAATGTGGAACTAAATTGCAGTGGCAAGATTGGGACTATAGTAGATATTGGGAGTCTCTGAGAGAGGATAATTAAAACCATGAGAAGGCATTCATTGAGTAGATACTAGCTGACTGCCTACTGTGAGTCAGGCAGCGTTGTCTTTAGGTGGTGGGAATACAGGGATGGGCGAGGTGAGCAGGATCCTTGCTCTGATGGAGCTTTATTCTGCCTGGTAGGTGGGTTAGGGTCGTAGTGGTGGAGTGACAAAAATTAACCATAAAGAAGTGAGCAAATAAGCAGATAAGATAATTTTAGGTAGTGAAGGAAAAATAGTAGTTAACCAGATGAAGAAATTGGGGAATAGGGGAGAGGAGAACATTCTAGGAGGAAGAGACCACAGGTGCAAAGGCCCTGTGGCAGGAGCAAGCATGTGTGTGTTAGGTAACAACAGTGGGCCAGAGTGGCTGGAATGCAGAGGGGAGACGAGAGTAGGAGCCCTGGTAGTCTAGAATTGTACTTGTCTACTGTGGTAGTCTGTAGCCACATGTGGCTATTTAAATTTAAATTAGAATTAAGTAAAACTTTAGTTGCTCGCTCATATTAGCCATGCTTCCAGTGCTCAGAAACCACATGTGACTGGCTTCTGTATTAAACATCAACGATCTAGAACATTCCCTCTGTTGGAGACCTGTAAAAGAAAAAATTGCCCCAAGCCAATCTGTGACAAAACATTTTTAATGATGTAATTTATAGCCTCCTTCTGGGAAGAAATTCGCATTCTTCAAAAAAAAATAAAACACCGAAGTAATTTTTGAATAAATTTTAGTAGGAGTTAAACTTCTTCTGGGAAACCCATCTCCTATCTGCCAGCTAACCATCAGTCAAGAGTCCAGTATCATAAAGTACATTCTCTTCTTTTTTTATGTAGTTTCTCCGTTTAATTATCGTCTTTTTTGTAAGATGTTCTGGCCACAGTGAGTCTTTGAATTGGTCTGCTAGAGACTGTACTGCTTGAACATGTGTTCGTAATTGTTGTTGTTTTTAACAGACTTACCAGCTGGCTAAATGATTTAGGTCTTCATCCTAAGTGTAATGGGAAAACATTAAAGAATTTCCCCTTTCTCTGACATGTGACAAGTGAGAGTCCCTCACCCTGGCTGCTCGTGGGCTGCTTCTCGAAGGCACTCACTTTCATGGTTTCCACTTTCCCTTCTTCTGGTGGTTGCCTTCATTTCTCTAAATAAAAAGCTTTTATTGCTATTTTTTGGATGTATGCACTCCATATATTTTGTGTTATTTTCTTCCCTGCGGTAGATGAGGATTTGATCCAATTCCTACTCTTTCTTCTTCCTCATAATGTATGTATTTTGTTCCTCCTTTGGTGTATCTTTGTAACTTGCAGCGAAACCTGTATTTCTTGTTCCTCAGCTCTAGCCTGCATCTCTCATTCCTCTTCTTTAGGAGGTGGAGATAGTGTCCCTTCCCTTCTCTTAGTGTGAGGCAAACCTAGACTTGAAGTGCGTGTATGTTTAGGGGAAAACCAAGAGGAAGAGAGATGAGTCACCCCTACCAATCTTGGGGAGTCTTGGGAATTGGAGACATGAGGTGTGTCGTGGAGCCATGGTGAGAGGCGTATAGGCTGAAAGTTAATAAAAAGAACTGTCCTCCCTTTTGCTGACCTACACATTTGTGCTCAGATACTGGCTGCCTAGGTGAAAGACTGGACTTTATTTTCTGAAGAATTTGAACGATTCTGGAAAAAAAGATCTCCATGTACGGACATTGGGGTTCATTTAAGGAAAAGTCTTGCTGCCCTAGTGAATCACCCACAAGTGACGTCTTCCAGTAAGCAAGCCTCGACCATGTGCACAGCATTCCTGACTAGTGCTGAACTGTCTTAAAAAGAGCAGATACAAAAACAACAACAACAACAAAAAACCAAAACAAAACAAAAAACCAAAAACCAAACAACCCACCCAGAAACAAAACAAAACAAACCCCAACCCAACAAAACCGCAAACTTTGGAGAGGTTTGTGTGGAGAGGAAGAGGAATAGATTATCATTATTTTGCCAACATTTTTTTTTCTTAAATTATTGAAGCCAGGTGATGGGTGCATGAGGGAGCTTGTTATTATTCTTTTGTGCACATTTAAAAAGTACTATATTAAATTTTTTAAAGCAGACAACCAAGAATCTAGGTCAATGAGGAAGGCCTCCAGTATGAACACTAAAAATCAGAAAAACAGCCAATAGCGGTGGAATAAAGCTTGGTAAACACTAACTGTGTGAGCTATGAGAAGATCTTGCATTCATACAACAACACAGGAGGGCATGAGAAAAGATCTGAATGGGCAAGAGCTCCTGGAATTATGACTATGGTTGTCAACACTGGGGGAAAAAAAAAGGGTTAAAGATAAGAAATCTCCTAGAAAGTAGGACAGAATAGAATAAAGAACAGGAAATAGGAGAGAAGAGATAAAAAATGTAAGGAGCAGTCCATCTAAAGTCATAGTAATAGAAAAAAGAAAACAAAAAACAAAGAAGGAATACAAGAGAAATGTCAGACTGAAGGACCCTCGTGTCTAGATTAGCCGGTACCTGACACAGTGAACGAAAAATGCCCACACCGTGGCACATCATCCTGAAATTTCAGATGATCAGGGGTAAAGAGAAGGTTCTGAAGCTTCTAGAGATAAAGATCCTGTGCAAATGAGGAATAAGGAAAGCCCCATCCTATTCAGTAGCATTGTTGGATATACAAGCAGAGTAGTGCTCTCAAAATTCTGAGGGAAGCTGATTTCCAGCCCAGAAGTTAGTCATCTAAAGGGTCCGTCAAGTGTAAGGCAATGAAGATATTTTTAGACATGTAGTTATTACAATCAAAAGCCCAGACCTGCCCTGGAGGAAATAGAACAACTAAAATAGCCTCTGTCAGTGGTATGGATGATAAGCTGAAGGAACCTGCGTTAGATTAAAAGAACAACCTTTGAATTGTTGTTGGAGTCTGAAACCATTAAACATTTTAGAGACCATTTGGAATTTGAATATAAAATGAATATTAAATGAAACCAGGGATTATTTTTAATTTTAAGTATGTGAATTGTAGTTCTATAAGAATGTCCACATTTTTAGAGATGTGCAGTGAAGTATTCAGAAGTGGAATTACGTGTCTGAGATATGCTTTAAAATGCTGGAGCAAAAAAAGTGACAGGTCAAACCCATGTGGCAATATCTGGGTTATAGTTGAATCTGGAAGGAGGTTCATTAGACTGTTCTCTATTTCTGTGTGTTTGAAATTTTTCATCAAATCAAGTAAGCATCACTAGCCACTAGTTGAGCAGCTTCTAAAATGCTGACTTGGGAAGCTAAACACAGATCTCTGGCTTACTGCCTCTGGTACGTCTATGGAACGGAACACTGTATAGCCATTAAAAAGTATGAGGCAGATCGGCAGAGACCAAGTAGATTAATTGCCAAGTTACATTGTTTAATAGAAAAAGCTAGGTTCAGCATACTGTATTCACTGCTGCTGTGTGATAAAAGTTGGGGTGGGAGAGGTGGATTCCTTCTGCAATTGTCCTCCTACATTAACAGCTTTCCTCTCAACGGATCACTCACCAGCGCGTACAAATACATTAGAGGATATCCGGTCTTACAGGGAAAGAAGAAAACCACTCCCTTGACCCATACCCACCTCCACTCTCCTATCTTTGGCTTCCCTTTACAGCACTACTTTTGAAAGAGCTTATTCTTACTGTTTTTATGTTCTTTCCTTCCATTCTGTCTTGAGCCTGCTCCTGTCAGTCTTGTATCCTCACCCCACGCCACCAGAACAGCTAGCTTTTCCGAGTTTACCAGGGACTTGCACCTTACTAAGTTCAAGGTCAACTTCCTTGTCTTTTTAACTTGACCTTTTAGCAGTATTTCGTGTGGTTTGTCACTCCCCCATTCTTGAAACTGTTTCATTTGGCTTGTGGGAGCACCCATAGGACTTCTCCTGCCATGGGTTGTTCCCTACCTCTCAACAATTACGAGCTTCCAGACCTATTTCCAGGATGCCTTCCGTCACTGTCTGCTCTTACTCCCTGACTGGTCTCCTACTGTCATATAGCTTTAAACACCTCAGTGTACTGATGGTGCTCAAATCTGCTCAGCCAGAACCTGTCCCCGGAGCTCTGGCTGCATATTGATGTGGGTGCGATTTGTATGTGCACAGGATATGAGACTTTTTCCAGCTGGAAGTCTGATCCTCACTGCAAGCTAAATATGCCCCTAGCCATACTCCTGATTTTACCCCCGAGCTGCTCTTCCTGGACACTTTCCCTTTTCAGTTGATGGCATTTGTGTCCTTCCAGTGTTGTCCAGGGACCTTTAGTGTTACTTTCTTTTTAAGATTTTATTAGAGAGAGAGAGTGCGCGCGAGCATGAGCGGGGGGAAGGGCAGAGGGCAAGGGAGAAGCAGACTCCCCACTGAATGCAGAGTCCAGCTGTGACTTATGTGGGACTCAATCCCAGGACTCCCAGGATCATGACCTGAGACGGTCAGACGCTTAACTGACGGAGCCATGCAGGCGCCCAAGACCTTTAGTGTTACTCTTGAATCCTTTTTTCCCCTCCCAAATTCTGTGTCTAGTCAGCAAATGCTGTCTGCTCGACCTCCAGGGTGGGTCCCCCCTTCATCTACTATTGTCTGCACCTACAGCTCTCTGTGTCTCACACTGCTGTAGCCACAGCCAGCCTCCATGCTCACCCGCAAACACACCAGGTGTGTTCCCACCTCGGGGCTGTCGTGCTGGGCTGTCCTCTCACACATAACCATGTGGCTTGTTTTCACTTTTTTTAGGTCTCTGCTCCAATAAGCACCTTGTTAAAAAGACCTTTCTTACCATTCTATAGAAAACATTTTATATGTGGAGCACCTGGGTGGCTCAGTTGGTGTCATGATGTCAGCTCAGGTCATGATCTCTGGGTCGTGGGATCAAGCCCCATGCTGGACCCTACACGCAGAGTGCTGAGTCTGCCTGAGATCCTCTCTTCCGCTCCCTCTGCCTCCTCCTGACACTCACTCGTGCATGTGTTTGCTGTCTAAATATTTTACTTGAAATTAAATCCCATCCCTTCTTATCCCTTTTAGCCTGCTTTATTTTTCTTTATAACTCATTACTATCCATTTATTTGCTTATCTGTTGACTGTCTCCTTGGCCTAGAATGTCAGCTCTAGGAGGGCAGGGATTTGGGTCTCTCTTGATGACTGCTTTGTCCCCAGCACCTCCAACAATGCTTGGCACACAGTAGGTGTTTACAAAATCTTCGTTGGATGAACGGAAGCACCAGAAATTGGTTGCCTGAGGGCGCCTGGGTGGCTCATTTGGTTAAGCATCTGACTTCCCCTTGGGTCATGGTCCTGGGATTGAGTCCCGTCAGGTTCCCCACAGCGGGGCGTGTGCCTGTCCCTCTTCTGCCTCTCCCTCTGCCCCTTCCCCTGCTCATGCTTGCTCTCTCAAAAATCTTAGAAAAAAAAAAATTGGTTGCCTCTAGCAAGGCTTGCTTTCTACCTTTTTGTTTTAAAAGTTTAAAAATGGGCTTAAAAATCTTAAGTAAATTTTTAGTAATCTTTATGTCAGTGTGGGGCTCAGACTCCTGACCCCGAGATCAGGAGTCGCATGCTCCATTGACTGAGCCAGCCAACTGCCCCTCAAGTAAATTTTTGTAAAAAGAACTTGGTTAATAGCATTGAATTCTGTTGAGAATTCAAGATTGAAGCTGAAAGAGGTTGTTGAATGGAGAATAGGGAGGCCATGGGTAGTAGACTTAGCAAGAGCAGTTGTGGGGACCGGTTGGGGTGAAGGCAGGTGGAGTTGGTCGAGTATGGTGAAGGGGTTAAGATGAGAAGAGCAGCTAATTCTCTCCAGAGGTTTGTCATGAAAAGGAGAGAAAGGTGGAGGTAGTAGTGGACTAGACTGTGGGGATGTTGAAGTATTTTTAACTTTATTATTGAAATTTTAAATTATTGAACAGATAAAGTCATCTTCAAAAATGACAAATTACAGGGCTTAGCCCTCTGACGAACTGCCTTGGCCAAACCAGACAAAAAAGCTTATCTATAAAATGAGGGTGTTCGAGTAGATGATTCAAAGGGTTCTAGCCCTGAAATTCTCCATCCCCCCCAGCTTCATTGAGGTGTTGCTGACAAATAAAAAATAAATTTTTAAGGTGATAATTTGACATATGTGTATATTGTGAAACAGTTACCATAATCAAATTCGTTAATATCCATCACTGCATGTGTTCAAGACGTTTGTGTCTTCGTGGATGGTGACATTCAATATATGCTCTTAGTAACTTCTAAGTGTACACTGTGATTACCTGTAGTCACCATGCTACAGATTAGATCCCCAGAACTTACTCATTTTCTAACTGAAAGTTTGTACTCTTGACCAGCATCTCCCATCTCTCCCACCCCACAACCCCTGGCAACCACAATTTTTTCTATTTCTGTGAGTTTGACATTTTTTTTATCTTCCAAAGTGAGATCATACAGTATTTCTTTCTCAATCTTATTCATCCACTTAGTATAGTACTCTCAAGGCCCATCCATGTTGTCACAAATGGCAGGATTTCCTTTTTTAAAAAAAAAGGCTGAATACTAAAATTCCTTACTTTTCTGATTCATGAAAAATTTTAGTTTCTAAATAGTATAAATATTTGCTACTTAGATGTGGCTAATGATAATTATTGGAAAGAATTAGGTTTACTGTGAATTATGATTTCACCCAGATACTTGGAAGTACTGATAAATTGCTCTCCAGATTTAGTGATGGTTACATTGTTTTGAATACTTTTTAAAAATAATCTATTTACATAGTCATAAAATTCAAATGATACAAAAGTCTCTCACCTACCTGTCTTCTAATTCATTTTCCCTCCCCAGAGGCAAATAAGGTTAACACTTTCTTCTGTGTTCCTCCTAATATGAACATGTACAAATACACATGTATATTTTTTTCCTTTTCTGTTTTTACACAAATGGTAATTTGTTATACTTTTTTTTTTTTTTTTTAAAGTAAGCTCTGTGCCAGCATGGGGCTTGAACTCATGACCCCGAGATCAAAAGTCACATGCTCTACCAACTGAGCCAGCCAGGTGCCACCCTCCTCCTGTTAAAAAAATTAAGTAAACGCTATGCCCCGTGTGGGGCTTGAACTCACAACCTCGAAGTCAAGAGTCACATGTTAGATACATTCTGTACCTCATGCAAGTGAGTAGTGAGAGGGTGGTGATGGGTAAGGTCAGATAGGTAGCCGGGGCCATTTCATGTAGGGCCTTGCAAGGTGTTTGGATTTTATTCCAAGGGACATGTGGAGCTCCTGGAGTTTTGAGCAGGATCTGGCTTTAATAGTTCATGGCAGCTTTTGGGTCAATAAAGCAAGATTTAAAGATTCTTAAAGAGACTAAACAGCTATAGAAGAGACCATATACTAGCTTTATGATCAGGAGAGAAATTAAATATATATATTTTTGAGAAAGTGCAAGCGTGAGTGCAGGGTGGGGGGAGAGGGAGAGAGAGAATCTCAAGCAGCGTCCACGCCCAGCGCAGAGCCCCACGCGGGGCTTGATCTCACAACCCTGCATGACCCAAGCTGAAATCAAGAGTTGGGCACTTGACCAACCTGAGCTACCCAGGCGCCCCCAGAAATTAAATATTAAAAACCTGTTTTTGGCACCTCGAATACCACCAACTTCCATTGTCATTTTTTATGTAAAATCATTGAGTTTGATCTACCAAACAGGTGCGTTGGTACTTAGGACTCAGGGAAAACCAAAGGGCTGAAGGCTGGCTAAAATGAATAGGTAATCAGAGCAGGATCTAACTGGCTTGCTGGTCTCTCAGAATGATTTCTGATTAACTCAGAATGGAGTAGAGAATTAACCATCATATAAGGTAGACTATGGGAATGTAATTAGGAGTACAAAGTGAAGAAAGGGAACGTAGAGAATACCCTGCCTGACTAGCAAACTATTAATGTGAAGCAACCTCTGCCTGGGGGTATTTCAGTTATCTTCTCAAAAAATGACCTCAAAACTAAGTGACTCCAAGCAGTAACAACTTAGAGGTTGGTGGGGCTCCGTTGGGAGGCGGTTCTTTTCTGTGGTGAAGCTGAGGTCACACCTGCAGCTTCATTCAGCTTGGAGCTTGACTGGGGCCATGAAGGTCAAGACCACCTTCCTTCTCCAGCTTTTCAAGGGCACAAGTGCTCCTCAAGCCTCTGCTTGCATCGTGCTTTCTGCCGGCCACGGCCAGAGTCCGCGTGTGAGGGAACTAAACAAGGGCGTGACTCCAGGATGCGTCGTTCCCTGGGGCCGCCAGGGGGATAGCCTGCCACTTGGAGTCACGGGCTTTCGAAGCCTAAGACACTTAGACTCTGGCCTTTAAGACTGTAGAATAACTGAATCTTCCATAACTTCTTTTTTACCTTTGCAGAACACATTTTTTACATCTTCTGTTTTGTTCTGAGGTCTTCCTGCCCCCACATATATACTCTCCATAAATGCTGTTCTTTAGATAGATTCGGTGATGATTTTATTGCCATTTTGTCCTCTTTAGTCCCTTCTTAAACATATGGTCCACATAGTAACGACACCCTAGGTCCCTTCTCTTTTCCCTGCAGGTTTATTATTTCCTTTGAATGATGATCCGGATGACTGCGATGCCCTTCATTCGTTGGTATTAATCCAGTACCTGCTACGTCTCTTTGGGTAGCAGGGTAACAGGCCTTTGTTTTAAAGGAGCTCACGTTAGGGTGGGGAGTTAGTAGGAAACAACAAAACCATTTCAGCTAGTGATAAAAGAGGCAAGAAAATAAAAGAGGAGGATGTGACAGTGAGTGGGGTGGAGGTGGGGAGCTACTTTAGTTCACCCAGCAGATCCTGTCTTTCTAAGGAAGGACATTGGAGCTGAGACCTGAGTGATAAGAAGCCATCCATCCTGACAGATAGGGTGACCAACCACCCCAGTTTGTCTGGGGCCGAGATTTCTCCGGTCATGGGACTCTTGCTGCTAAAACCAGGACAGGCCTGGGCAAACTGGAACAGTTGTTTAATTCCAGGAAGAGGGAATAGCAAGTCACAAGGCCTGGAGTTAGGAGGAAGCTTGGCATTTTGGAGGTGTGACAGAAGGCCAGTGTGGCCTAAAGCACAGTGAGAAAGGGTGAACAGAAGCAGGCTAGGCTGGGAGGTCCATGGAGGATGGACCATGTGGGCCTTAACAGTAGTTTGGGTTTTATTTTAAGTGTGTCGGGAAGCCACTGAGACCGGAAGGACATGGTTTTGTTTACATTAGTGAATGATCATTGGCTGGTGTGCAGAGAGGAGAGCATAGGGGTGCCAGGGTAGAAACGGGAGGCCAGTTAAGAGTCTGGTTCAGCCCTCAGGCTTAAGAGGATGGTGGCCTGTGCAGGGAGGCAGCCAGGAGGGAAGCTTCTTGGCACTACTAACCCGCTGTTGCTTACTCCTCTTAGGCTCTTTCCCTCCTTTTAGATCAGTAGCTTTTCAGTCCTGAAGAGCTTCTCTGCCAAGTAGAGGTTCCCAGATTTACCACTTTGTGCACCAAATCGCAGCCCTCTTTGCTTCCTCAGGTGCTTCATCAGCTGCTCGGTATTTTCAAAGTACTTGAACACAATGGCATAATTTTTTTAAGGTCTCCATTGATTTTTCTCATGGGGCCGGATTGGGTAATGCTTTTGAATGCCAAGCTTAGAGTGATTGATTTTTATCTTGGACGCCTTTGAAGGGTTCTTCTTAGAGTTGTGGGACATGAATAGAGCTATGCTTGGTAAAGGTTGCTTTAGCCGGAGGGTGGGGGGAGAACCATGTGGATGTGTTACATTTTAGGCGACAGTAGGCTATTCAAGAGGAAATGCCGGGGAGTGGGAGGCAGTCAGAGAGGGTGGGACTAGATCTCAGTAGCAAGGACGGGTCTGTTTATAGGAACGTGGGAGTCACACCATGAAGAGGTGGGATTGGATTCAAGTGAGGACGCTGGTTTGTTTATTCAGCAAGGCATCAAGTATTTATTGCTGTCCCTTGAGTGCTGAGGATGTTATGGTGAACGAGGCAGCAGAATCCCTGTTCTCGGGGAGCTGGCATTCCGTTGGGGTGGGGCGGTAGAAGAGCAAACAATAAATGAATTAATGAGTAAGCTAACTTCAGAGAGCAGTGAGTGCTTGTGTGGGTAACAGAACAGGGTGATGTGCTCTGGCTTGGGGAGGGGTGGAGGAGGTTCTTCTTTAGATTGGTAATCAGGAAGGTCTCTTTGAGGAGGTGATATTCTACCCGAGACCGGAATGATTGGAAAGAGCAAGCGTTGGGAAGAGCTAGGGACAGAGTGTTACAGGCAGAGGTCTTAGACACCAGAGGCTGGGTCTAATCCTAGGCAAGCTTCTGTCTAAGTAAGTGGAGATGTGGAACCAGAAAATATGAGAGCAAGGAGGGCAGGGACTGTGTTGGTTCTGCTCACTAGCAGAGTACCTTACACAGAGGTCAGTGTTCATATTAAAAAGACACAGACCAGGATTGTAGTCTACTACCAAGACTGAGGAAAGAGAACCCCAAGAAGACTGGCAACCATGGCAGAGGTCACATGGAAGATAAGGAAGAGGTAGATGGTTTTGATTTCGGGTTATGGGTAAACCATCAAGCATGTCCACTTGTTCGAGGGGGCAGAGTTAAAAGTCCCTCTAAAGGGGGAGGAGGTAGGAACAAGGAAATAGAAGTAGCATTTTTGAACTCTCCAAGAAATCCTTTCCCGTATCACTTGTGAATGTGTCATAAAAGTCTCCCCAACTATGTGCAGCCCTCTCTGGGACCTTTTCATGACTGTGCTTCCGAATTTGCGTGCTTTTTCTTGCATCTTCTCTGTTACCAACCTTTATGTTGGACTCCTTTGCTTTTTATTTGCTTCTGTTAAGCCTTGCCTCTCTGCACTCGTATTCCCTCTTGTCTCTGTACCCCACAGCAGCAGGCCCGTCCCACTTGCCTTTGCTGGTGGCACCAGTTTCTGAGGCTCTGGCTAGATCCAGGAGCTTGGGTCTAGAAGGGGGCAGGGAGATGCGGAAGCTGCATGAGGTGTAATTTGAGACATTGGCCAGTGAATGGAAGTGGAGAAAAGGGATGGTACTTCAGTGACCACCAAGGTCTTGTTTAAGGTCTGTGTATCCTTGAAACCGCAAGAAGGAAGACATAGGGGAGACTGACGATAACGGGGAAGAAGGAAGTTAATTAAGGGGGCTGTTAGGAGGCAGAAGCGGAAGAGTTAACCTTACACTGCAGGAGGTGAACACACTTGTACCTCTGAATTAAGAGGAAAGGAAGGATAAATGAGGCTGGATACAAAGATACTTGAGTTGGAAGAGAGATGAGTGGGAGCAGCTTCCAGTAAGTGGTCTGGATCTTCGTAGCAGGAAAGACAGCTAGGTGCTCTGCTTAAAGTCAGGCTCGAAACTGAAGGAATTTTGGAATCCCCACTGTAGAGATTCTGCTGGAGAATCAGATCTTGAACGAAGAACTGCCGCGCACCAGCGAGGATTCAGCTGATGTCGGCGTGTATTTTTAGCAGACAAAGTCTGCCTTTCTCCAGGATTGCTGCGCCAGTGCCCAAGCAGCTGGGGCTCATGTTAACTGCTGTCAATACAGAATTTGGATTTTAGCCACTAATTATATTTCAAGAAGACATTATCTTCCTAGTTGCACTTAATAGTAAATCAAAAACGGATTGATTTGTTTCCTTCTCATCTTACTTGTACCTGTCAGAAGCTTGTAATTAGTGGGAGCTGCCTGTGGAATTCCGTAGAAGGAATTTTAATCAACAGCCTTTTGTAGAACCTATTAAACTTGGCTCGCTAAAAAAAGTAATAAATAAAACTTGCCCACTGCTTTTAGAATCGATGCGGTTAGGAAAAATGAAAGTGCAAACTTACCTTGCCTTTCTTTTGTTCTCAGTAGTTTCTGTAGAACACTCAAGTTTTGAGGCATACCTCTTCTCAGGTGCAGTTTTTCGAGACGTTTTTGAGCAACCAGATCACGATGGTACGATTTTCGAGTAGAAATCTGCTGACTTGATGGAAACCAGTATCACTGAAGGACGGACCTCTTTTTCTTTAAATACTAGGTTGAAAATGGTGTATTTGTAGCCAATCCGCTTCAGGAACGCACAATTCTAATGAGAAAAGAGGGCGAATCTGCCAAAAGCATTAACGAGATGCTTCTGAGCAGACTTTCACGCTACCGAGCTTCCCCATCCGCAACGCTGGCCGCCCTTACCGGCTCCACCATCTCCAACACACTGAAAGAGGACCAAGCAGGTATGCTGCCCTTCGCTGACTGTGTCTCTTTACCTTGTGTAGCTCCGTTCAGCTCTGGATATATTTTTTTGAGACTTTATTTTTTGTTTTTATTTTATTTTATTTTTTAAAAGATTTTATTATTTATTTATTTGACAGGGTAGAGACAGCCAGCGAGAGAGGTAACACAAGCAGGGGAGTGGGAGAGGAAGAAGCAGGCTCATAGCGGAGGAGCCTGATGTGGGGCTCGATCCCATAACGCCGGGATCACGCCCTGAGCCGAAGGCAGACGCTTAACCGCTGTGCCACCCAGGCGCCCCTGAGACTTTATTTTTTAGAGCAGTTTTAGGTTCATAGCAAAATGGAGAGGAAGGTAGAGAAATTCCCCGTAAGCCTCCTGCCCCCACACATGCACAGCCCTCCTCATTATCCGGAGGTGGTACATTTGTTGCAGCTGGTGAACGTACACTGACATGACATTATCACCCAAAGTCCAGACTTTACTCTTGGAGGTGTGCATTCTGTGGGTTTGGACGAATGCATGATGCCAGCTCTTCATCATCGTGGTATCGTACAGAGTAATTTTACTGCCCTAGAAATCCTTCGTGCTCTAGCTGTTTATCCCTCCTTCCCCCAATCCCTGCTCACCACTGGTCTTTTTATTGTCCTCGGAGTGCTGCCTTTTCCAGAATGCCCTGTAGTTGGAATCACGTAGTATGCAGCCTTTTCAGACTGGCTTCTCTCACTTAGTAACCTGCATTTAAGTTTCCTCCATGCTTGTTCATGGCTTGATGCATTCAGCTTGTGGTTAGTGAGAGCTGCCTGGAATTTGGGCAGTTCGTTTGTTTTTCTTTCTTTCTTTCTTTCTTTCTTTCTTTCTTTCTTTCTTTCTTTCTTTCTTTCTTTCTTTCTTTCTTTAAGTTTGTTTATTTTTAGTAATCTCTACACCCAATGTGGGGCTCAAACTCACAACCCCAAGACCAAGAGCGCATGCTCCTCTGGCTGAGCCAGGCAGGCACCCCTTGGGCAGTACTTTTTATTGAGTGCTTACGGTACGCCATACAAAGCACTTGACTTTACATAGTTTACCTTTTTATCTCCTTTTGGTCCTTTTTTTTTTTTTTTTTTCCAATCCAAACTAATACATGTTGTTGGCTAAGGACATGAATTGGCATGAATCTATAAAAATTCAAAATAGCTCTGTATTTAACTGTAAATACCTTATCATTACTGTTAATGTAAAGTGATTTCATGTTTAGCATATGCTTCATAAATGTAAAAAACTCATGCTTATCATTGTCTTCACTAAATACAATCTTGGCAAAGCAAATAAAAGGCAAACCTTCCACAACGGAGATTGCTTTTTATAGAATTTATCGTTTAGTGTTTGCACTTTAATGTTTTTAAATAGATAACGCATTTACAGAGTTTGAAAGTAGAAACAATATAAAAAGGTATGTACAAAGAAATCTTACTCTCATAGCCTGGCATATTTTTTGCCCCCACACTGCCTCCTATAGGTAATTATGTTTATTTTTATTTAACCTTACAGAATTTTTTATGCAGATACAATTAAAGACAAATTTATGTGTTATTTTCCTCCTTTTTTAAATAAAAGGTAGCCTACTTAAACACGCTGTTCTGTACTTTGAAAGCAAGAGTTCTCAACTGAGATAAGCCCTTAAGGGGCTCATGAACATACTCCCCAAAGTTTTATACATCTTAAGTGTATCCATCCTGATTTTCACCAGACTTGCGAGGCCATCTATTACCAAAAAAAAGTTAAGAACCATTATTATATATTTTTTAAAAGATTTTATTTATTTGACAGAGAGAGACAGCCAGTGAGAGATGGAACACAAGCAGGGGGAGTGGGAGAGGAAGAGGCAGGCTCCTAGTGGAGGAGCCTGATGTGGGGCTCGATTCCAGGACCCTGGGATCACGCCCTGAGCTGAAGGCAGGCGCTTAATGACTGTGCCACCCAGGCGCCCCAAGAACCATAATTGTTGATGAGTTTGCAGATTACACTATGTGACTCTATAACAAATCATGAACTATAGTAAAAGATAAGGCTAGAAAATATGCCATATATAGAAAAATGCATCTGAATTAATAGATGTTTAATGAATTTAATGCAATTTTATGCTTTAATCCTTTCATATGCTGACATGTTGGGAAGAGAAAGTATTTGTGATTAATTCATTATGAGGCTATTAAATACTTATTAGTTCATATTAGAATTTAAGGATAGAATTTTATTTTCACGGGTCTCTATTATATCAAATACAGGTGAGGAAGTTATTAATAGTTGTCATAACTTTGGTATATGGATAATTTGAATGGTAGAAATACTTTGTAGAGGATGGTCCTTTTTTTTTTTTTTTTTAAAGATTTTATTTATTTATTCGACAGAGATAGAGACAGCCAGCGAGAGAGGGAACACAAGCAGGGGGGGCGGGAGAGAAAGAAGCAGGCTCATAGCAGAAGAGCCCGATGTGGGGCTCGATCCCATAACGCCAGGATCACGCCCTGAGCCGAAGGCAGACGCTTTAACCGCTGTGCCACCCAGGCGCCCCGAGGATGGTCCTTTTACCAGAATAAACAGCTTCCTGACAAGCTGAAGGCTTGATCTGGGTTTATCCCTTGGGAGAAAACTGAATCCTACCCTAAACAATAGAAGTACTAAAGGAATCTTTGTTGCAGAAGAAAATATGGGCGAGATCAGAAGGAGAACTCAGAAGGCAAGGGTATATTTAGAATTCTGTGAAAACTGATACTGTATTCAAAACATGTGAACTCATACTTTTATATATATTCTCTGCACATTCATTAACGTGATGTTGCTGCATAAAAATTCACCAGTTATTAGGCTAAGTGACTTTTGACAATTCAGCATTCAAAGGGTCTAGAATGTTTTATTCTGGGATAAACTAATACCTGTTACCATGTTAATGTGATGTCTATTAAAATATCTTGGTGAAGATGTTATGCTCACAAAGTTACTAATTTTCCAATCATTGCCCTTTTTGGATTTCTCCCGTGTGGAAATATATGCCCCTGAATTTATGTCCTGAATGAAGAATATATTTATTGAGGATTTAGAGGTTTGTGTGTGTGTGTGTTTTTTTTAAGTATTTTCTCTTTTTTTCCCCTTTAAGATTTTATTTATTTATTTGTTTGTTTATTTATTTATTTATTTATTTATTTATTTATTTGATAGAGCATGTGCACACAAGTAGGGAGGCGGGGTAGAGGGAGAGGGAGAAGCAGGCTCCCCGCCGAGCAGGGAACCTGATGCAGGACTCGATCCTAGGACCCCGGGATCATGAGCTGAGCCAAAGGCAGACGCATAAACGACTGAGCCACCCAGGTGCCCGAGGATTTATAGTTTTAAGTGGAGCTGTTTAGAAGCACAGGCATTGAAAATAAATATCAGACAGATTAGGTTTCACTCTCCTCATTTTTCTAATGTAAACCATCTAAAGACAATTTTACATCTATCTGGGCAGTTCTGTTTTATACCCTGACAGCTTCTAGGTAAAGCATTCTGATTGACATTCTGTTGCCATTATCAATCCTCACTGGAGTAATATATACAAAATCCTTAAATTTGCATTTTCAGATCTGCCAGCAAGGAAGAGAGATTAGAGTGCATTTTATACCTCTTGATTAGAAATAATAATAATTTAATGATAGTTTATGTCGCTGACCTAAGTGCATATATTATATATTTAATATAAATTACATATATTATAAACCTGTATATAAGGGGTTATCATAAATCATGCAGGTGTAAAATTGTTCTGTGATATTGTGAAAGCTTTTATTTTTTATTAAATAGTTATAGGTTGAAATTTCTGTCTGATTTTATGTTCGGAGCTGTTTGTAATGAATGTTATAAGCCAAACCTGTTAAGAATTTGTTCTGTATAAAATGAAAAGATATCTGTTGGAGTGCAGTTTCTGGGAAACACAAACAGTAGGATTCTTCTTTCGTTCTGACATCTAGTCCATGTGGGGATTCATTCTTTTGAAAGAAGTTTTGAGACGTAAAGGCGTATTGAATATTGGGAACACCTTTGAGAAATGTTCAGCTCATGAAACAGGGGGCTTGGGACCCAGCTACTGGGCCAGAAGATCATTGTTTCTCCTTAGTTTACCACTTCTTGGTGTATTTTCCAAATCTGGGCATATCCTTGTTTGAATATGGGACCCCCTTCATTGTACTGTAGTCTGTTTTGGCAATCAAATAAGCCTGGGTGTCAAATACTTATCACTATTTTCATTCCTTTTGCCAGCAAATACTAGCTGTGGGCTACCTCTGAAAATGCTTCGGAAGACGCCCATCTATACCTGTGGCACATACTTGGTGATGCTGGTCCCGCCTCCAGGGGGATCAGGCAGCTCTGCCACCCGTTCACTTTTTGGTGGAACAAGTGGTTTGTCGTCTCTAAAAAGTAAGTGTATTTTATTTGTGGCACTTTGCCCGATTTGTCTGTAACTTTTCAATTTAAAGCTTTTCTGTTAATGATGTTAAACTTCCTCTGTTAAAGGTGTTTGCAGTAGCTCATTGAAAACAACAAAACTTATCTATACAGTTATAGGTTAGGGGGAATTAAAACTATAATTTTTGTGGATGATACAGTAGTACACTTCTGAAAACCATCATCTTGTAAAAGTTACTAGAAATAATAGTTCAAGACAATTTTAGGAAATAAAATGCTCTATTGCCACATTATTTACTGATGACGCAGCGAGAGCTTGACCCACTATGAATAGAATTCCAAAGCTATTAAATAAGTATGTGAAATGCCTCCATTTTAGGACACATAAAAAAATGTGAAGCAAAAAAGGTCTAATTTGGAAATAAATGTTGTTAATTAAATATATATATATATGTATGTGTATATATATATTTATAAAAGAAGGAGGCATATTATAGTAATTAAAGCATTGTGATTTTGGCTTCAGAGTAGGCAAAGAGTTAGGTGGAATAAAGCATAGCATCAAAATCAAGAGTCAAAAAATATTTCAGGGCATCTGGCTGGCTCAGTCGGTAGAGTGTGTGACTCTTGGGGTTGTGAGCTCGAGTCCCACCTGGGTATAGAGATTACTTAAAATCTTAAAAAAAAAAAAAAAAAAAAGTTTCTTTTACATTGCCATTTTCTAGCTTTCTTATGTTAGGGACATCATTTGACCCCTCAGAGCCTCAGTTTTCCTACCTGCAAAGAATAAAAGGAGAATAGTATCTCACACTATTTTTTGGTGATCATATGCACTAAAGTTATGTTAGAGTATTTCTAAGAAACAACAAAAACCCAAGTGTTCCTTTCATATATGGTAACACTTTTTGTGTTTTTCCTTAAAATTTGTTTAGACACACAAAATGTTTTAAAAATCTGTTTTCATTCCCAATATTTCATATTCTGTCCTTCTAAATGATTTCGTTATCCCATTAAAGGGTTCTGTTTCACATGTAGACTTTTAAAAGGCATTTCGTACTCTAAGCCTGAAGATAGGAATTTGACCTCAGCAGTTTCTACGACATCATTTATACTAATATCTATCTTTAGGCCATTTCAAGTACATTCAACATATTGCATGTGTTTGGGATTTAGATATTTGTAACAACGCTCTTTTGTCTTTAGAATCAAATTGGTTGGACTTTTTCTGAACAGCTTGTTTTCTCTAACAGTTCATGTGGCCAGAATATCCCTCTAGTCCTTGGGAAACTGATATAAATTTACTATCAATCTCCTTTATTAATACTAGCTTTACTGAGATATAACTTACATACCATAAAACCTACACCTTTTAAGTATACAGTTCAGTGGTTTTTAGTATATTCAGAGTTGTGCGACCATCACCACTATAATTCTGGAGCACCTTCCATCACTTCAAAAAGGAATCTCCCGCCCATACCCATTAGCAGTCACTCCTCTGTTTCCGCCTCACCCCAACTCCTGGCATCCACTCATCTACTTCTGTCTGTATGGGTTTATCCCTGGACTTCTCATATTTATGGGATTATATAATGTATGTGCTTTTGTGACTGGCTTTTTTTTTTTTTTAAATGTTTTTAAGGTTCATCCATTTGGTAGCAAGAATCATTACTTCATTCCTTTTTATGGCTGAATTATATTCCATTGCATGGATGTACCCCATTTTGTTGGCATTTGGGTTGTTTCTACTTTCTGGCTATTTTGAGTAATACTGCTATGAACATTCAAGTACAAATTTTTGTGTAGGCACGTGTTCACTTTTCTCGTGCATGTATGTAGGAGTAAAATTCTGGTCATATGGTAGCTATATGTTTACCCTTTGGAGGGGCTGCCAAACTGTTTTCCAAAGTGGCTGCACCATTTTACGTTCTCATCAGCAACATAAAAGGGTTCCAATTTCTCCACATCCTCAGTGACATTTATTTTCTGCTTTTTAAAATTACAGCCATCCTAGTTGGTATGAAGTGGTGTTTCATTGTGGTTTTGATTTTCATTTCCCTAATGACAAATGATGTTGAACATCTTTTCTTGTGCTTATTGGCCATTTATATGTCTCCTTTGGAGAAATATCTATTCAAATCCTTTGTCCATTTTTAAATTGGGTTGTCTGTTTACTTACCATTAGTCTTATTAAACTCTTTTTAGTCTCCTTGGCATGGCTTTGTCACTCAGTTGAAATTGGCCCCATTTGATTAAAGCAGGCCTTCACGGTGCCATTTTTTCATGAGGCCAGAGCTTACACAGTGATTCTATTTTAGGCCAACAAATCAATAAGTGCTTAAATTTCTTCTGTCCTGTTCCACATTGGTCGCTGTGGAGGCTGCCCAATAAGTGGAAGAAGTGGTGCCTGCCTCGAGGAGCTCCTGGTCTGGTTGGTTGGGAGAAATGCTGCTGGTGTGTGAAACAAGTAGAAAATAATATACAATCCTGTATCACTGCCTGAGCCACGGGGAGCAGAAGCAGTGCTGCAGAATCTGAGAGAGAGGGTTACTGCAGAGCGGTGTAGAGAGGCGATATATCCTGGAGTCTTGAGTTTAAGTCATGAAAAAGAGGTATTATGCATATAAGTGGCCAAGTTGGGAAAAGATGTATGTGCAGCAAACACAATGAAAAAGAGATAAGGCAGGAAGATCATTTGTTGGTGTGCAGGCTGGCACAGTGGAAAGTAGAAAAGAAAGTTGTTTTTTTTTTTTAAGATTTTATTTTATTTATTTGTCAGAGAAAGAACACAAGCAGGGGGAGTGGCAGGCAGAGGGAGAAGCAGGCTCCCCACCGAGCAAGGAGCCCAGTGCGGGACTCAATCCCAGGGCCCTGGGATTGTGACCTGAGCTGAAGGCAGATGCTTAACCGACTGGGCCACCCAGGCATCCTGAAAGTACAGTTTAGATGATAGCTTGGATCAGGTGTGATGAGGACCTGGATTACAAGGGGGATGGGAACAAGAGAAAGGAACTCCAGAGAGAGTGCTAGAATTTTATGTTGGAAAGTGGGGAAGAAATAATAATAGTACGTATATGGTGATGCAGGTCCTGTAGAACTGTTTTAACTCATTTAATCTTCACAATAACTATATAAGGTAGGTACTTCTATTATCTCCACTTTATACATGGGGAAATAGAGGTTCAGTACATTTTCCAGGGTCATACAGAAGTGGTAGAACTGGAATTCAAATCTAGAAGCCTAGAGCCCATGCTTGTCATCACGGCATTACCCGGTGTTAAGGGAAAAGGCCAAAGTGTCTCCAAGTTTTAGAGTAGTGCTTGGAAGGACAGCAACCTAGCTGTGCTTGAGTGTCCATTAACCTTTATTGAGCGGCAACTATATATAAAGTATTTCTTGTAAGTGACATTACCTAGTGATGTTAGTGATCATAATTCCTCTTGCAATGACCCTTTTCATAATCTATATTAGAAAATATATGCAAAAGTTGCCATTTTTTAAAGATTTTATTTATTTATTTGAGAGCGAGAGCGAGTGAGAGCACGTGTGCAGGGGGAGAGGCAGAGAAAATCTCAAGCAGACTGCTTGCTGAGCACAGAGCCTGGCGCAGGGTTCAGTCTCACAACCCTGAGGTCATGACCTGAGCTGAAATCAAGAGTCAGATGCTTAACTGACTGAACCACTCAGGCGCCCAGCAAAAGTTTCCATTTTACAAACATTTTGAAAAATGGGGCTCACTGTTTAGGAGGACATTTTGTGACTGTTTTCTTTTTTGTGGGTTTTTTTTTTTTAAGATTTATTTATATGAGAGGGCATGCTGGCAAAGGGGAGGGGCGGAGGGGGGGAGAGAGAGAGGGGAGCAGACTCCCCGCTAAGAGTGGAGCCCAGCGTGGGACTTGATCCCGTGACCCCAAAGTCATGACCCAAGTCGGATGCTTAACTGATTGAGCCACTCATTGCCCCCTTTTTTGTGGTCTTATGTTTGTATTCTGTGTCCTCATTGTTACCACCAGTAGACAACAAAAAAGGTGTTATTTTTATGAAAATCTTGTTAAGAGCCTGAAGTTTAAACTTTGAAAAGTAGCCTATCAACATAAGGCTTATTAAACAGCTTAATATTTGTTTCCAAAGTCCTTGCCTCTAGCTTGGTGTATAATATTTCGGATGGTCAGTTCACAAGTCGTGCGGATCTCATAGATGCTGCTGGAAGCTCGCTGGGGCGTGGTGCTCTTGTACCAGGATTGGGTAAGAAATGCCCACTTTTCCTTGGAAAATTCAAACTTTTAGCAATTTCTCTGAAAAAAATCTTGCCAATTCCCTTTTCCTTGTAAGAAAGAATTTTTTGATGCTACCGTTTTTTTTTAAGGATCAACATAAGAAACAGCCATAGGTGACATTCCTCCGCATAAATTGCTATTGAAGATACTGTCCATTAGGTTGTATGATGAGGCCCGTAACAAATTCTTCTCAAAGTTTGTGCTGTGAAGAGGTTTATTTCTCGTGAGGCATTGGTATGCTGCTTATTGTTAGGAAATGAACACTATGTAATATATTGGATTTCCTCTTTGCCTGGGCTCCTAGGAAGCTCATATTTAAGTTTTGGGCTTGGTTACTTAGGCTTTTACTGTGCGTTAATGTTCACTACTCCTGTTAATACCTGGGTTTTGGTTTAAGCCACTTAAATCCTTTTGGAACTTAAAAGGGTCACAAAATAAGTCAGTTACTAAGAACTGTCTATTCCATGAGACCTATTCCATTCTCACACAGGAGTTAAGCAAAGTAGAATTTGAGTCCTGCCTTCTTGCTGAGCCCCAATCTAATGCTTTGCCAGATAAATAAATGGGACTGGGGATGTGGGTTGTCAGCAGCGGAGAGAGTGGCCCTTCCGTTCTTCAGCAGTGCTTCGGAGGATTATGCATACAGGCAGATGATGACACGGCAGTTGAATAAAGTGTGTTCTTTTCGCAGGTGCCTGTTATGATACAGTGAACAACATGCTGTGGACATGTTCGAATGATTATATTGATCAGTGGTGTAATCCAGGGAACCAGGCCTTCCATTACGTCTGTCAGAGACTTGGAGTCAGCCACATCATCACTGAGCCCAAAGGTGAGATGCACTCATGGTCTTAATGGGAATAGATTTTGCCCTCATGAAATACGAGAAGGCACAGTAGTGTTAGTAAGTGGTAACATAGCCCAAGCAACAAAATGTGTCAACAGCTTTCCCTCTTTGAACTTGAAACCTAACATGCTTGTTGCCTGATTGGTTTATTTATTTATTTATTTTAAAAGATTTATTTATTTATTTATTTGAGAGAGAGAGCATGAGCAGGAGGAGGGGCAGAGGGAGAAACAGACTCCCCTGCTGAGCAGGGAGCCTAACATGGGGCTTGATCCCAGGACCCTGGGATCATGACCTGAGCCAATGGCAGATGCTTAACCTACTGAGCCACCCAGGTGCCCTGCCGGTTTGTTTTGTTATTAAATAAATAACCATGTAAATAAACAGAGGATTTGAGACTTTTTTTAGAGGAAACTGTTATGTCACTCTAATATTGTCAGAACTTTGGTGCAAAAGCTGATTCTTTATTTGTACTTGCCATGGGATTATTTGCCATTGTAATGGTTTTGCATTGATGACTTATTTATATTAGAATCACCAATAAAGGATGTATGTATTTCTTGTTACTATTAATTTAGAATCTCGTGGCTTTAAGGTCAGCTGTAGTGATACGGAGGAGCAGATCCTCTCCCCATAAAGCAGTGATAAAATGGACGTGATTACCAGAACGACTATTTCTAGGCTCTGGAAACTGACCAAAGGCATACACCAAATTGAAAAGCAAATATTCTTAAAAACCATCGAACTTTGGGTAAAAACAGTGGAAGTCTGTGGTACTCTTAGCTGAGGATGCTCCTGTCTCCCACATTAAGCTCGGTCAGTGCAATAATCCCACCAGGGTGGGGCAGATCATGCAAACCAGCAGCTTTGCTTCCAGAGGGGACTGACCTGATTTGGAGACTTACTGGCTCAAGGTATTGGAGCATAGCCTTTGACTCAGACTAGATGATCCCTAGGAAACAGGCTTAAAAATAAAAATAAATAAATAAATAAAAGTACACAGATGAAAGAAAGTAGTAATTAAAGTAGAAACAATTTTTAAAAAACCCAGCTCAAACAGAAGTCAGTAGCTACACACTGTAGGCAAAACTCTGATGTTGAACTTAGCAGATGAAAACTAAAGCAGCCTTTATATATATAAAGATCTAAAGGAAACCCCGTTGAAAAGATGCAAGTATGATGACTATGACTTAAAAAGAATTTCAACAAATAAATTTTTGAAAAAAGAACCAGTTGGAAATTCTGGATTTGAAAAGTCCAGTGACTGCAAAGAGCAGCTCAGCAGCAGATTTGAGATGGTGGGAGAAATAAATCTTCAACACGGACGTAGGTGGATAGTGTCTTCCAATTTGAGCAGAAAGGACACTCTTAGGGATCCTGGTCAGGTATTTTGTAGAATGTCCTTTAGTTTGGGTTCATCTGATGTTTTCTCATTTTGGTTTTTTTTTGTTTTTTGGGTTTTTTTTTAGATTGTATTTGTTTGAAAGAGAGCATGAGCAATGGGGAGGGGCAAAGGGAAAGGGAGAAGCAGGCTCCCCACTGAGCAGGAGGCCCGATGTGGGACTCGATCCCAGGACCCTGAAATCATGACTTGAGCCAAAGGCAGACGCTTAACCGACTGAGCCACCCAGGGGCCCCTGATGTTTTCTCCATTTTGAACTGAGGTTTTAGATTTTAGGGAGGAGTACTGCAGAGGTGAAGTGCTTTTCTCATTACATCCTATCACAGGGTACGTGATATCAACATGATTTATTATTAAAATTGATCACCTGGTTTGGGGCGCCTGCCTGGCTCAGTCGGTAGAGCGTGCAACTCTTGGTGTCGGAATTGTAAATTTGAGCCCCACCTTGGGTGTAGAGATTACTTAAAAATAAAATCTTAAAAAAAAAAAAATCACTTGGTTTAAATGCCACCTTTCTTCACTGCAAAGTTCCTGTTTTTCCCTTTCCAGCTAGAAGCCAGTCATTAAGCCCATGCTTATGGGAAGGGGGATTAAGCTCCACCTCCTGGAAGGAAAAGCATCAGAGATCTTGTGGACATATGTTAATTACCACAGTAATTAATGTTTTGAGGGAGGTGATACTTTGAGGCTATGCAGTTACCAGATTTTTATTCTTGAGTTAGTTTGTTAATTTGTGTCTTTCTAGAAATTTGTGCATTTCATCTAAGTTTTCTTATTTGTTGGTGTGAAGTTGTGCATTCTATTTCCTTATAATTTTTATAGGGTCAGTGGTAACTTCTCTACTTTCATTCCCGATTTTGGTATGTGTGCAGACTTACTGAAAATCATTGAATTGTGCACTTAGAATAGGTGAATTTTATCTTAAATTCTATCTTGATAAGGCTGTTGGGGGATGAAAACACAGCAGGGGCGCCTGGGTGGCTCAGTCAATTAGGCTTCTGACTCTCGGTTTCGGTTCAGGTCATGATCTCCGGGCCTGAGATAGAGCCCCGTGTTGGGCTCTGTGCTCAGCAGGGAGTCTGCTTGTCCTTCTCCTTACCCCCGCATGCTTTCTCTCTCCCTCTGTCGCTCAAATAAATAATCTTTTTTTAAAAAGGCAAAAAGAAGAAAAAAGTCAACTATGTATTAGTGCCTCCCTAATTATTCTCTCCAAGCTTCTTGCTTAATCTCTAGACTATATATTCACCTCTACTCAGATATCTAATAGGCATCTTCAGCTTGTCAAAAACAAACTCCGTTTTTCCCCTTTTCCAGATCTATACCTGCTGAATCCCCTGTATGCTAGTATAGGGATCACAGTTCCTTTATACGCTTAAGCCACAAAATTAGAGTCTCTAGGACTCTCTTTCTCTCACATCTTACATCCAAACGGACATCAGCCAATCCTGTCAGCTGCGACCCTCAAGATTGATCCCCAGTCCAGCCGTTTCCCACGACCTGTGCTGCTACAGCTCTCACCGAGGTGTCAGTGGCTTCGGCAGGTGATCACGGTGGCCAGCTCCCTGGTCTTCCTTCCTACTCCCTCCACGGTTGCCCTTCTCCACCCCCTGAGCACATTTCTGCACAGCAACCAGAGTCTTCTATAGTCTCCGTGGTCAGGTCTGTCCCTCCTCTACTCAGACTCCTCCACTGGCTTCCCATCTAACTCGGAATAAAAATCCAAGACCTCATTTATTTGGGTCGGTCCCAGAGCCTAGCTTTCAGAAAGTCTTTGGTGAGGACGAATAGTACCAATCTGAATTCTGTTGTAAAAGCAAGGACTCAAGACACAGAAGAGCGTGGAACCCAGCCTGGCCCTCCAGTTAACATACAATTGAAAAGTTCAGATTTGGCCAAGTTTACCTACTCTTTGGTTTTCCTTGGGTCCTTTCCTCATAGCTCCCAGTGCCCACAGTCGTTTTTGCAGCTCCAAGTTCCCCCCTACCCAGGCCCACCTCTCCCACACCGCCTGCTTTCCTGTTCGTTTGACGCAGTTCATTTCAGCTGGCTTGAGGGGAAAAGCAGGTTTTTGGGTTTTTGTTGGTTTTGTTTTTTGTTTTTTGTTTTGTTTTGTTTTGCATTTTGCCTACTTAAATTATTTTCACCTCCATCCCCTGAATGGTCATGACCATCCATGGGGTGTTTTTTATTATGTAAGAGGATGCTCATGAACCCTCAGGGTTGAACTGATGGCTCTCTAGGTTGCGGTGACTAAATGAGATAAAAATGGTGAGGTACTGTGGGAGGAGATATTTGTGGACCTGGGGGTGGGGATGCGGTGGGGGTGGTGTTCTATCATAGAGGAGCCATAGAATTTACTAGACTGGTTCCAGCATGGGCTCTGAGTGGAATCGGCCTGAATGCAAATCCCAGCTCTGCACTTAGTAGCTGTGTGACCTAGGGTGAGTTACTTGACCGCTCTGACATTGATTTACCCCTCTACAAAACAGGGCTAAAATAGTCTAAGTTTATAACAGAGTTCCAAGGTAATGCATGTAAAGCATTTAGCCCATTGTCCAGCATATAGAAAGGGCTCTCTCAGTGATTACTTATGCTCTTTAAAAATGGGAATTCCCTAGTGTGTTCATTTTCACCACGGCATTCTGTGGCAGGGAAAAGGATTCTCCAGAAGTACTGGAAGAGATGGGAGCCTAGATATTCTGTCCTAGTGTGCGTGTAATTTTGTAAACCAGAGTTCTGTTCCTTGGGTGCCACCCGTGGAGATGTCTTTCCTCACTGAGTTTCTTTTTTCATTTTTTAGAAGAGGCTATAACCACGAACGAGGTTATAAACCAATTATTGCACCACGTTGGTGCGATGTGCATACACCAACTCAATCTTCTTGCCACCAACCCCAATCTTCCAATCACAAGTGTCTTGGGCAAGCAGCATCCAATCGAAGCACACCATCTTAGCAGTATCTGTGACATTATGGAGAAGGCCATGGTTAACGGAGACACCTGTATTATACGCTGTATTCTCGTTGTCTTTCAGGTAAATGCACTGTTTTGACAGAAGTAAAATGATAGAGAAAAAGGAACCCAGAACTTGGTTTCAGCCAGCTAATTTCTACCAGAAGAAAAGTTTAATAACATTCCTGTCTTGTATGTTAACCACATTTTAATCCTGTAATTAGAATTGTAATCATATTCATTGCATTACAGTTAATGGAATATTGCTGTAGGTAGCTCATTGCAATTAATATATATAAAATATTTATAAGTATACCATTACACAGTAGAGAAGATTGTGGTTAAAAATCCACCTGGATATCTGTTCATAGGAATATCTACTATGTGCTTTTTATAATTCATAGGGATAATTTTATCCCTAGTAGAATTAGCATTTTTAGATATACCCCTTATGTTTCCGTAGGTGGTATTTAAGTTTTTCTTCAGCCCACAAACTGAAAGGAATCGCGACATCATTCGACGGTCTGGATTGCTGCTTTGGCAGTTGTTGATGGCACCAAAAGATCAGATTTGTCCTGAAATTCAGAAGGAAGTATGTCTTGCCATCAGGTAATTGGCAAGTGATTTTCTTCATGGCTTTTGCAAAATGCTTCTCCTGTGCTGAAATATAATCTTTCTGGCAGTTCGGTAGCATGGAAGTCTCTTACCCCATCCAGTAGTCAGGACCTCACGCATAGGGAATAAGTTAACTGGAGAGGGCTTGTGGTCCCACTCCCAGAGGACCCAAGCCACGTGTGCAACTATGTTCCTCAGCTTGCCTTTTGGATTTTAAAAGAAGGAAAAAAACAAAATATCCATTGAGAGGATATTTTGATGGTTTGCAAGTGGATGTTCCTGTCATTTGGGGAGAGTGTATGGCAAGGTGGCCAAGAAGTGGGTTTGGGCAGCCAACAGACCTGGGTTCTAGTCTTTGCTCTGCCACTTACTAGCTCGGTTCAAGGCTTCCATTTCCTCAGCTGTAAAGTGGGCATAAAAATAACACCTACTTTTAAGGGTTTGTGAGATTTTAATAAGGTAAAACCTGACGCAAAGTGCTCAACAATGTTAACCTTTTTAATTCTATTTAAAACTTTGTTAGAGAAGATAGCAGAATTTATGGGCCACTTTCTGTTTATTATCACTTCATCTTTTTTTTTTTGAGTGCATGAACTTTTATCCGTGAATATAGCCTTAATATAACCAAGTATAATTTAGTGACCAAGAGAGAACTGTATGATGGGAGTAAGCAGAGAGGGAGGGGATTTTTTTTTTCCCCCTTGTATAATCGATTATGCTTTGTGTCTCTTTCTGTATTAAGTATTAAGGCAATAATTTAAATCTGGAGTCATGAGGAAACTTCTGGGGGTAATGGGTACGTTCGCTCCCTTGATTGTGGTGATAGTTTCATGGGTCTATGCATATGTCAAACTTGTCATACGTACACTTGAAAAATGTGCACTTTATTGTATGTCAAACCTCATTAAAAAAAAAAAGGAATAACATCTTGCCCTTTTGGAGAAGCTGAGATTTAGAAATTCCGCTTCTCAAATGTGCTTTTGGTCACAATCTGGATGTATACCTGGCTCAACTACATTGACTTTTTATAGCTCAGTTCTATTTAACCAGTTCCGTATCCAGCCTCAGACAAGATCTTACTTTGGTAACTCGTAGACGTGAAGGAGAGAGAGCCTGTTTCTCAGGGAGGTGAACGGGCTATATCGTGACAGTGAATTTAGGTTCAGCCCCTTCGTTAGTGATGAAACTGCCCTCAGAGTTTTATGCAATCACACTGCCATCTTTTTTTTTTTTTTTTAAAGATTTTATTTATTTATTTGGCAGAGATAGAGACAGCCAGCGAGAGAGGGAACACAGCAGGGGGAGTGGGAGAGGAAGAAGCAGGCTCATAGCAAACGAGCCTGATGTGGGGCTCGATCCCATAACGCCAGGATCACGCCCTGAGCCGAAGGCAGACGCTTAACCGCTGTGCCACCCAGGCATCCCCACACTGCCATCTTTAATATAAATGCAAATTAAAACATTTAGAGTTTGGATTTTCTAGAATATTTGTTGGAAAAACTTTTTGACTTTTCTTTCCTTTCAGCTCTGGTTTAAATATCTTGTACCCCGGTGAAACGGAAATCAATAACTTACTGAAGCTGGTCTTAACGGAAGGTGAGAATCTTCCTTGAATTCTCCTTAAACAACCATCCCTTTTTTGTCCCTAAGGAAACCGCTGGATATTAAGATAGTAGATATTTCTTTTCTTCGTACTCGTTAGTATCCTTTCTAAAATATGTCTGCACATACGCCAATGATGCCAACTGGACCGAGAGCAGAAACTGTGTTCTGTGTATCTTCAAGCTTTATAAACCTTTTTCTATCCGCACCGCTTAGCAGAAGGTGCCTGATGGTACATGTTTAATGCACGTGAAAGATAATGACTTCTTGGGGATTGCTAAGTCAGTTTGTTTCCTCCAACACCCAACTTTTAAAGTGGGACTAAGCAACAAATACAACGAAGTTCACCCTGCCAAAGACACTCTGCACTTACAAGCAACATTAATTTAAGGAATTAGAAATCACACTTCATGACGTATGAAGAGATGAATTACACTTAGATCAGGATGTACCGATTTAAAAAAGTCTGGTTGGGATGTTTTTGCTGCTGCTGTTTGTGTGAGTACATGTGCCTGGAGCCCCTTGATTGTCAACAGTCTGCTCCTTTCAAAACTTGCTTTAATAGCCTCAGTTTTCTTAGTGTAATCACCAGGGTCGCTTACGGAGCTTTGTTCTGTGTCAGGAGAGAGAAACAGCGGCCTCTCCCAGCTGCGGGATGTGATTCTAACCAATTTAGCTGAACAGCTTCAGAACAACCGATTTGGCAGCGAGGAGGACGAGCATTACAGGTGACACCAGTTATGCTGTTGACTGCTCGCCTTCTCTTTGTGTTTTTCCTAGTAATTAATTTACATTTAAATGTGTTTGATCAACTTTAGTCTCCTGTAGTATCTGATATAATTAGCATGTTAAGTCAAAATCACAGATCAATTAAAAGATGATAAATCCCACACTTGCCCTAAGAAGTGAGGATAGCATTTTCCAGTTTTATCACTAGAGGAACTTAGGCCCGCAGAAAGAAAGATTCTTAGTGGAAATAAGAGATGGAGCTTATTTAAACATCTTGGTGGATGGAGGGTGCCATCCAAATCGTTGGGCTGTGAGAGAGGGTAAGGGTGTGGAGAGAGCTAGGAAGGGGAGGAAGGTATTGGTTTTCTTTGCTGTTTATAAAATACTTGGACCGGGTGCTTGGGTACCATTTTGTTTCTGTAAGTTTGATTTAGATAATACGCCTAGTCGTTAGCATCATTACTGAGTAAGATGATTTACTTACAGAACCAGTAATTTTGTGTCTTCTATTTGTCATCTTATACCAATTGTATACGATTTATCCTTTTATTATTAAACCATCAATATCTTATTGTTACATTTTTCCTGCATTTTAAAGACTAAATGATGAACTTTTACACTACATTCTGAAGATTGTTGTACGGGAATCCTGTATCTTAATCACCAAGTGCCAAACTGTCTCTAAAGAGGATTTTCAAAAACTCCTTTCGACTGTGCCTGTAAGTAAAAATGTGTTTAATGAGGGCAAAATTATATCACGTGTCCCCGTTTTCATGTTACTGTATTGGGGTGTGTATGTACACACTGTCGTAACACACGCTCTCAAGGCAGCCGTAGTTGACGAAGTTCAGTGGGTGACTGTTTTCCTGGAAATACAGAACTGAACGAATCCACTTGGAATACTTTCTCTAAAGACTTTATTCCTCCTGCTTAAATGTCTTGATGCAGTAAATTGTTTGAGTTTGGGTGTTTTTGTCTTGTTTAAAATAGGATTTCCCCTCCTGTTAATTTTGAGTGTGGCATTGGTTTTTAAAGCATCACGGTTACACAGATTGGAAAGAAACAAGAAATTCTCTTATGGGTTTGGGTAGACTCTTCTCTAGTGGAGAAGCATGAGCGGGGAAGAGGGTGGGAAGAAGAATTATTAAGAGGGAAAAATTCAAGTAAGTATCTGTGTGACTAGTGGATTCTGTAGCAGAAGGCACAAAGTTACAGTAAATGTGTCAAATGACGTTTTATCAAAAGCCATGTGGAAATAAGTCACCTGATAAACTAACCTGGTCTGTTTTCTGTACTTTCTCTCTTGCTTCCCCTGTCCCAATCTTATAAACACATGAGGATTACATGACCTCTTCTCTCAGTAGGGTGTAGGTCATCTAAATGCCCTTATTTGTATTAAAGGCTGCGTCCTCCTGCCTGCGCTATCTGATGGCAGTTCAGAACCACCTTCTCAGTAACACTATTTTGATTAAACCTGATGAGAATGATGACAGTGACAGCTCCTTGCAGGGAGAGACATTGAAGGTACAGGTAAACACCAAGCTTTCTTCTAACGATGCTTTCTACCCAGTGTGTAAAGCACAGCTTAATTGGCTAAATCTCTGTGTATTACGATGTCAGATTTCACCATGTGGCTTGTATTTTTGTGAGAGGTAATATTAGGTCACTCATTTCATAGGTTTTTATGTCATTGCACAGTGGTTACCATATTTGTGACACTATCATAGCGTGTCATCCATGTGCTCCTGTCAATCTTTTTGTGCCTTGTTTATTTTCATCTTTTTTAAAGAACTATAAAATATGGCACTTACAAGTGATCTACGCATCTGAAATTTATGTATGTATAGATGAAATAAATCTGGGTGCATAACATTTGAAATAATTTTGACATTGTGGCTGGTTTATGATATTCCCTCGATTTAAATAACTTCAAAAAGGTGATAATTTTCTCACAACCTTTATATTGAATAATTTCTAAACCTGCAGTTTATTTCATTCTCTGTAATTATTTTTAAGCTAGCTTCTGTGTAAACTCAATAATTTGTTCCCACATGGCAATTTATAGCAATCCAAAGATTTTTTTTATAGCAGTGGATGTTATAATTTTGACAGATGCTGGAGGCTGCTATTTGCATTGTTCTTCAGAATTTCTTCTTTGTGAGAGAATTAGAGAAGTCAATAAGAACTTGATTCTTCTTGAAAATGTTCACTAATACACACTGAAAAATTAACCCAGGAAGCCAGAAAGCTAAACGCCATTATAGTTGCCCTCTTCTTACTCCTTTACACATGCGTACTGTGAAACCCGTACACTCGCTAGTTCCTGTTTATGAGTTGATCTTATTAGAGAGTCAATTTTTAAACAGGCAAAAATGCATGAATTAATCATTTCAACTGCTGATACTATTGGTTAACTTCTCTTGCCTCAGTTTCCTAATCTGGGCAAAGGGGCAGTAGGTCTCCCTTGTAAGGCTCTGTGAGGGTCAGAGAGGAGGCACAGCAAATGCCCACGCAGGGCTGCACTTAACACACCGCGGCTGATAGGATCTGTGTGTCTTAAACCGTGGTTTAGCCTGTCAGTTCAGAATTCCTTTTCTCTTAGTGATAAAAACATTTTAATAATTTCCAAGAAAGGCCCCAGCAAAGTCCAATAATGTAAACCAGTGTTTTCTCTTTGAAAGGCTAAATTCCGTATGTTCTTCATTAGCCCAGGGAGAGAATTACCCGTGGTAAAGGCAGAAGAGGCTGAGTTGTCCAGTGTTTCTGGGAAAAATTAAAAAACCCAGTTTTCACCTAAAGGGTTAGGTTGGTCGCATTTTTTTAAATAGAAAATAATTGTAAACTTAATATTTGTATGATTTTTAACTAGTACTTCTTAACACATTATTTAGTATTTGTATGCCCACGAAGTCTCTCATAGTTATTTTTAATGTTTGATAGCCTGTAACTGCCTGCTACTTTAACTGAATTTGTAACTTGCCTGTTTTCAAGTGTGGTGGTTTAAAACATTAAGTAAAAAGGTCACTTGTACTGTTTCAGAATGTTGTGTTTTGTCTCATTTTACTCACCGCCTATACATGCGCCTTTTACTGTTCTGTTTTTCTCTTTAGCTATCCTCATACCACCCAAGGCAATCTTCCACCTGGACAGTTTCTGGGCTGGCCACCGGGAGCTCTCTTGTGCTGGAGGGGATGGGAGAAATGCCTTTTCTCCCAGGGACTCGGTGTGCTCCCCGTGAAATACTGCGTATTTCTGTCAGCACTCCAGACCTTAGCCTCCCAAATCAAATTGCTACTTGCCATCCTAGCGGAACTTACTGCTTTGGGCGTATTCTGGTCACCTCATTATTTAATTTGGAAATGCATCATTAAATACATCATTTCATGTTGTCATTGTGAGTGTACACTCATCACAAAGCTTAAAAATAATATTATGATATTTTCTACCTAGGAGCTAAAGGTCAGTATTTTGGCTCTTGCCACCCAAATCCTGACTGGATGTGATGAAGTGTTGGAAATGCTACAGCAGGTCACAACTGCCCTCATAAATAGTGACCTAGCTGACCGTGAGCAGAGGTGAGGAACTGGCTCGGGAGCTGTGACCTGCTGCCCTTCAGGAAGCAGGATTTGCTTATGAAAGCAAACTCTTTTAAACGTCAAGTGTTCATTTACTATAGAGGGATTTTTGTGAGAATAAGTTGAAACGGCAATTGTTTCAATGCCAAGTGCAATTAAACTCTTTAATGGTGCTTTTTGGTGAGATTAGGCTAACAGCCACGGTCTAAAGGGGCAGCGAGGTTGTGGTGCACAGCCTCAGCGCTGACATTTGGGTCTGCCACCATCGTCGCTCCCAGCCCGGCCTTTCCTTCAGTTATGTGGCTCAGCACCGTGTGCACTGGGTTCCCTCATGATGAGGACTTTAGAGGGGCAGAGATGACTTAGTAATACGGAAAATTAACTCCCATGAGAAAGATGATGCTGACGTGGTGTCTTAAGATCTTACTGTAATTTTACTGCAAATACAGGAGCGACCTACATAGAGGGTAATCTTTTCTTTCCCAGTAATAAAGCTCTTTCTTAGTCCTCCCCTTTAAAATTTCGGCTGTGTTTTGCTGTTACATCTGTGCTTATTGATGATTTTAATGTTAGGCTGATCCAAAACAACCCTGCAGTGTAATTTTTCCTCCTGTGGCCCTATCTGTCCCCATGTCCCTGTTTCTTGCCCATTCCCAGAGAGTAGGTGGCCAGGCTGGAATTGGGGACAGTATAGCCCAGATAGACATTGCACTGGGGCTTGTTAAGACACATGGAGCCCACTGCTGGCACACAGTGCAGATTTGTCCTGGGGAGGAGGGACAGTCTGAGAGCCTGAGAGATGTGAGGTCTGTTTCTTGTTCCAATCCCAGTATCCTAAGTAGCCTCGGAAAATTTACATAACCCACATCTTTCTTTGAGTGAGTCACATATCTTAATTCTTCTAGCAGAGGATTGAGATATTAAGAATGTGATTTTAGGTAATCCTTTTACAGTGTATACATATGTCAAATAATTATATTGTATACCTAAAATTTATACAGCCTTATATTTCAATTATATCTCAATAAAAAGGGGAGAGTGTAATGTGTTTTAAAAACAAATTAAAAACCTGTGTTATAGCCAGTTACTTTCTCCCTGCCAGAGCCTCTGCACAGCACAGGCCCCTACGACGCCAGAGCCAGGGGAACTTTGCACATGGGAACTACCTAGAGTAGCCATTTGTATTTTAGAAGCCATTTATAAAGTACTTCAGAGGTGCTATGAAATGCACCGGGCAAACTTTTTTTTTTTTGCAAAACCACGGGTTGAAGGTGAAACCCATTACTACATGTCTGTGCTCTCCCTCAGTGGTAGAAGGTGGGAAATTTGTGGACTGAATTGCCATAGCTGTAAGTGCCCAAGCCACGCAAGGAAGTGCAGTTTAAGCGAAGTTGTTGGGTGAAGATGATGGCTGCTGCTTCCCGTGATTGGGAATTGCTTAAGCTATGTGTTTTCTTGAACTTTTTATAGGTTAAAAGGCTTGGAACAAGTTACTAAGGCTACTATGCTTGGTCACCTTCTTCCAGTGTTACTGACTTCGCTGATGCATCCAAATTTACAGACCCTGACCATGGCCGACGCCCTGATGCCTCAGCTCGTGCAGCTGGTCCTCTATACCAGTCAGGTGCGGTCCTCGGGGTGCCAAAGTGAGCTGCTCTGCTCTTCGGCCAGCGAGTAAACTAACCGTGTCTGTCAGAAGCCAAGGGAGATAACAATGGAATGAAGAAAAATAGCATGTCATAAAAATAAACTGGGAAAACATATCTGTTTGACTGAATTACTTACTGCCATCTTACAGCAAGTATGGATTGCCGGGCAGCTGTAAAAATGCTAATCTACGGTGCTACTGAGATCCTACCATTATATTCAGTCTCCTGAGTCCTTGCCGGCTATTGGTGACTAATAGAAAGGATACGTGCCATTCCGGCGTTAAATAAAATGGTGTTAAGTGGTCTAAGTAGCAAAGCATTGCTTCGTGAAGGAGGGCAGACGAGGATTGTAAAAAGATGACTTAAGTGAGAATTCTAAATTTGGCTCTCGTACCATCCAGATACCTGACAGTAAGCACTTTAAGACATGATGATGGTTTTGTGTTTCAGACGGCTTTGCTGCTTAAAACCCAGTGTCCAGTTTTTGCCGAGGTGGGCTGTTCCCCATGTGGTGCATCAGACCAGAAGGGCAGGCTGTTCCCCGATGAGAGGTGAAAGATGCTGCTTCCTTGCAGGAACCCCTGCCTTGTTTTCTTCTGGTGAAAGCCTAGTTCTCCTTTTACAGCACTGATTTTTTAGCAAGGATTATGTAACTGGAAAAAGAAAGAGACTCTAGGGTCAACGTTTTACAGATAATTATAGAATTGCTTTGTAGATTTATAGGACCAGGTTAGAGTAAATTCCCCGCAGATCAAGAGATTAAAGATTGACAAATTCTCATATACCAGTGATGGAGATGTAAAATATTATGAGTTTGGCAAGTATTGGAGAGTTTCTTAAAAAGTTAAACATACACCTACCACACAACCTTGCTACTCCACTTCTGGGTATTTACACAAGAGAGAAGAAACCATAGGTTCTGCTAGAGACTTGTATATGAAGGCTCGTAACAGCCTTAGTTAGAGTCGCCCAAGACGAGTAACAACCCAAATATCTACCGACAGGTGAATGGATAAACGAATTGCAGTATATTCGAATGATGGAGTCCTACTCCACAGTAAAAGGGACTGGGCAGTTGATATACGCAACAACATGGGTGAATCTAGAATCCTTACACTGAGTGAAAGAGGCCAGACCCCCCCCCCCCCAAAAGTACATATTGTGTGATCCCATATATATGAAACTCTAGAAGATACAAGCTAATTTCTTGTGATAGAAAACAAAAAGTGATTGCCTGGATTACCAAGAAGGAGGAGGAAACTTCACGAGTATATACCTATGTCCAAACTTACCAAGTTGTACATTTTAAATATGTGCAGTTTATTACATGTTAATTATATCTTATTAAAATTGTCTTTAAAAACACCGATCAGAAAGGAATAGCTTCTTGCGTTTCTCTAGAACAGGGTGCTATGCAGCTGAACTTTGTGCAGTGACGAAACTCTGGGACTGTGTGTCCAGTACCATCAGCCATAGCCACATGCTATTACTGATGACCATCAGTGTGGCTGATGTGATCTAGAAACTGAATTTTCAATTGTATTTAATTCCGATTCAATTTAAATGGCCACATTTGACTAAGTGATCACCACATTGGCTGGGGCAGAGCTGAAAGAAGAGAGGTGTTGGTTGTGGGAGTTGTAGGAGTTTGTATGCCACAGCTTTGGGCTGTGAAGTCCTTGAGAGATTAATTACAGTAGATAAGAGGACTTTGAAGGCACTTTTCTTTAGTAAAAATTACAGTAGACTCGTGGAGTTTTCAACAATTGACATTTAGATATCACGAAAGGGACCTTGATAGGGCAGGATACTAATCCTGTGGGATTTGGAAAGTGACCAGTCTTAAGGGTCCTTTGTAGCATCTTTTTTTTTTTTTTTTTCCTGAGTAACTTGAAATGAGAGTTGGTGAGGTCCTTTCCTGGATATGAATTGGGCTTTCCTTCTTGAAAAGAGAGGGAAAAAATGCAAATACATTGTCTAACAACAACAACAACAACAAAAAAGAGCAGTAAATATAGGCATTTTTAAAGTGTTTCTGATCGCCACTGATACCTAGCATTTAAAAGCCGTGAGGATGTGGAAAAGTAAAGCAAAATTTCTAAACCTTTTATATTTTACTATGTGTACGTCTCCTTTTTCCTCTCCTTGCTGCTAAGCTAAATCGCTTTCTTTGTCTTCCAGGATGCTGGAAGAGAAGGAAGAGCCAGGCTTTCTCACTGGTTTAAAGATTCCTGCTCCGTGGGCTGCTGGAAAGACTGTGGAAACCGTCCACCCTGTCAGAGACAACTATAAATTTAAAGAAACGGTCCACATCCCAGGAGCTCGCTGCCTGTACCTTAGATTTGATAGCAGATGCTCTTCCCAATATGACTACGACAAAGTAAGCAAGACTGGCTTAGCATTGGCTCCACCTCCGATAAGCTGATTTCTTAGATGCTTCTTATTTTTCTTTGCTCCTGATCACCATTCTTGACTTATTTCTGTCTGCAGACGTCTCTTTGGAGAACTTTCTTAAGATATGCCTTGAAAGGGTAGTGGTTGGGGAATTAAAGAACCAGCACCTCTGTGTTCTAAGAACTGTGTTTTCATGACATGTTGAAAGTATACTTTTGTAGCTTTTCAAAAGTTGAGATCTGAGTCAGGAAATTTTCCTTACTGCTCACCTGTTGCCTGCCTTCTGGGGTTGGAATTCCTGTAGACAGGCGATGTCCATTCATCTAGAAAGGTCTTACTGCCCAGTTCTGGGGCTTCTCATGTATTCTTTGGGAGAAGGTGGCCTTTTAGAAGAGTTTCAGATGTGCTAGGATCTGTTTTATTTCAGTTATTTTTTCTTTGTTGTCAGAACCCCTGAGCCCGTGTAGATTTTGAGGAAGAGTAGTTTCCAACCTAGTGAGTGGCTTAACAATTTTAAGGGAAAGGAAGCATTTGAGGGGTTGTAATATTTTTTTTCTGTTTATATTGTTGCATTGTAAACTGCCATGTTGAACTTAGGAGGGAAGGTGAATGAACTTGTGACACATAACCTTCTACAAGAACAGCTGAAGGATTATCACGTAGCTTTGTACACATACAGGACTATTTTCACGTAGATTGTTAGCTATCTGTCGTCTCCTCTGTGAACTGTGTAAGGGCAAAGATCTTAAATCCCATTGGGGGAGATTTGTAGGTGAAAAATAAAGGCCTTCTTAATGGTATATACTCGGAGATGGTGAAAACACATCACTGACCAAATTATAGAATCCTCTTTCCCATCATCTTTTAGGATAGTGAAGACTCGAAGATGTCCAGAGGGGTTTAAGTTTTGCCTCCAAAACTCACTTTAGCTGGAAGCAAGAGAATTTAGAAAATGGTCTTTGGTAGGCCTTTCAGAGAAAAAAATCTGCCATCAGCCTGCCCGGCTTCGTAGCTCCTGTCATCAGCTACCCCCATTTCCTACATTAAAGTGCTATGACTGTCTAAAATAGAAATGGATAGGTAGGCAAATCAGTCGGTGTCATTTTGTTTTTCCTTTAAAAGCCAGTAATTTGCATCTTCTGACGTGTGCTAGCCAGCACCTGCAGTGGGCATCAGTGTTCAGTGTGGAGGCACAGGGAGATGTACTCCACAGATGAAATAACATTTACTTTTCCAGTGGTCCCTGGTTGGTGTCGGCAACAGGTCCAACAGGGTAAGAGGGCACACCATGATACATGTCAAAGGTTAGAAGCGTCACTTCTAGATCCACACTGAGCTCTCTTGTGTAGTCAGAGGTGGTCAGCGTACATGTTCGAAGACAGATTTGGTATTTACAGAACCCAGAGCCTCATTCTTCCAGTGGAAGCATTTGAATGCCAAATGACCTCTAAATGTTTCTCCTGCATATTAGAAAGTTGGTTAATTGGATTTAAATGAATAACCTTTATTGAAGAAAAGTATTGACACGCGAAAACTGACCCAAGGAGCAGCCCCCTTTCTGGCCTAAATTGGTGTCATTTTCTTTTTATACCATTAAGCAACATTCTAAAGATATATGGCTTATTTTCAATTTGTTGCATTTTTAAAAATCCTCATTCATTGGCTTTTTAGTTTTTGTGTATGTTTGTGTTTTTTGTTTTTGCCTTTATTTTATTATTTTAGATATAACCATCTTCCCATCTGTATTTGCTCACTTTATTAATTTGGGGGGAGGACTTTAGGGGGCAAACTGTACCTGTTATTAATGAGTTAAATGTCATTACTTAGCATTAAAATAACTCCTTAAAACCTATATGTATAACAGCTGAGTAAAACCATGTTAATGTGAGGTCCCCAAGGCAATTAAATTGTGGCAATATTTGTTGTACCCAAACTACTATTAGTTGTACCTTAAAAATTAGGGAATATTAGTTCTATAATAATGACACCAGTGCCTGGTGATAAATGTGTTTTTAAACAAACATTTTTTTGCAGCCTTTTTATTTGTAGATGTTGTTTTTGTTTTTCTTTTACAGTCTAACAGTATATTTTCTGTTTTGAAGTTGGTGATATATGCGGGGCCTAACACAAACAGTAGGAAGGTTGCTGAGTATGGAGGCAACACACTGGGATATGGCAGCCGTAGTGTCTTAGGAACTGGCTGGCCCAAAGACTTGGTGAAGGTATGGTATCAGTCAGATCCACTTCCTAGAAAAGAAAAATAAACTCCCATTCCCTTTGGGCCCGAGTATTAACTCCAATTCCAGAAAAAATTGTCCGTGGGTGCATTTGTTAAGCTGGGGCTATCTTGCCAGGCCTGGGAACTCACTACCTCATTCAGAATGACCATTCTTTCACTTGTAGGGCCTCAGACCCCTGTCTGTTCCAGAACTAGGATCCATTCTCCAGGGACTGAGTGCTCACAGCATTTCCTTCCCTGCCCATTAAAAGGCCCGCTAGTTCTTCCAGCTTGCTTCTTCTCTGCCCTCTCCTGTGATGGGTATCCTAGAACCACAGGGCCATTGCAGTTTAAAAATGTAGAAGCAGTGTTTTCAAAATGAATTTGGGCCTTTGGAGCAATACTAATGATCCATTCTCAGATTGATGAGATAATAGTCATGCTTTGTAATCGGGGCGCTGGAACAACAACATATCTACCTAGAATATGAATATGAACTGAAATGCCCACTAAAACCTGAAAAACCTCTCCAGAGTCTGGTTTTGGAGCCTTGATCTCAAATGCATTACGTACCCTCTTTAATTCAGCCACAGACCGCAAGTTGTGTCCAGGCGTATAGTCGGAGGGGTCCAAATCCACATCAGCACGACACTTGTAATTGTTCTTTCATTTCCTACATTTTGTTTCTTACTCGTGTTGGTTCTATAATACAGAGCAAGGTCTTCCAGCACTCTCTGTTCTTCAAGATACGGGCCATTTGCCTGCCTTCCCAGCACAAGTGAGGTGGTGAAGTGGACAGGGGGAGGGTGGAAAGAATAAAAGTCTTGAGGAATTTATTGAAATTATGCTCAAGATTTAATCTTTACTCTGATCCTGCTATTGGGCAGTTGTGGCCTGTTTCACAGATGCCTCGTCCCCAAACCTACCTGGTCAGGAGAGATACCTGAAAGGTTGGTGTCCAGATGAGAGGGGATGGAATTTGAGTCAAGCAATAGAGAAAAGGAGTGAAATATTGTCTTGATCCTTTTGAAAGTAAATCTCTGAAATTCATTGCTCTCTTGAAAATCATGTGCCTTGTTTTTAAAGTGTATTTTCCCCCCCCTTAAATTTTAAGGTGGAAGGAGATACAGTCACCTTCTCCTTTGAAATGAGAAGTGGCCGTGAACACAACACTCCCGATAAAGCTATGTGGGGCTTTGCTTGCACAGTTCGCGCTCAGGTACTTGAATCTAACCACTGCTGTGGGCATAATGTACTTTCTCCTGTGTGCCTTGGTTACGTACATCATATTTGCCCTGGAAACAGGGCAGAATATGAGCTGCAGTTTCATCCATCTCTTCCATTTGGCATTCGTAGACTATCATAAGTAGTAGTTTTGTGGAATAAAACTAGCTGTGACCTAAAATCCGTTCGACAGCACAGAAAGAATCCATTGCTAGGGCCTCCGTCTTCAAAGCCTGGAGAGGTGATCTGCCTCCAGCATCTTTCCGTAGGGCGAAGGAGACTCGAACACCTAATAGAAGTAAGCACTGGGATTCTGGGTTTTTAGAGTAGTGGGGTCAGATTTCCATTCTATTCTCAAAGGTTCATCTTGCTAGTCTAGGTCTGTCTCTGCTTAATTACATGTGAATATGCTATGTATGGGTTTAATCTACTCCTTTTAGCGGTGCCAAATAGTTACTTTCCTCAGGAATCTGTGTAAATTCTTTTCCCTCCTGGAAAAAAAAAAAAAAAGGAGCGAGTGGTAGGAGTTCTTCTAACCCCTTGAGTTGCCTGATTTGTAAAGCCTGTTTTAGACTTGGAGATTGCTTGAGTTTGACCAAACTAACACACTCTAGAGTGGAAGTGGCTGCTAGAATGAAAGCTCCGTGAGGGCAGGAATCTTTTTCTCTGCTGTATCTTAAGCACCTAGAATGATATGCTCAGATATTTGTTGAATGAATTCAATGTAAGCGATTGACGACATCCTGGTTCGAGCATGGCATGGAGGTGACAAAACAAAACAGCGATTTATACCCGGATAGGCACAGCAGAGAGGAATCCATCCAGAGAATCTTGCATGAGATTTGTGCTGTGTCTAGTATGGCGTCTTATCAGCTCTTCTCTCTCTAGAATTGTGTTGAGACTTCACTCTATGGTCATTGCCCTGAGCCACCATCTTTCTCCTCATGGTGTTGGGCACGGTCCCTGTGTCCCTTAGCAACGACACTTGATGCTGCTCTGTGACCCCTGTGGTTGGGGGCAGTGCAGTGCTGTGCAGCCCAGGCGCAGTTGCTCTGCTGCGCACTGACCAGTGTGGTTTGCCCCTGTCTGCGTTGTAGGAGTCGTCGGAGGATGTGTCGGGAGGCTTGCCCTTTCTGGTAGACCTGGCTTTAGGTCTGTCTGTGTTAGCTTGTTCCATGTTGAGAATCCTGTACAATGGACCAGAAATTACCAAAGAAGAAGAAGCCTGTCAGGAGCTATTGCGGTCCAAACTTTTACAAAGGTAAAAGGCTCAGATAGGGCTAGTTTTGCTCACAAAGGAAAATGGACTTCGTGTGGAAAACTACTTTTAGTACATTTCCCAGCTCATTGTGCAGACTGCCTGACAATCCCATGGGTGTCATTGTCGTTAAGAAAGAAGGTGAAAATTACACCAAAGTCCCTTCTGGCCCTTGCTTTACCAAATTTGAAATTACAGACTTGAATGCATAAGCTTTCCTCTACATATTGTATAATTAAATTAAAGGATCCCCAAAAGGATGAGTAGATGAGTGATAAAGCAAACCCATCAAAATGTTTATTCTAAAATCTAGGCGGTGGGTATATGGGCATTACCCATGGGATGCTTTTAACTTTTCTGTATATTTAAAAATTTTCATAATAAAATTGGGGAGGAGGTAGATTCCCAAAGATGTGGTTTCATATAATGCTCATGTTCCTTTAGCTTCTGGAGAATGTTTGATGCATGCTTAACACATGATGTGATCCTTCATATATTTGATGTATCTGCAAGCTTTAAGTAGCTTTCCAGGTGAAGAGGAAATAAAGGAGCCTCTTTTCTGTCTGTTCAGGTGCCAGTGGCAGGTGGAGGCCAATGGCGTGATCTCTCCTGCCCTTACTCCAAGCCCGTCTCCACTGCCACTGACCATTGAGGAAGACAGAGAATTCACCTACCCCTCTGATGTCCTCGTGCCTCCTGTTGGAAACTACTTTGACCTGCCCCGGATCAGGCTTCCTCCAGGAATCATGATAAAGCTCAGGGAAATTTCTGGGCGTGCTAGACCTCAATTCAGACCAAGTATAAAGTATGTTGCTAAATAGTGCGCTATTTTTCCCATTGGAAAAAAAAAGCTTAAACAATGGAAGGGGGTAAATTTCTTCTTCTGGTCTAGCAAATGAGTCTTTAATTTTACATTTGCTTAATGAATACTAACCACGCTGGGGAGTCCCCCCAGGTGGTATTCCAGGCCATCGGGTCTCAAGGTGTGGGCCCCCAGTCAGCAACAAAAGTACCACCTGAGCCCTTGTTAGCCCTTGGGCTCCATCTCACACTTGCTGGATCAGAGCCTCCGAGGATGCTGCCCAGTAATTGGGGTTTTGACAAGTTTTCCATAGGATTCTTTTTTTTTTTTTTTTTAAGATTTTATTTATTCGACAGAGATAGAGACAGCCAGCGAGAGAGGGAACACAAGCAGGGGGAGTGGGAGAGGAAGAAGCAGGCTCCTAGCGGAAGAGCCTGATGTGGGGCTTGATCCCAGAACGCTGGGATCACGCCCTGAGCCGAAGGCAGACGCTCAACCTCTGTGCCACCTAGGCGCCCCTCCATAGGATTCTGAAGCATGCTAAAGTTTGACAAATTCTAGGTTTTTCTCAGATGGTTTGACGGTCTACTCGTAGTCCTCAACTTTGGTTTCCTTAGTCCAGAGAGAGATGGTGAGGGCGTTTAATCTGGAGTGTGAGGTCCTGCACTTACAAATGCCTTTGTGGTGTTCTTGCTTAAAGTCTTTTTGGTGGCCTCTGCCCTGTCTTCTGAAGCATGATTGGCCATTTCAGAGAGAAAAAAATACAAGAATGGTTGAAATTTAAAATGAAAAATACAGAAACGCAATTTGTTTTCAGTGCGACATCCTTGTGTATGAAATACCACAAGCCATGATACTGTGTAAAATTAATTGGCACATAAATGGTGCTGAAGATCTTTTGTTAGTCTTTTGTTAGACCTTGAAGTCTTTTGTTAGACCTCTTCCAGCTTTAATATGACTCTAGCTCAAAATATAAAATTAAAGAAAATGGAGTCTCTTTAAGTTTGATTTTCACTTTATCAGCTGATGTCAGTTTTGTCAGTTAAACATATTAAATTATTGCCAGCTTGACATGAAAGCCTTCATAATGTTCATGTCTCTTTATTGCAATAAAGAAGGTGTGGTGAATATTTAATATATTTAATCAAAGCCTACACCCTTCAACCTATTGCATATGGGATTGGTAATTTGCGAGCATGGCGTCTACCTGACTAGTTTCTGTTATAATCACAGAGAAGTAATTCAGCCAGATGTGATGGAGGAAATGGTGGTATCGTGTGTTATTAAGCACTTGAACTTGGTCGATGCCCTGCAGTCCCTAATAAATTTCCAGTATCAAGAAGAACATGCCGAGGAATACGACTTACTGTGTAAAATTATGGGAGAGACCTTCAAGAAACTCAATGCCATGGAGAGACAGCTGCAGGTAAGTGAAGGCTAATGTGTTTAGGTTTCTCGCCACTGTCGGAAATAATTTCTTTCCTAGAAATTTAATGTAGTTTAAAAAATGACCTTAATTTTTAAGAAGTCATGACTAAAATTTCCAAATTTTCAGATTGCGCTTGTTTTAATATCTCTTCTCACATTATTTTATTTTTTAATGTGTCTGTCAGAGTGTGGCAGAATTGGAGCAGAAATGGCAGAGCGAGGTTGATGATGCGATGCAAGGGAAGCTGGAGAACGACGTGCCTTTCTTCTACGATTACCATTTCAACGAGGTGAGCAAGTTGGGTGATTTATCACTGTGGCACTGGTGTTTACATTGCAAAGGTATATATCGTGTGTGTGTGTGTGTGTGTGTGTGTGTGTGTGTGTGTGTGTGTAGAGACCAAATGGTACCTGTTAAAAATTTCCACATGCCAAGATGTACCCATTCTTTACAAAGGTTAAATAAAATTGATTAGATCAGCATATCAATAATACAAATATAAATTAAGTTGTTTTTTTTAAAAGATTTTATTTATTTATTTGACAGAGATAGAGACAGCCAGTGAGAGAGGGAGCACAAGCAGGGGGAGTGGGAGAGGAAGAAGCAGGCTCATAGCGGAGGAGCCTGATGTGGGGCTCGATCCCATAACGCCGGGATCACGCCCTGAGCCGAAGGCAGACGCTTAACGACTGTGCCACCCAGGCGCCCCAATTAAGTTGTTTTTAACTGATTGATAGTTTTACCATCATTATCAAATTTTGCTTGCAAGCTTTAGGAAACAAAGGGCAGTTATAAGCACCGAAGAAGTCCCCAGAAAGTCGTCGATGCCATTTGTAATCATTAAAATATCAAAGAATAACTACAAATGTGCTCTGGCATAGAAATATGGACCAGAGGTGGTGTTTTTTTCTCCCCTGAAATTCTCTGTTCCTTTTAACATGAACAGTAAAACTCACTTTTTGCAGATCCTGCCTACCATCTTTTCTTGATTTTTCCTTCTTTAGAACAAAATGAAAGAACTAGAACTTTTGTGTTCAATGAAAGAAGTCTCCTTTGATGGAAATGATCTTGAAAACATGGTCCTCTCACTGAGGTTAGTGATGTTAATAACTGCGTAAAGCTAATTTACTGCCTCGATGCTTAAAACAAAATGTGAAGATCTAGTCTCTTAGATATTTTTAAAAATCGTATGCATTCACTAAATATTTGAGTGGAACTCATTTGTAAACTTGGAAATTTTGATTTTGGCCTTCAAAAGTTAGCATATAGGCATCCGAAACTGGGCAAAAGGAACTAAAATTTGTCCATTTATAACTGCTCTCTCAGCTAGGGAAAGGGGAAGGGGAGCGACATTTATCAGGCTTCTTTTGCTTAATTTCCCTCTACTCGTAATTAAAAAACGTTGGTTTTGGTGAACCTGAGAACGACTAAATGCACATCAGCCTTTCTTTATAGGGAGAAGTTCCTACAAGAAGTGAATTCTCTCATTCAGAAACCCTCGCACCCACTGGCTAAAACGAAGACGTTAGTGAAGAGTTTAATGAATCGAGCTGAGCTGTTGCTGCACGTCACCATCGCGGCCCAGTCCGGCCTCACCAGAAGCATCTCGGGGACCCCTGCGGAAACACCGGGTACAAAGCCAGCCCCACGCAGGCGCTCTGCGCCACTCTGTTCATAAAATATACGTCAGCTACTAAAAGAAAAATCACTCTTGTGTTCTCCTAGGAAGGAGGAAAAGAAGTGTCAGCATTTTTTTATTTTGCCTTTTCCTTTTTCCAGCCAAGGAAGACTTGTCGTTGAATTCATGAGGTGTTTTGTGAGTCGCCTGAGCAACTGGGGTGCCTCCTCACCTACCTTATTGAGAGCCCAGTGACATCTATTTTTACAATCTGGTGCCCCTTACTTTCAGTTTATGGCTCGTCATTTTCATAGCAACATGTATAATTAGTCAACATTGTGAATCTTGTGTCATATTTTCCTCTTAAAGCTGAGTTTGTATTGCCCCTTTAGGAATTATATGGAACCTTCTAACATGAATTTTCACTGTTTTCCTGGTCACATTTTAATTGTTAGCCCGAAAGGATATTTCTCAGGGAAATCAACGAATCTTCTTTCTTAAGCTGGATCCCCAACACCAGCATAGCCCCTAATGGCAAGTGTTAATTCTTGTCTTGAGAGAGCAGGAAGAGTAAACATGAGACTCCGTTATCGAACCCCATAGCCTGATGGACACTGCCAAGCAAGCAAACTTGTTTTCGTCCCAGCTGAGTGCCCAGGGCTCTCCTCACACGGGAGAGTGATTCAGGTTTCTGACCCTAGTGAAAGGGACCATTCGCTAAGAATGTCGGGAGAAGTGTGCCGAGCGTACAGTATAATCACATACCATGATAGTCTGCTGACCACGTCCCTGGTCACGAGGCCTTGGTTAGTTAAAGGTCCAATGTAAAGACTTAACCACTCAGTAAGGCTGATCACGCTTTCCAAGAGGCTCTTGCTATCAGAGATGGTGAACCAATAGTTTGCTGAGCAATAACATCTTCAGAAATTATGTTTTTAGACCGAAGCTGCCTGACCATTCTTAAGATTCAAAATAACTGCTTCTCTTTTTTTTTTTTCCTTAGATGATCTTTATATGTAGATTTGTCCTCTTCTGTTGAAGTGTTCTTTTATAATACAACCATTTCCCTGGGTGGTGTTAAGGAGTCTATCCTAAAGGAAGGGGCAGTCAGATTTTAGCCCAAGTGTGGTATTTACTCACACCAACTTGATCAAAGCCAAGGTGCCACCAAATATCAATAAGTCAGCTAAATAAACCTATGATTAAAGGAGGAAACAAAGTCTGTCTCTGGAAAAAAGAAAATGGATTTGGATTTATTTGAATTAAGAAATTTTTGATTCCAGAAATGACTTTCTTGGTCCTCTCTGGCTTTTTAGAATGCTTAAGGTGAAGGTTGAGAGTTTATGAAATTAGATGAATCTTGCAGCCTTTTTTTTTTAAAACCAGATTTAATTTAAAAAAAACTTTAGTTTTTCACACTAAAATAATTTTTAACCCTAATATCTAGGTTTTAAAAAAATGGGCCTAAAAGTCGTCAGTGTGCTGTGCTAGCTGGTGGTGGATGAACTCTCCTAGAAAGTGAAGATATTCTTAGACTGGTAGCGTAGCTGTCGTTGCTGTCCTCCAGATCAGACAGCAGGTATGCCAACCTTCTTATTCTTTTCTGTTCCAGCTTGTAAATCAGCTTCAGAAACAAAGGTGATATCTCACGCTGTGCGGCAGCCTGTTTTTCTTCGCAGCATGTCGGCTCCTTCTGACCTGGAAATGATTGGTAATGAAGATTTGGAATTTACTAGAGCAAATCAGAGGTAAATGGCTAATGGCCAAGGTTGGATTCCCACATGCAGCTGAATACATTCATCAGAACACACTGCCTGAGCCAGTTTCTTGTTTGTGATCCAGCACCGTTTTGTTTTCGTGCAGGCGGCGCCATGTGACTAGCCACCGCAGCAGCTCCTTTACCCTCCTGCAGTCATTGGCCATCGAGGACAGCAGGGACAAGCCCACCTACAGCGTCCTGCTGGGGCAGCTGTTTGCTTTCATCGGCACCAACCCTGACCAAGCTGTAGGTCGTGTTTTGCCGACTACAGAGGAATGGCACCTAACAGCACAGGGCGGGGCGGGGGGCCTGTGACAGTCACCAAGAGTCAGGTGGACTTCCTTCTTATGCCTTTCAGGTGTCCAGCAGCAGCTTTCTTTTGGCTGCGCAGACGAGGTGGCGGCGAGGAAATACTCGCAAGCAGGCACTGGTGCACATGCGGGAATTGCTGACGGCTGCAGTGCGTGTCGGGGGCGTGACACACCTTGTGGGTCCAGTGACTATGGTCCTTCAGGGAGGACCCAGGTCAGTTGTTTCTAGTAGTTCATACCATCCTGACCAGAGTGGTTGAGAGGCGTTCGTTCCAGAGATGATTCTTGAAGCCAAATCATAGACAGTGGTATATACTGTTTTCACCTAAAATATTTTATTTTTTAAAAGTGTTCACAGTTTTGTAACGTCAGCATATGTAGCAGAGAGTAGAAGTCTCTGTACTCCCTTCCTCTCCTGAATTCCACCCTGTTCACTAAGAGCTGCTTGTGTCAGCTACACACACGTAAATGGCTACTTAATTCTCTTTGTACACACAAGTGTGTATGTGTATGATTTTTTCTGAATTCAGGTTATATTATACTGTAATATAACACCGCCGTGGGAATTTTGTTTAGCATATCTTGGATATATCTGTCTTTGCATGTCAATGCATGTAGTTCTGCTTTACAGTTTTGAAGAGCTTTATGGACCTCCAGGTATGAATGGCTATGTCTAATTTAACTCCTCCCCTCCTAGTGAACATGTGGTTCATCTTCTCTTTTTCTCCTTCATTTTTTCTGTTTTACTTTTGCATTAATAGCTGTGATGTATTCAATATCCTCATGCCTGTATTTTTGTGTCCTTTTGTGCTTATTTTTACTGGCTCAATTTCTAAAAACCTAATTGTAGATACGAACTTTGAAGAAGGTTTTGTAACTTATTTGTGAGGTTTTTCTATACTATTCACTACTGGGCCTCAAAGATCTTCAGGTAGAAATAGAAAAGGCATTTGTCTACAGTCCTGGACTAGAACTGCCTGGGGCTACTTGTGTCTCCTGATAGCTCTTTGAGAAATTCTGGCCAGCAAGCAGAGAGAAGTGGCTGGAGGAAAAGGTGTTAACTAAGAGCTAACGTAGGTATCTTGAAAAACTTCTGTGTCAATCAGGAGAGGCCATGTTACTTTTTGGAAACAAAACCCTCCAAAATCTCTGGTGTACAGAACAGAACTTCAGTTCCTGCTCATGTCCAGCACAGGTGCACCACAGCCCATGGTAATCCCAGAGAGCCTGGGTTAGAGGAGGGGACCACCGTCTCGAAGGCTGTCAGTCCCCTTGTCAGAGCTCTGGCTCATTGGCCAGGCTGGTCACATGCTCACCCAACCCGAGGGTGCCCAGGAGGCACAGTGAGTAGCACTGGCCACCACACCTCACTTGCAGAACAATTTCTCTACAACCCTGGCAGCAGGGTTTTTCCTTCTTCCCTCAGTTATTAATGTCATATGTCAAACATTTGAAAAAATGCAGAAAATCCCAAGGTGTAAGTAAAAATCACCTGTAAATCCAGCACCTTGAGGTAAAACCTGTTAATGTTGTAGGGTATCTGTTCTGTCTTTATTCTAACCTGAGGGATACCTCCTGTAATGTTTTTAGTGGTGGTATAGCACTGCCTCGTATTCCTGAACCTTTTATTCAGATTCAATCCTGATTTTTCAACCTTAGGTTTTATTTAGTAATTTTTGCTATTACAAACAGTGTTCTGTAGCATATCTTTATGGATCCGGATAGTTCCAGTTTTCAACTAATATTAATTGCTGTAGAATCTACCCCAAGTTGTGTGTTTACATTGGGAAAGTCTTATTTGGTATCAATTGGATTCTCATACTGTGCTAATAATCACAGTGTGAACTTGAAAAAGACACTTAGTTAATCTATTTGGGCCTTGATTTTTCTCATTAGTACAATTGCATTTACAGAACTCACTGCTGCATAGGACATACCATTCTCTTGCTCTTAGCGATATTGTGGGCTTTAACCTTGTAAGGCTCCAAGTTGTCCTGGTCGGGAGCCCTGCTTGATTTGACTTAGCCTCGGATTCCCCAGACTTTTCTAGAGTGTGGGCATTGTCACTGAGGCAACTGAAGAAATGCTGTCCGGTAGTCTTCTGTGGTCCTGCAGTCTGGGAAACACTGGTGATCTCCAAGATCCCTTCAGTTCTGGATTCATCTAGACACTCTTGGGTTTCTCAGAAGAACACTCCTGCTCTTATGCTGTCACTCTTCTTGCCATGGTTCAAGAAACGTGCACTTTGGTTCTGTTTCATAGAATTGAAGAACTAACCTGTGGTGGGATGGTGGAGCAGGTCCAGGAAGCCTTTGGCGAGACCATGACCTCTGTTGTGTCTCTGTGTGCTCGTTACCCTATCGCCTGTGCAAATAGCATCGGACTTTTGTGTACCATACCTTATACCAGGTAAGGAAGGCAATGCTTTTTATTGTGGGTAAGTTACACTGCAGTGCAGTTGCTTCAATAAAAATATTTTTAAATTAAAAAAATTGGGTAGGGGCGCCTGGGTGGCTCAGTCGGTTAAGCATCTGCTTTCGGCTCAGGTCATGATCCTGGGGTCCTGGGATTGAGCCCTGCGTCAGGCTCCCCGCTGAGCTTGTGCTCGTTCCCTCCTGCTCGTGCTCACTCATGCTCTCTCTCTCTCTGTCAAATGAAAATCTTTAAAAAAATTTGTTTTAATTTTTAAAAATTGGGAGGTGTTTTGCTTTGATTATCTGGTGACACTATCACTGTGATTAAATGAGCTTACCTCCTGACAGACACCTAAAGTTACTATGTAAGTTCCGTATTGTTGAATTCCTACATGATCAAAAGTGGCCAATAGGGATTCTATTATATTGTCAAAATGGAGAGGTTTGAAGGAAAGTAAAAGATCTCTAGGAAATTTTTTTTAACATATTTGGCAAAATTTTTTTACAAATACACTTATTTTCTCAATGACCTTATGAATCCCCTTATAATAAAATTATAAGTTTTTTGTGTTATGGATGGGAAACTTGAGTTGATTCCGTCCATTTTTACTTAGCTATCCTATATGAACAACCCAAAACTTGAAGTTCCTTATTTATGAAGGAAATCCTCATTGTAGAGAAATATTTCTGTGTTCAGTTATGCGTGGTAGTATCCTAAGTAATAGACGAAGAACTATGCTGACTTGTTTTATGGCCCTTTGATAACCTGGATCTTAAACCCAAGGGCTGGTCGGTGACGTTTACTGTGTGTAACTCTTTGCACCTGGCCCAGGAGTGAAGAGAAGTGCCTGGTGCGCAGTGGCCTGGTTCAGCTCATGGACCGGCTGTGTAGCTTGAGCAGTCAGACGGAGTCCAGCTCCAGTGAGAAACAAACCAAGAAGCAGAAGGTGGCCACCATGGCCTGGGCAGCTTTCCAGGTGCTTGCCAACCGCTGTGTTGAGTGGGAAAAAGAAGAAGGTAAGAAGCAGGATTCCATTCTAGAATTCATTGATTTCTTCTCTTGACGTGTTTATTTAATTATTTGTGCTGGCTGAAAGAAAGGCTATATTAAATTACATAATCAGATGGGTTTAATTAATGATTTCATGAGAGCCTCTTCATTAGCGTCCTTCTCTGAAAATCTATGGCTACTCTATGACATTAAATAATAGCCTAGCCTAGAGCGCGTGGTGCTAAGTGAAATAAGCCAGACACAGAAAGACAAATACTGAGTGATTTCCTTATATGTGGAATCTAAAAAAGCCAAGCTCCTAGAAACCAAGAGTAGAATGGTGGTTGCCAGGAATTTTAGGAGGAGGGGGAAGTGGGGAGAGGTTGTCAAACTTCAGTTATAAGATGAATAAGTTCTGGGGTCGAATCACCATTTCACAATGTATATACATATCTGTATATATAATCACATCGTACGGCTTTTACAAAAATCACATTCTACAATCTAATTTGTATACAACTTGTATTTGTCTGTCATCCCTCCATAAAGCTGGGGGTGGGGTGGGGAACAATAACCACCCTGAGAGAGTATAGTACGCCAGGAAATCGAGAAGATATCTTTCATGTTCTTTTTGTCAACACTGCTATCAGTCTCCAAATAAATATTTCTATGAACTAGTTTAGTTGCATTTTCAAGTGCTATTTCCTGACTATATTTTACCATCCCAGTTGAAAAAGTAAAGTAGAGGGATGATGTCTCCATGGTATCCCAGGCCTGTGTATATAGCTTGGTTACTTATCTGTTTATTCATTCACTGTGTTTTATTGTCTTGAGAGTCAGGCATAAGATGAACAAGGCATTGCTCTTCCTCTTGAGAAATACGGTGCAGTGGGGAGATAGACTAATGAGCAAGTGTTTGTGATGTGGTCAGTGCCATAACTGAGGTGCATGCAAAGTGCTGGGGGAGCACAGAGGTTCCTATCAGCTGTGCTAGGGATCAGGCAAAGCCTCCCCAGAAAGGTGACATGTGAGTTGTTCTTACAGGTTAAAGAACATTTCCATGCAGAAAAAAAGGGTGTGTAGGCACAGGGATCCAAGAGAGCATGGGAAGTTCAGGAAAGGACAACTGATCTGTGTGGCTTTTTACAAGAGCTGCTTGAGAGGGGGGAACCTCTGGAACTACAGTGAAAATGGAAAGATCTCAAAAGGTCTTTAATTATGTTTGAGGAGAGAGAGGGTATGAGTTAAAAATAAAGATGTTTTCATCACAGTAGAAAAAAAAATGGTGGCTCTTCCCTGTTAATCGAAGTATGTTCCTTGTTTTGTATGAATTGTATTCAGTTTCTATGAAGAATAATGTCTTTCCCCAACATTGAATCGTTACCCTTCCTTATGTGCAGATATTCTCTAACGAGGACACCCTAATTGGATAGCTAATGAAATACTGAGCAGGTTAAAGAAAAATCGGGCAAGAGAAGGGCTTAATGTAGGGAGGCTGAGAGGGAGGACCCGCCACACCTGTAGGCTCCCCAGGGCTTCTTTGGGTTCTCACCTTGCTTTTTCTTTCTTTCCTTTCCTTTCCTTTAACTCTGAAGGAGGTTCCACAGAGGCGGTGCACTCGGGTCTGGCCCGTCAGGTGTCCAGCCTTCTCACCAACCACCTTGCCCGTGCAACTGAGTGCTGCGGCAACCAGGCCGCTGGGAATGACGCCCTCCAGGATGTCCTCAGTCTTCTCAATGATCTCTCAAGGTATGGAAGGCCCAGCCGGAGCTGTGGGAAAGGGTGGCTTTCCTCTTGGATGATTGGGGTTCCCTTGGGTGGTGATTGTCTTTTGAAACCTCTAAATTACAAGGCCATTCTGACATGCTTCTGCTTCAAGAACAGTGGAGAATAAAATCGTTGGAAAGTAGTAGTTCCAAAATGCGAGGGCATTTAGGTGAATCTCTACGTGATGAAACGGTACCATTTGCTTTAGTACTTCGGCGGTAATCGCTGCTAGCCTTCCAAGTCGAGGCAGTTGCATCGAGTAACCCAAAATCTTTACCTTCATTATAGCGAGATAATCAGTCAAGACCTGCAGCTGACTCATGTCCTCATGCTGTGTCTTAAAAAAGGAGAGACGGTCTGTGGAGGTGTGATACCGTACCATCCCGCGTGAGCCGTGAGGCCCACACCCTCTTGTCCACATAAGGCTACTTGTTCTTCAGCTTGTGCTGGACATTTTCTTCTCAGTGAGATGCTGCAGGGTCAGCTGTGGCAGCTCCCAGACTGCTGAGGCCTGCACAACGCTATGTGAGCTCTTTGGTCTTGAAGCACTATTCAAAAAGGAATAAAAGACTACAGGGGAGTCTTCCTAGTTTGGGTCGTGAGGTTGTAGCGCTCCGCGAACCATGCCGAACTATAGCATCGCAGTTCAGTAAATTTCATCAGGGATCAGAAAATACTCAGTCTTTCTTTTTAAGTACTATTGATTGGTCAGTTGTGAGCTTTCATTAGATATTTACCAAAAACCTTAGTTTTCCTTCATAAAAACGTAGTACTAACTCTGTATCGTCCTCGTGAATCAGTTCATCCTCATTTAGGGAACTCTTGCTTCTGAATTTCTAGACACCCATATGCCCTGCCTTGTGTACCTTTTCTTCCTTCTTTTTCAGGAGTCATATAGGTAAAGCCATCCTGAGCCAGCCAGCTTGTGTGTCCAAACTCCTATCCCTGCTGCTTGATCAGCGCCCGTCTCCAAAGCTGGTCCTTATCATTCTTCAGCTGTGCCGGGCAGCGCTCCCGCTGATGAGCGTAGAAGATTGTGGAAACGTGGAGCTCCCGCCATGGAGCTACTCTGTTCCCTCCCTAAACAGCGAACAGGAGGATCCCAGCGACCCAGCATCCAAGATCGCCTCATTGCTCTTAGCAAAGCTGGCAGATTATGTGGTCCCAGGTGAGCAGCTGGTCAGAGAATGGCACTGAGTGCCCATTTCCTAGGGACGGCCAGAGTGGGCTTTCCATTTTTGGTGGCTCTGCTGTTATGCCTCCTGCGATGAGAAGAGAGGGAGATGGGAGAGGGCGGGAGAGAGACTCCAAAACTAGAGTTTTCCCTGTGCAAGGGAGCTGCACAGATAACACTGTAACTGTTCTGTTTGCTTTTAAAGGATGTCAGACAGTTCTTTCTCCAACTGCTTCCGAACCTGACACTACATTGACAAAAACCAGTCCCAAGAATTCCTTAAAAGGCGATAAAGATCCTGGAGAAGAGAGTGAAGCAGTGGATGGCAAGCTGTCTATCTTTATTCACAAGCGGGAAGACCAGTCATCTCATGAGGTTCTCCAGCCGCTGCTAAGGTGACTGCTGATTGTAATAGCCACATGCCATCAGGCACTGACCGTGTCCCAGGCACTGTGCTCAGTAAGCCCCTTACATACATCAACTGTCTCAGCCCTCTTGACAACCCTAAGAGGTAATCACTGTCATCCCTGTTGTTACAGTGGAGAAACTGAGGCAGAGCTGAACCACAGACGCAGGCCTCTGACCACAGAGCCCAAGCTCTTATCCACAACTCGGTACTGTCTCTTCAAACCCAACAGAGAGCGAAAGCCCTGTTGGAATGTATTGTTTGTGCTCAATGGAGAGTCTACAGTGTGATTTGGGCTTCGAGAAGGAATAATGCAGTCTGGTTTTAGTCCTTGGCAGCCTTCAGCCATTGGTAAATTTAAGGATACCATTGACTGTGAGGTGGAGGGATAAGAGAAACTTTTTTAAAGCTTTAATTCATGGAAGTATGAATGGTATGATTGCTCAATAAGGAAGCAAAAATATACTTATTGTCCAAAGATTACAAACCCACGGGGCCCTGTTAGTGGGAGTGAGGACGACGGGAAGTCCTGCCACAGAACATGAGGGAACTTAGGACATGCGTGTATGTCTCAGGGGAAGACTTCTTTCTTCAAATAAATGATGTGATGATGGTGTCATCCTCATAATTGGTCCCTTGTCTGCCATCATGGCAACCGAAAGCCCTAATGGGCCACTAGCATAAACTAAGCGGGGTCAGGCAGGTCAGTGCTAGATGCAGAAATCACCAAGAAGCATCTGTGGGCATTGTGGAACTTCACAGTGCAAATTTGGTGACGGAGTTTTTGGAGAGCTGGGTTTAAGAGGAAGAAGAACTGAATTATCAGTTCCAGTCATTCACACCAAGGCATCCAGCCCTCGCTGTTGTTAAAGTCCCCTCACTTTGGGATTTAGATCAATTACTGAGTGCCTCCCAGGTGCCCAGCCTGCCCTGTATTGTAGGCTCAGGTTCTCGATCTTGTTCAGCTTTTTAGTTTGTACGTCATTTTCATGTAGGTTTTAAATTATCGTTACAGTTGTAAAAATCAGCTGGTGTTTGGTTCCTAAAAGTGCTATAATGAAGCAATAATAAATCATTTCCTTTTTTGAAAAATTGAATCTACTGTGGATATTAAAATCCTGTTGTTGCATATGATGCTGGCCTGGCCAGTAGTAGGTTGCTTCACAGCCTGCAGCCCCACTTTGACCTTGCCTGTAAGATTGTCACCTCTCTCTGCTTTCCCTTGTAGTAGCTCAGAAGGACGGCCCTTCAGACTTGGTACTGGTGCCAACATGGAGAAAGTCGTGAAAATGGATCGAGACATGACCAAGGTAACCCTAATATGGAGACACCTGCTCTGATAAGAGCCATGATTGAGGGACGTTTACCATACTTTAGGTTTGCAGAGACATTTTTAAGAAAAAAAAAGTTCCGGGGCGCCTGGGTGGCACAGCGGTTAAGCGTCTGCCTTTGGCTCAGGGCGTGATCCTGGCGTTATGGGATCGAGCCCCACATCAGGCTCCTCTGCTATGAGCCTGCTTCTTCCTCTCCCACTCCCCCTGCTTGTGTCCCCTCTCTCTCTGGCTGTCTCTATCCTGTCGAATAAATAAATAAAATCTTTAAAAAAAAAAAAAAAGAAAAAAAAAAAAGAAAAAAAAGTTCCTACAAGGAGGCAGGGTGAGAAATTGAAGTCAGTGGCTTAAGAGAAGCCATTTTCAAGAGAACTAGTCAGAATCAATGGGCCATTAATGTTAAAATGTAAAAGAGAATTCTTGGTTTTGACCTTGAAGTTTTCTTTTAGCTCTGTTAAGAAAGTTTTGCAGCCTAATAATGCTTTAAAAGTGAGGGGTGCCTGAGGTGGCTCAGTTGGTTAAACATCTGACTCTTGATTTCAGCTCAGGTCCTATTTCAGGGTTGTGAGATCGAGCCCTGCATCCGGCTCCGCAGTAGGTGCAGAACATGCTTAAGATTCTGTCTCTCCCTCTCTGCCCCTCCCCACTCCACGCACGTGTGGGCGCACTCTCTCTTTCTCTCTCTTAAAAAATAATACTTTAAAAGTGATTATATGTGAAAGAGTAAAAAAACAATAGATAAAAAGAAATAAAGACACGTAGCCCATAAAAAATACAGAAATATGCCCATGTTTACAAATTAATAAGGAATAAAAATAGTAATGTATCATTTTTCACCTGTCAGACAAAGAAAATTGATAATAGCCATTATTGTCAAGGTCAGGGTAAACAGGCATTCTCAAGTGTCCAGAGACAGCCGTGCTCTTCACAGTTTTATTTATAAAAAACAAAATAGAAATTAAATGAAAATTTAAATTACATGCATACAGTGAAATACCATACAACCATAAAAAGATCCTGGTAGATCAGTATATACCAATATCAAAACACATGATAATTTGATAAAAATTAAATAGAAAACCTGTGTGTGGTGTGAGCCATGATTATGTATGCCAGAATTTGCATGGAAACAAATCCAGAGGACTAACAATCACATGCGACTGGGTGGGAACATGGATGTTGATGGGAAATTAACTTTCTACATCTAGCATGCTAACATGTGAGTATTGAGAAGTGAGCCTGGGTTGCTTTGGTGGCAGGGAAGCGGGCTTTAGAAGTGAGGAAGCGGAGCATGGTGACGGTCTCCAACTTCCCTCCAGGGCGGCTGCTGTGAGGTGATCACAGAAGAGGCTGCAGCCGCTCTTCGGAAAGCAACCAAGTGGGCCCAGTCAGGCCTCATCGTGAGCGTCGGGCCACCTGTAGAGTCTGTCAACGCAGAGACTGTGAGTGGGCTGTCCACAGGTGACAAAAAGAAAACCGCCCAGACCTCCATTTGCCGAGAGAGGAACTCTGAGCTCGCCAGGTAGTCTTTCCCTGTCACACTTTTCTCAGACCTACTTTGTAACGGACTTGTTCTTAGGGCTTTAATTGTATATCATCCCCGTGACCTGCTGGAGATGCGGACTGAGGGCTTCAAATACCATCTGAGGTGCCGGCGGGTGAAGAGGGAGGCGCTCCTGGCCGAGGGGGCATCTGTAGCCAGAGGGTGGGCTTTGCTGAGGAAGGCCACTACCAGGAACACCAGCTACGGCTTTTTTGAGTGTTAGTGCACTCACGTCTTGCTGCCGTTACTTCTTCCAGCCCAGCGCAGCTGTACCCGTGAACTTCTCTGGGAGGCGATGGGAGGGATGAGTGTCGCGTGCAGGAGGCTTGCGGGCTGTTCTGTGTTTGCAGGCGTAGGTGTGGCGTAGCATCGTCCCTCGATCCTGAGGGCTTATGCGGTTCGGGTTTGAGGTCTGTTGTTTCAGAGGATCCTTCAGTTAATAGAAAGAGTAGGAGAGAAGTGATTTAATTTAGCTTCTCTTTTTCTTATATCATTAGAAAAATTTTCCATCTGATGATAACCCTAAAAGCCACTTCTCTGCATTCTTAACCATCACTGGGCATTGACACTTTCCCTGTTGACACTTGCAGGACTGACCCTGTCCGACCCTTCATCAGTGGGCACGTGGCGAACAGCATGGCTGCAGAAGTGATCGCCTTGCTTCATAGCTTGCTGATGGCACCCGAGTCAAATGCTGCTCAAATATGGACCACGACGGCAGAAAAGGTTAGCGCAGTGTCGCTGCTTAGCTGAAGACGCGAGGAGGAAGTTTGTGTTCTCCTGCCTAGCAAGGGTCGTACTCTAGTAAGAGAGATTTCCCGAATTGGCCAGATAGACTTGTTAGTGGTTTTCCCCCTCAAATTTGCTTTGGTTTAGTCGTTTCTCCTATATCTCCTGTCACTGCCAGTTCTGATTTTGCAGAAGACGGGACCGTGTTCTCAGGGAAGGAATGGCACTCCTTGTTTCTCCTTCTTGCTTCTGTTCAGTTGATACCGACATTAGGGAATCATGCAGCCTTGGTTTTCTGGATTTGTGAAGTGTATTTACTACGTCCTAGGGAGGCCTCTGTGATACATACTCCGTGAGTGCTCTATCAGGAATTCATCATTACAAAGAGTAGTCAAGTTTCCTGAAAACTAGGGACCTGTAATCAATTCCTGTTTGCCCACAGTCGTTTTTCAAGTGAATGTCTTACGGGGTGTTGAGCTGTAGGCAGTAAGCTGTGACGGTTTTCCTTCAGGTAAATTTTTGTTCTAATTTAGGGGCTTCGTTAACACGGTGTTTGATTCTCCCACATTCTGAGGTGGCGTGTTTCCAGCCCTGTCTAATCACATAAGGGGAATATGGCAAGATGTCAGTGGTCATACCTGAGGGTAATTTCATCCCTCCCGTAACCAGAGTTCCTTCAGTACACGGGAGCCAGCCACTGTTCTGGACACTTCGTCACTCTTAATATCGAAAATGACCAAAGCTTTAACTCCTATTACATGGCTGCTTCTTATATTTAGGTTCTGTCTCGTGCACTGATGTACATTCCACAGTTGGGGAAATATGCAGAGAGCATTCTGGAAAATGGCAGCAGTAGTGGCAGGAAACTCGCCAAACTTCAGAGAATCGCCCGCCAGGCCGTCGCCGCACTGTGTGCCCTTGGAGGCTTCAAAGAGACCATCAAGATAGGGTCTGAGGTTCAGGTAACCAGCCAGCATTTCCCAAGTCCCTGCTCTCCCCAAGTTACTGCATCCATTGATTAACTGATCATCTGTAAAAATGGTATCATCCACCCAGTTGGACAGAAATCCTTGTTCCTTCAAGCTAAATAAGGAATCTGAGAAACCATGAATTCTGATCCACACTGTGCTATAGATTATTCATATATTAGTACCGTATAATGTTAACTATAATACTTGCGTCCCATGGTGTCACTAATATTTTAGAGTTGGAAGTTTGAGTTACTGTCATATTGTGATCACCTTGACATAGGTTTTCGGACCTATTATATTAACTCCCATTCAGTGCTTGGTATCTGCATTGTAATAAACTACTCCTGTAATGCCTCTAATAGCAGCTGTGAATTCCCTTCCCTGCACCTGTCCCCTGAGAGATTTGCATGCACAATCAGAGCTGGTCAGTGGTGCTAATCCGTCTTTATCTCTAGGTTTTAGGTAGAGGAATATCAGGAAGCGTCGGAGTAGTGGCTTCTATCAATGAACAGGAAGGTATAGCTACGGTCAGATTCCCACCCATAGACTGTAGAAAGACTTCGCAAGCGTCAGACACATTGACTATTCCATTGTCTAGACTTTGTGTTCCAAGATCGGAGGTAAGGTGATTTTTAAATGCATTATTAAATGTCACTACAAATGGTAACCATACTGTAATGAAAAATGAGCACACACACAGTACAGAGACACAAATACTTGGTTATCTTAAGTATTACTTGGGACGTATATTTGTCTATTGGGCATAATTGTTTAATAGTAACATTTCTATGAAGATTTTCACCTAGATGACAAAACTCATTTCTTTGGTTAGGAATATTCCACAGGGTATTGTATTTTTAATTGTTTTGGTCTAGTTTGCAATTTTCTGTTTGGTGATTTTATTTTTTTGACTGAAATTTTGAGAATTAACTCCAGATAATAACACCCTCATTTCTTATAAACTAACTACTTGAATTTAACTTTTTGCCATGCCCCTCCCACCACCATCAGGCACTGCCTCTTCATAAACTGTCCATTACTGAGAAGGTAGTACAGGCAGTCCAGTCCATGTTGCTTCCTCAGGAGGGAAGTCTCTCTATTCATACCTCACTTCCTGCAACAGGAGATGGGTCAGCTCCTGTGATGGCAGTCGTTCGGCTCCTGGCTGAAATAAGAACAAGGTGAGCACCCTCCAGAGATCCCCTAACGTGCTGAGGTGGTGCAGGCCCTGGGGGGGGGGGGGTTCCTTGCTGGGCCCCTCCACTCCCGGCTTAGTGGGTCTACAGTGTGAAGTTCATGCCAAGCTGAGAGCAGAACCGTTCTCTGTGCTATGTTTACTACATTTTTGTTACATTCCCCAATTTCTGCAAGTTTTTGTTGCATTGTGTAATTTCTGCAATTTAAAACAGTTAAGCTGTTCCCCTAAGAAAATAAGGAAGCAGTCAAAATGTGATCTATGGAGTATACACCAGGCTCCACTGCTGTGCTTTGGGAAAAGCACTTTGTTCTACCCCACTGAATCTCTCTGCCACTTTACCTTGTTTAGATGGCTCGGGCTATGTTAATATACATCTGTTCCATCCCTTTCCAGCTGATAAGGAGAAAAACTAGGGGATGCCCTCAAGTGTTGGTGTCGGCAGGAAAAGCAGCATTTTCTTGCAAATACATTTATTTACCACAGTAACAAGTTTCTCTTTTGGCAGCGGGACTTCTTAGAAAGTTCTAATATGTATTTTGAATTAGATGAGAGATCAGCATACAGATTTTCCAAGTGTCTGTGTTCCTCTCATTCCCAGAACACTAACATTGCCCGGGGAGCACAGTTTAGGCAATGTTTTTAAAAGATAATGCTGATTTCTTACCTGGCACTTTGTGTCTCCGCTTTGGTAGAGATGGCAGCCGTTTTGCCCTCTTCTGCTTGTCCATACGGTGTCAGCCATTACTCTGGGGGAAAAGAGAAGTTACTTATGTTTCCAGACCAGTCCAGTTCAGGAAAAAAAGCAAGAGGAATGGGGAGTTTGAACCTTTTTGTAAATTAGGGGGGAAAATCGATTGAAATGCTTTTCATAGTTAACTTTTTAGAGAATGAACATTGATGACTTTGAAATATTATAAATCTTTTAACATTAAGAGCATGCCTGGTCATGGCCCAGCTTTTAGAAGACAGCTTGTTCTGTGAAGAATTCATACAACAGTGTCCAGCCGCTGTTGAAGTGCTCAACCTGGTGGCGCAGGAATGCAGTGCTGGTAAGTCGCGGTGGCTCTCCCTACCGTCCTGGTCTACTGAGTGTCGTCAGCACATTTCCAGTTTGATGATGGAGTGCTGACATGTGTACACACACCACACACGCATGCACGTGTCCCGTAGCTGAGCTCTACAGACAGCACTTAGCACAACTTTTATCCCAGATCTAGAAATGTAAACAGCTTTCAATACAAAGTAGTAAATCAGCATTTTTCAGTTTAACTTGAGGACCATGCCAGCATGTTTTCTTTCTTCCACTGATATTAATTCATTGTATTTATTTCCCTGTTAGAACTATTTATGAACCCTTAGGGCTACCGATACTTTCTAACTATTGCCATTAGCTACATTTGAATTCATAGTCAGGATTTTGCACTAACATCCATCTGTGTGTGTGTGTGTGTGTGTGTGTGTGTGTGTGTGTGTGTGTGTATCTGTGTTCATAGAAAAGTTTAAACAAAAAATAGGGAGACTAGGATAAGGAATCCTCAGGTTCAACAGTTACCAACTCATGGTCAGTCCTATTTCATCTATATTGTACCCGCCTCCTGGATTGTTTTTAAGCAGATTCTTAGATATTATTTTACCCATAAATATTTTAGTATGTGTCTCTAAAAAAGAAGGACTCTTTAAAAAACCGCCATACCATTATCGCATCTGAAAAATTAACAGTTCTTTAATATTATTAACTATCTAGTCCGTGTGCAACTTTCTAATTTTCTTATAAAGTCATACTTATATTTATTTGAATTGGGATCCAAATAAAATTCTTACATTGTAATTTCATTGCTGTCTTTTAATTTTCTTTTAAAATCTAGATTCTCCTCATTATGCTCTTTTTGCCTTGCAATTTTTTTTTTGAACGGTTTCCTATAGTCTGGATTTTGCTGATTGTATCTCTGTGGTGTCATTTTTGAGTCCCTCACAGATTTTCTGTAAATTGGTAGTTGGCCTGGGTGTTTTTTAAGTGAAAATTTATGCTTTGTCCCCAAGGATCTAACTGGACTCCAAAAGAAATTGTTCACAGATTAGCCTTCTTCAGTCTCTAGTGCTAGCATTTTTGTGAACTGTAAGGAATAAATGACTATCTTTGACTTCCTTATTGGTTTTAGTGTTATCCTTTGTGTGTGGGGGGGGGTGTCATTTTTATTATCCATATTATTTACTATTTCTCATGCCATTTGCTTTTTCAGTCACTCCCTAATCTCTCCTCTGTCCCTAAAATTTTGTTCTTTTTCACGTGGTACCAATTTCTGTTGGTTGGTCTTTGCTTTTCGTCTTCACTCTCTATGTGTCTTACTCTTCAAATCTCCCTCCTCTTTTAGGTGTAGCACTGTGGAACCAGTAACTATTAATAAACCTCAGAGACCTGAGCATAGAGAATAAGAACAGAAGAAAAGGAATTTGCTAGGTTTCTCTGGGGAAACTGTGACTAAATGTTTGCCCATAATTCAGCTTTGTACTTGTGGTTGGGCCTTTGTTCCCTGCCTCTGCTTTTTCATGTTCTTGGCCTACGTTACATTGTAAGACATATATGACTGATTTTTAGCAAGCATGTACTTGATGAATTGATTGCTCGCTTTTTTTTTTTTTTTAAGATTTTATTTATTATTTGAGAGAGAAAGAGCACAAGCTGGGGGCAGAGGGAGAGGGAGAAGCAGATGCCCCCCAGAGCAAGGAGCCAGATGTGGGGCTCGACCCCAGGACCCGAGGATCATGACCTGAGCCGAAGGCAGACATTTAACTGTCTGAGCCCCCCAGGGGCCCTGATCACTCACTGTTTTATAGCACTCTATCCTTTTATACATTTTATCAAATAAGGAAGGTCTTAAACTGTGAAATTAACTTTCGTACTTAATGTACAAGCTAGGAATTGTAATTTGGAGCAGTGGCCTCAAATGGTTTTAATAATAACCCACCTAACCCATTTTCCCTAATGGAAGAGAACTCTGTGGTCACAAAGAGTTGGGTAGAAATGTGTGGGAAGTGTTTATTAATTGCCACAAAAGAGAAGACCATGAGCTTATACACATCAGTTTATACCCTAAAATAGTGTCTTATGTCAAGTTTAACAGTCCTTAATAACTCACTTATTAGGTTACCAGAAAGAGCTCTGAAGTTTAAAGTACATACCAAAGTTTACTGGCTTCTCAGTCTGCCAGCAACCAACCAGTCCTGCATCTGATTTACTTTGTAACGTTGTGGTGGATTCTTAGAGCCCACAAGAAAGTCCTAGACTTAGAAGAAATGCTGTTTAATAAACGATTCAAGGTGATGGGTAGAAGAGAAACAGTTCTTTGATTTTTATTTTTGAATATATCAAGACTTCTTATTTCATGTATGAAAATGTGAAATTTACATGCAATAATATACTTGATTTTCTAAAGTGAAAAAAAATTCAATGAATTTCTTCCATTATTTTACTTCCTCTGGGATGAATTAAGCAGAAGACTGGGCCATTATAATGTTGACTTACTCCTAGCTCAATTGTATAGCTTCTCTAATCCAGGGAAAAGAATACCTAATTCCATTTGGTCTAGGAAGATAGCACTACGCCAGAGAGTTTTTTCCCATGAAGAAATATTTCTGCAAAGTTCATTGGATCCCTTGGTTGAAACAGCATAGGAAACAAATTTTAATATTGAACAAAAGACATGTAGAAACCAAAAAAAAATTCCTAACTTTATGTTGTTAGGGAAGCCAGAACCTCTCTGGTCCAACTGTTTTTTCTACTCCCTACTTTCTAAATATACACATTCCCTGAGCGGGGGGTTCTTCTCAGACTTTGAAAGTTCGTAAGAATCCCTCGGAAGGATGTTTAAAATGCTTTCCAAGCTCCACCCAAAAGTCAGAATCATTACTTGAAGGTGAGCCTGGGCAGTCGTGCTAGGAGAGGCCCAGACCTCACTTGATGGAACTGTTCTAAGCTTTACCAACCACTTCCTTTGTGTATCTGCCCTCCCCTCTGCTTTCCATGTCTTCTTCTATGGGTAGTCCTTCCCTGGCTAGCCAGGCCTCTTGGCCCCTTCTCTTAGGACCCCTAGCCTCAAGAATACCCCACATTTAAAACTAAAGTCATTATTTCCTCTGGAGTCAGCTCTCCTTTCCGACTTTCCTGTCGTAGGCATGATACTCAGTCTATTTTGGGCTCTGAGATACTGAGTTAAATATGACAGACACCTCCTTTCTATCCTTCCACATCCAATCGTTTGCCATGTTCTGTTCTTCCTTTGAAATGCTCCTGAAATGTATCCCTTTCCTGCTCATTTCCACTACCAGCTTCCTAAGTCAGGTGCTTTTTGTCTCTTGTCCAGACATCTACATTATACTCCCAAACTTTTCCTTCATGTACCTTGTCTTTCCACATTGTCATCGTAGTTGGCTTCCTGAAGCCCTGCTTTGAATGGCCGTCAAGAGCGTGGAGCTGTCAACGAGATGCTGGCTTCCCTAAGCATAGTTACTGCTGTGGAGCTGTCATTTACAGACTGGAATGCGTTCACAGCCAGTCCTGGCCGTTACTTGTGGCTCTGGCCAGAGGACAGTCAGTTTTGCCTTTCCCGCATCGGAAGTATAGGAACGTTTTACTCTCACACTAGATTCTGTAAAATCTCCTCTTGTGTTAAGCCTACCTCACAGCAGATATGCTTCACCTCTGCCAGATAGCCCCCATTATAACCCGTAAGAATTGCTTTTCCCTTATTCAGTATAATTCCAGCCAGTCCCACTGAACTATCTCCTGACACTGGTTACTGCTTGATTGTAAGAACACTGTTGCACACGTTACTCACTGGACCATCCAGTATTCTGTGTATAAGTTCTCTTGGAACAAGTTTTTAATTTTAATAATTGCAAAGTGTTTCTCAAAGCTAGCTAGGCTCTTTATGACTAGTTAATTTACATTTCTATACTGGACTCCATGCATCCTGTAACTGAATAGTTTCCTCTTTGATTTGTCCACTGGGAAGCACAGACCTGGGCTTGGGCCCCACCCCAGGTTAAAGAATGGACGGGGGCACACACTTCATGGCCTGGCCTGGCTCCTGCCTCCACTTTGAGTCTGTTTTATCTTTCCCTTCTCTTTCCCTTCCCCTTCTAATCCATATCATTGGATTGTAATGGGTGTCTTGGTGTCTCTACGTGTGGTATAAGTCAATAAATTTCTCGCTATCCAAAACAAACTCTGCTTTACTTTTATTGGACTACATTTGATTTCTCCTAAGACCTTTTTTAAGATTCAGGTTTAATTCACATACCATAAAATTTACCATTTTAAAGCATACACTTCTTTGGGTTTTTAGTATATTCACAGAGTTATGCAGTCATCACCACTATATAGTTCCAGAATTTTTTCACCATCCCAAATAGAAACCCAATACCAATTAAACAATAACCCCCCCATTTTCCCTCCCCCAGCTCCTGGGAATCTCGAATCTACGTTCTGTCTCTCTGGATTACGTATCCTGGGGATTTCCTACCAGTGGAATCCTACAATATTTGTCCTTTTTGTGTCTGTCGTCTTCCACTGAGCACCACGTCTTCAAGGTTCATCCATGTCGCAGCATGGGTCAGCTCTCCGTACATGTGACGGCTGAGTACCGTGCCATTGTGTGCATAGACTGCAGGTTGTTTATTGATGAATTTATGGATACTTGTTCGTGCTTTTTGGCAGTTACCACTAATGCTGCTGTAACAATGCATATCCATTACGTGGACCTATGTTTTCAGTTCTCTTGGGTGTATGGAGGAGTGGCGTGGCCGGGTCGTACAGTAATCCTGTGTTGAACTTTTGAGAAACTGCTTGCTTTTGTGAGGAATTGTTTTCCACAGCAGCAGCACCATTTTACACTCCCACCAGCAGTGGATGGGGTCCTCACCAGCCCTGCTGGTGTCTGTCTTTTTGATTACAGTCATCCTAGTAGGTGTGAAGTGGTATCTCATTGTGGTTTTGATTTGTGTTTTCCTAATGACTAATGATGTTGAGCATCTTTTCATGTACTTATTGGCCATTTATCTTTTTCGGAGAAATGTCTATTTGAATCCCTTGCCTATTTTATTTTATTTTATTTTTTTAAGATTTTATTTATTTATTTGACAGAGAGAGACAGCCAGCGAGAGAGGGAACACAAGCAGGGGGAGTGGGAGAGGAAGAAGCAGGCTCCTTAGCAGAGGAGTCTGATGTGGGGCTTGATCCGAGAATGCTGGGATCACGCCCTGAGCCGAAGGCAGATGCTTAACGACTGCGCCACCCAGGTGCCCCTCCCTTGCCCATTTTAATTGGGTTGTCATTGTACTGTTAAATTATAAGAGTTCTGGGTGCCTGTGTGGCTCAGGCAGTTAGGCATCTGCCTTCGACTCAGGTCATGATCTCAGGGTCCTGGAATTGAGCCCTGTGTTGGGCTCCCTGCTCAGCAGGGAGTCTGTTTCTCCCTCTCCTTCTGCCCCTCCCCCCTGCTTGTCTGCACGCATGCTTGCTCTCAAATAAATAAAATCTTTTAAAAAAATTATAAGAGCTCTTTATTTTATTTTTTTTTTTTTTAAAGATTTTATTTATTTATGTAACAGAGAGACAGCCAGCGAGAGAGGGAACACAGCAGGGGGAGTGGGAGAGGAAGAAGCAGGCTCATAGCGGAGGAGCCCGATGTGGGACTCGATCCCGGTATGCCGGGATCATGCCCTGAGCCGAAGGCAGACGCTTTAACGACTGCGCTACCCAGGCGCCCCAATTTTTTTTTAGGATTTTATTTATTTATTTATTTAGAGAGTTTGCACACGAGCGGGGGAGGGGCAGAAGGAGAGGGGAAGAGAGACTCAGTGCTCAGTATGGAGCCTGACACAGAGCCCAACCCCATGACCCTGAAATGATGACCTAAGCTGAAACCCAAGAGTCAGACGCTTAACCGACTGAGCCACTCAGACACCCCGATTATAAGAGTTCTTTATAATTGTAGCTATACTAGTCCCTGATCAGGTAGCACATAAATCTTTTCTCCCATTCTGTGGGTTGTGTTTTCATTTCCTCAGTAGTGTCCTTTGAAACACATTTTTCATTTTGGTAAGTCCAGTTTCTCTCTTTTTTCTTTTGTTGCATATACTTTTGGTGTCATATCTAAGAAACCATGGCCTAATCCAAAATCATGAAAGTTTACAGCATTATTTTCTTCTAAGTGTAAAGTTTTTTTCAGGCCTTTGATCCATTTCAAGTTAATTTTTATGCCTTGATTGAGGTACTCCGAAGACCTCTCACTCTTGACTCTCCTAGACCATTTCTCAAATTGCCAAACCACCCGGAATTCCCTTCCTTCTTTGCTTATTGAAACCCCATCTTTTCCAAGATCTAACTCAAGCCTGTCTTTATGAAGCCTTTCCGGGTCCTGGAGTGAAGTGCTCACTCCCCTCTCTGTGCCAGTGTTTGTGCTTGGATCATATCGCAAACCGCAGCCTTGTCCCACACTCGCTCTCGGACGTGTAAATGCACGTACGCATCTCCTCTGTCCTCCCAGGAGTGGAGCTTTGGCTCCTGTATCTTTGTCTTCTCCAGGATCTCGCACTGTGCCTTGCTCGCAGGAGATGTTAAAGAGATAGTAGATGTTTTAAAAATCAGTTTCAATGGTGAGAATAATAGTTTCCATTTATTGAGTGCTCGCCCTGTGCTAGGGACTTAGCGAAAAGCTCCAGTTGTGTTACTTCGTCTCCTCTTCACGACCTTGTGAGGCACAGGTGCTGTTGTTACCCCATCTTGGAAGTGAGGTGGTAAATACCGAGGAAGCCGGGTTCTGGATCCGGCAGTGTAGTAGACAAAGATATCTCAGGCTCTTCCCTTTTGTGTAAGAATTTGAATCCTGTGTGAAACATTTTATTGCTTTGAAGAGTTGGAGCGCTCCGGGGGTGTGGGACTAATGTTCGCGTGTTGGGCGCGTTCCCCTCCAGGAGAGCGGCTGGCAGTTGTGGAAGTGCAGTGTGAACGGCTGCGGATGCTCTACCGGGACTGTGCTCGGCCGCCACCGCCGCCGCTGCAGGCCGACCGGAGACAGGTGAGCCCGTCTGCAGCTCACCCGCTAAGGAATGCCGGGGGGCTCCTGAGTGACCTTTTAGAATGAGCGTTTGCAAAGCCACTTGGAGATGCACACTCTGTGCTGATGCGCTATCGTCTCTGAAGGTCGGAGCATGTTGATTTGAGATTCTGAATAACGAGAGATCACAGCAAAGGAGCAGAACTCATTAATTTGTAAATCATTTCTTATGTTATCAATAACAGAAAAAAACTTGGACAATTTTAGATCTATAGTCCGTCTTATAATGATAAGTGTATACATAGAGACGAAGAGGTGATTAAAAAGCAAAAGTGGCAAAGTGTTCAGAATTGGTACCTCTGTGAATGTTCTTAGCAGCTTATTTGTAATAGCCAAGAAGTGGAAACAAACTAAATGCTTATCACCTGATAATGGATGCATAAAATTAATGCATGTTCCTGTAAAATGGAATGTTATTCAGCCTTAAAAAGTGACGAAGTAAAAAAAAAAAAAAGTGGCGAAGCAGTGATCCATGCCACAATATGGATAAACCCTGAAATTACACTAAGCGAAAGAAGCCAGTCACGGAAGACCACGTATTATGGGATGTCATTTTATATGAAGTGTCCAGAACAGGCAGATCTAGAGACAGAAAGCAGATGGGTGGTTGCCAGGGCCTGCAGGGGTGCAGGGAATGAGGAGTGACTGCTAACAGGGAGGGGTTTAAGGGTGACAAAAACACTCTAAAATGTGATGGTGGTGATATGTACTAAACTCAGCATATACTAAAACCATTGAATTATACACTTTAAGTGGGCAAATTGTATGTTATGTAATTTGTATCTCAAAAAATTGGTGCATCTAGGTAAGACTGTACAAAAACTACCATTTTCTTAAAATTTTTCTATAGGTTTGAAACTATTTCAAAATTAAAAATATATAAAAGACAAAATGTCACCTGAAATCTCAGCATCTCCAGTTAGCATTGTCAGAGTATTAGCGTGATGGATCGCCTATACTTTTTCCATGACAACAGATCTCTGCTGTTCATACTGTTTGCAACTAGTTTTTCTGCCTCCCTAGATGGTGAATGCCTTTTCATGTCAACCAATAGAAACTTAGTAGTCCAGCCTATGCTTGTGCCTCAGTTTCCCCACTCAGGCTTTTCTTGTTGCCCATCTGCATCATCTCCAGTTTCTACCATAGCAGTGATCCGATGAACATCCTCGGAGCTAATTGTTACACGCATCTTTTAGTCCTTTGGATAAAAACAAAATTGAGGGGTTAAAAAAATGTATGCTTTTATTGACAGAGAAGCATAAACTTTATGATTAGATTTATTAAAAATTATGAAAGTAAAAAAGATGAGGCAATTAATTAAAAAAAGGAAGTATAATATTACTCCTTCTTGGCTTTGAGCTGAATAGTAAGTCACAGGAATATAAATTCTGACCACTGATGGGTCTGAAACTTGGTCTGTAATTACACAGCCAGGATGAGGGAGTGAGGGCCTGTGCCGCATGTGTGTAAGGAGAAGGAGAGCCGTAGGAATTAAAGCCTCATTTGCCCTCACAGAAGTTAAGTGATGTCCTAAAGGGATATTTAAAAAGCCATTATAAGCATAGAAGAATAGAAGTGAGTATCAGAATGAAGAATAGAAGTGAGGGGCGCCTGGGTGGCACAGCGGTTAAAGCATCTGCCTTCGGCTCAGGGCGTGATCCCGGCGTTATGGGATCGAGCCCCACATCAGGCTCCTCCGCTGGGAGCCTGCTTCTTCCTCTCCCACTCCCCCTGCTTGTGTTCCCTCTCTCGCTGTCTGTCTCTATCTCTGTCAAATAAATAAATAAAATCTTTAAAAAAAAAAAAAAAAGAATAGAAGTGAGTATCAGAATGAACCATTCTAAGAGCTAAAAGAGTGGTTCTAGAGAGCAGCACTGGGCATAGAGACTGCCTTTTTTTTTTTTTTTTAAGATTTTATTTATTTGAAAGAAAGTGAGAGACAGAGCATGAGTGGAGGGGGAGGGGCGGAAGGAGATAGAGAAGCAGACCCCCAACTGAGCAGGGAGCCTCATGGGGGACTCCATCCCAGGACCCTGGGATCATGACCTGAGCCAAAGGCAGACACTTAACTGAGTCACCCAGGCACCCCTAGACTGCCTTGTTAAAAAGGCAGTTTCCTTTGTAAAAACAAGGTATATTCCTAAATAAAAGATGTACCTATATTATAATACCACTAGATAACAGTTTTTCTTCTTTGAAAGGGTAAAGGGATTTGTGTTTGCAGTTGTATTGAATGAGGCACTTTCCCCCCATTGTAGCCCAAAGAGATCACCTGGAGCCCCTCACGAGTGTTCCCGCCTGTCCGAGCCTGCATGTTCTCATCGCACCTTACTTCTGTCACCTTCCTGGCTGACCCCAGCGCTGGGGGCGGTCTGCCCCGGGGCACATTTATCTATGCCACCTCGCCACTTCCCGTTCAGGTGAGAAATCACACTGTCTCTTGTCTCTCCATCTTTGAAAGAAAAAGCAAGTTCCAAGGGCCCAAGTGGAGCCCTCTGATTGCCTGCCTACTTCTGGTGTTTCCTTAGGCCCCATCTTTTTACTGGGAGATTGAAATTGTTTCCTATGGAGATACTGATGACGACACTGGACCAATCGTTTCCTTTGGCTTTGCTACAGAAGCAGAGAAACGAGATGGGGCTTGGACTAACCCAGTGGGCACTTGTCTTTTCCATAAGTAAGTGGCTACTATTGCTGTCACTAAAAAAAATAAATAAATAAAAGTATCGGGTGTGGGTGTTTGTGGGTGTTTGAATACTAAAATAATAATATAATCTCAACCTCCAAAAATGTATAAAATATCAGTTGGAAATATATTCAAGTTTAGGCAAAGAGAATAGCTCTTAGGGTTTCTCTTCTAATTACTCTGGTGCTACTGAAGCCCCTGGACCTGTTCATTACGTAACTGCCTCTGTGTTGGCCAGTCAGCCTTGGCCTTGACTTTGCTTTGCTTTCTTTCCTAGCAATGGCCGAGCCGTGCACTACAATGGCTCCAGTTTGTTACAGTGGAAGAGCGTGCGCTTGGACGTGACTCTGTCTCCTGGTGAGTTCAGCGGGACTTTTTTTTTTTTTTTTTTTTTTTACCTGCGTATTTCTGTTGTTCCCAGATTTTGTCTAAATAGGTTAAAAGTAAAGAAATTTAACAACTAGAAATGGGCAATCCGTCTTTTAGTGAAAGCCAAGTACTTGTCATTGCTGTCTGCTAGTTTACACCAAACCGTTGCTTTCGTGACCATTCTCATTGAGACCCTCCATTTGGGTAAGGTAGGAGTCACATTCGCTTTCATTCCTGCATCATTAGAAAAACCTGAGATTTTTGCTTCTCTTTGAAGTTTAGTCTTTTGTCAGCTTTTCATCGATCAGCAGAGAAGTTCAAAAAAAAAAAAAAAAACACGGAGGTCTACCACTAGCCCTGAGGCACTCGCAAAATGTGTTATGAGTAGCTAATGTGCTGTAGACTTCGTTCTCGGGAGCCTAAACATCTGTCCTGCTTCAACACATCTGCCCAGAAGTTTCAGTCACACAGACCGTCAATTCAGTTACAACAACGACATTAAAAAACCCCTTTCTCTCTTCTTTTTAGCCTCCATATAAGTGTCTTGCTCTGTATAGATGGAGCAAACTGTAGGCATTGTCCTCTTGCCATTAGAAGCCCCGAGACGTGTTGGCTGCTTAGTTTCAGACAGTACACCTTAGCGTCATTTCTGATGACGCGGTAGATGGTCTGGGCTGCTCAGATGGGGAATAAGAAGTCACTCGATCCATCAGGTAACCTCGCACAGCGGGCTGGGGCTAATTTTGCCATCACTAAGTTAGGGAGCTGCTTGTTAAATTGCACCTTTCGGGGAGTGTAGTGTTTTCAGTTATGGTCAAGTTATGACTTAGAAATAATTTCCTGGCAGTTACTTCTCTCTCATTTTCTGGAGCAGAACTCGGACATTTCAGCTGAGTACTGAAGTGTTTTCAGCACAAAGGAGGGTTTGGGGAGTACATGGGAACCATAAGTAGGGTTTGTATTTGTTGCTCTCGTTTATTTTGTTTGGTCACATTTTGCTGCTTGAGAAAGTTTGGGACTGGACCTCAAGCAAACATGCCACCCTCTTCCTAGAGAAGGGTGTCTGGGTAGGAATCAAGGACTCACTTTTTACAGCAGACATCTCAACCTCTATACCAACACTTCTGGCGTCTGTCTGTCTGTCAGTAGATACTCGCTGGGCGTCTCCTATGTGCTGGGTACTTTTCTGGGCCCTGAAGATGCCATGGTAGACAGTGATAAGTCCCCAGCCTTTGGGAAGCCCATCCTCGTGGTATCTGAAGCATTGGAGACTCTGCAATCAACAGCAGAATCGTAGAACTTCGTGCACTTCTGAGGAGTTCAGAAAGTCTGACGCAGCCAGCGTGTGGGCGCCGATGTGGTGGACACGCTCCTCTTGGTCTCTGAGCGCTGTCCAGTTCAGTTCCTCGTCGGAAATTAGCTTGGCTTATCTTAGCTTCTTGCAGAAATGCCTTAAATACATATAAGTAACCACCAGGACATAGTGTGATTTAACAATGTACCTCTTGGGGCGCCTGGGGGGCTCAGTCAGTTAAGCATGTGCCTTCGGCTCCGGTCATGATCCTGGGGTCCTGGGATAGAGCCCTACATCGGGCTCCCTGCTCAGTGGGGAGCCTACTTCTCCCTCTCCCTCTGACTTCTGCTGTGCCTGCTTGTGCTGTCTCTTTGTCTCTGTCAAATAAATAAATAAAATCTCAAAAAAATAAATACCTAAAGGGAAAATGCTCTTAAAAAAAAAAAGTACCTCTAGCTTACGTTATGGGTTGGGTTTTATATTATTAAGACCATTTCTAGATCTTCCACAAACTTAGAAAATACTGTCTTTTTACCTTTGTGCCATAAGTAATTTTCCATGTGTCGAAAGAGAAAAACTTATATTTCTCTATTTAAAAAAAGTCCTACCTAATGTTTTCCCTTTTTGTCTTGGCTGCCAGGAAAAAAAGGCTAAATTCAATGTGTAATTAAACTGTGGTAACTAACTTAGACACTAGGCATTTTCTTCTGAATAGTTTGACTTCTCTTTTTTAAATTATTTCTGTTGTGTTACTTTATATTTACTCAAGTACAATACATAACTTCAGACCTTTTTTCAGATGTAACTAGTGGCATAAATAGTGATATGTGGCCTAATCACACTGGTTGCAATTTGGAAGTTTATTTCATAATCACTACAAGGGAAAACAAGATGTTTCCTTCCTGTTCTCTGCCATAGGTGACGTGGCAGGAATTGGCTGGGAGAGAACTGAGGGGACCCCCCCTCCTCCAGGGCAGCCAGCCAAGGGCCGGGTGTACTTCACATACTGCGGGCAGCGCCTGTCGCCGTATCTTGAAGACGTCTCTGGCGGGATGTGGCCTGTGGTTCACATTCAGAAGAAGGCAGGTTATCTTACTGGGAAGGAAAACAAATTCTCCTTAGTAATTTGGATGATGCTCTGCCACGCTGGGGAGGGCAATCTCCTCGACTGAATCCACCATTCAAATGCTGATCTCACCGGAGGCACCCTCCCAGACACACCCCATAATAATGTTTAGTCTGGCATCCTGTGGCCAAACTGACAGTAAAATTAACCATCACAGCACGATTGCAAGTCGTAGACTTTATGGAAGCAAATCTGACCGTGTTCCCGTTACCTTGAAGAAGCAATGCTTGACCAAGGTCTGGACTATTAACTGGTCTTAACTTGGCAAAATCAGAGGAGAAAAATGTCCCCAGTGAAGGGAGCAGCTTGTGCAGTGGCGTCAGGCAGCAAGAAACAGTGTTGGAAACAGGAAAGGTCATTGTCCAAGTAGCCAAGAGTTGGGAGAGTGAGGTCAGGGGGAGGAGAGGCGGCTGGCCTATGGGGAGCTCTGTCTCAGCGCCAGGGCACGCAGTTACACGGGCCCGTCTGCCTCGTTCCGCGTGCTCTCCCAGAGCTGGGGCCCTTCCTCTGGTTTGACGTTGAGTGACATTCACCTTGGAGTGTTAAATAAATAAACAAACCTAACCCCTTTCAATCCGTAATTTGATTTCCTTCCCAGAACACCAAGACTCGAGCTAACTTTGGCTCCCGCCCGTTCGCCTATGCTGAAGGGCAGGCCCACCGCAACGCCGCCGACCTGTGCACCGATTTGGCAGAGGAGATCAGTGCTAACTTTGAGGCCCTGCCCTTCGCCATGGCATCCGATAGCGACAATGACGCCGGCACCAGCATTGCGTCAGACCCGGGCACTCATGGGCCACCGTGCCGCATTGCTGCCGTGGCCACTGCTCAGCAACGTAAGCCGCCGCCTCCCGGGGCCCTGCTGCTCCCTGGGAATGCAGATGCTGCTATCCATAAACCCGTCCGGCCTGGGCGCACTCTAGTGCCCGCTGGTTATGGGGTGGTGGGCCCGGTGAAAGAGAAAGGGGAGCAGGAGGTGGTGACACTGTACTTTCACTGACTAGAAAGTACATTCCCCGCACCCAGGAAGCCTGCCGTTACTCAACGCCGGCAGAATATCGCCACATGGAAATGCAAGCCTGAGAGACTGTCCACGTTTGATTAGACAACTAAAGACCCCAGAGTTTTATGTGAAATCCTCTATTTTTACACTTGATCTTAGCCAAAAGGCCGAGAAGCGATTGAAATCCTCTATTTTTAAAATGTCAATTATTTAAGTTGTTTTAAAACTGAGATCATAAAAAAATAACAAACACTGAGGTCATCAAAGAATAATAAAACACTAATTGTGGAATCTAGGTGGTGGGTATTAGGTGTGCACTGAAAAAACTTTCCCGATTATTAGAAGAACTTCATAATCAAATAAAACCAAGCTTCCTGGTCTAAAGGTGTGTGCAAACTGTAACTGGCCCTTGAGATACTGGTTTGCAAACTGTTTTAAGACTCTCTTTTCTTCTTTCTCCTGATGAAGAACTTTCCAAATTCTCCTCTAAATTGAGCGAATTCTATCCATAAAAACGATTTTAGGATTCAGGATAATGATACGTGGTTAGTTATTCCATGGCTTCTTCAAAATCCCTCCAAGTGCTAGGAGTCTTTCACACGAATGAAGAGATTCTGGTTTGTCTCGGGGGGAGAAGTTCATGATTTTTCTGGCTTGCTTGTGCCTAGGATTTATTGTCACTGTGCTCTGTTACAGAATATGACAGTGACACCTCCTGTCATTATAAAGTAGAACTCAGCTATGAGAATTTCATCACCTCGGGCCCAGACCCCCACCCGCCTCCCATCGCAGATGACGAAAGTGATGACGAGGATGATGATGACGTCCCCCAGGTACAAGGCCCACAGCTCTTGCACAGCTCCCTGGTGACCAGGACGAGCCACCAGGAATGATTTTGAGCTGAGGGACCAAGGCTGGAGCGGTGATACCTCCAGTTATGTCGGTTTGAACGGTAGCTCTGGAACATTCATCTTCAAACCACATATCAGTAGCAATACCTGCTCTTTGGCCCAGTACCAGTCTGGGTGTGGGAGAAATGGAGTACCCTGCCAGTGATTCAGCAGTAAGGTTGGGGACCGTGTGGAGTGCTTACTTGGCTTCAGAAGGAGAGGAAGGGCTTGCCGCAGTCTGGCTGATGCCTGCCCTGGCATCTGAGGGTCTGATTCTGCTACTGGCCTTGGAGTGGGTGGGAGCTGTAGGTCAGGGAAGGGCTGACACCCTCATGAGGCACCTCTTCTCTGTTCACGCCTTTGCCTTCTCCTTCCAGGAGGACCACTATGCCCTGCTGGTGAAAGCCTGGGAGACCAAGGTGTTTCCTACGATCCGAAGACGCTTCCGCAATGAGGCGGAGCGGAAGTCGGGCCTGGACCAAATCAAGGGTGCTTTACAACTAGGTCTGGTGCTTTGCACTTTCCTTGGGAGCTCCCACATGACTTGAGCTGTGCTTAGATGGAACTCAGATGTAAATCAGGAAAGAGGGGCTCATCTGACGTCAGGCCAGACCTAACCGTGTCCTCTGCTTGTGTCTTTCCTGAGCTGTGTGCTCTTCGGCCTCCATTGCCAGCCTTTCTTTGCTTGTCAGCTCAGCTTGTGTTTGGGTTGATGGGCTGCTGAAATGGGTGCTGGGAAGGTGGATGGCCTGGGGGTTAAATAATTTGGGCTCTCAAGTCACAGCCATGCTATTTACTGTCTGTCCTACCTTGGGACAGTTACTGAAGCTGTCTGGGCTTTCCTTCCCTTTAAAATGGAATCAGTGATGGTGATCACCCTGTCTGGATATGAAAAGTAAGTGTTTTAATACAGGGAAAGCTCCTGGGAACAGTGCCTGGCATAGAGTAAGTGTTCAGTTAGTATAGTTCTAGATGTCACCGTGCTAACCGTGATGGAGGCGTTTTTCTTCCATGAGCACGGTTTCTCTAGCAAAGAGTAATGCAGAGTTTGACCCCAGACAGTGGACTCTTAGTGAGTCTTGAGTGCGGGTAGCTAATTTCTGTCTTGAGGATTTTCCTCATCTTGTGAAACACCTGCTTTTTTCACCCCAAACGTGGTGGCTTCAGGGATGGTGTAAGTTAAGTTTCATTTTTGTCCAATGTCAGCAGCCTTGCTCCTCTTTGAGCTTGTTCTGAGATTAGGACCAAATAAAGAGAAAAGCCCCCACCAGACCTTTGTTTTTTGGCCAATTAATAGGCTGAGTCCCAGATTTCCAGTGATTACTTTTCTCCCATGTTGGCACCAGGACTGAATCAGTATGTGTAAGTCTATGGTTTGGTTTTTACTTGTTTCCTGTCATGCTTTCTATCCCCGAAGCTAAGGCCTACGACAGTGGAATGATCTTGTTTAAGCTTAACCTGTAGGCATAGCCACACCTCCCGTGACGTAGTGGGATTGCTTTTGTCAGAGCCTGGGTTCAGCTGCCGGCCCAGTTCTGGGGCAGATACTTAGTAATTCTTCTCTACTCTTGAGTTTGAGGCAGAGGGAGCAACATTAGGAAGACCGTTGGTGGGAGTGCACTCGGGTGGTTGGGCGACCAGCCGAAAGGCCAAGCAGGTGTAGCCGAAGAGAAGAGTGTGAGGGAGGGGCAGCAGGACACGGGGTGAGGGGCAGGGACAAGTGTTGGGCACGTGAGGACTTTGGATTTTATTCTCTGCAAGATGGGAAGCCGTTGGGAGGTGGTGAGCAAGGAGCAACATAATTCAATGTAGTAGATCCCGGAGATGAGGATTTGCTCTTCCCCATCTGTTTTCAGCGTCTGAGAGGAAGTGCCCTCGTGTGCTTTGTTGGAGGGCAGAACCGATCTTCTCTCAGGTTCGAGCACCTCTCACTTAACGTGATGCCAGACGCACTGGTGCCCGCCTCGCGGCCCCCACGCGGCACTGGTTTCAGCGTTGGGAGGCCTCCGGTTCAGCGCGGCTGTCGAGCCGTCCATTCATCCACTAACCCGTCCCGGCAGTCGGCCAGCGCCTCCCAGACATTGGGCCCCCAGCTAGGGAAACATCCGGTGGGCCACGGCAGGTGACGTGGTCGGGGCTGTGCGGTAGACCGGGAGGCCACCGCGTGTGTAGCTAGCCAGGCCGATCTCGCGTCGCTTCTCTGACAACCTGCTATTGAAGCGGAGATCGGGAGCTGACTTGGTGACAGCCGGCTCACGCTGAGAAACATTAGGCACTGTTTTCAGGGGGCTGGTGCTTCTTACCACTTTGATGAGCGTAAGAAAGGGGGGCAGAATTTACAGTGCGCAGATGGAAAGTGCTTGTCTATGATCAGTGGTTGCCGGGCCTTTGTTTTGACGTAGGTTTTACTTAAATTAGGATTTCTTTTCTTTAACCCTTCGGTGCCGGAGGCATCCTCAGCGTCTGTGGCCGAGGGTACCTCCTCTGCTCCCAGTTCGGTTAGGGGAAGGCAGAGGCGGCGCCGCAGAAAACCTGATCATCCAAAAGTGGCCCTGGACCAGAGGCAGAGCGATGACTCACCCAGAAGTGCCTCTCGCCCCATGTGGCCTCGTGCCAAGGCATTCGCTCGGGATCCGTCCGTGTGCTGTGACCAGTCATATGAACCAAGTTAATTTAAACATAAAACATTTGCCTGTTGAATATAATCTCCTTCAGTATAAAGTGGCACAGGTGAAAAGGAGGCTGGGGGATGGCTCACGGTCCCCAAAGCTCCCCCCCCCCCCCCCCCCCCCCCCGCCCCGTGAGGTGGTTCAACGTCCTGTTGTCAGGTCCCCGAGGAAGATTACTGAACTTGCCCCTGGCTGAGCGTGGCTGAACTCGGCATCATCCCCGTGTTCCCGGATCCCTGCCGAGCGGACAGCAGGGGATTTGTTCTCTCCCCCATTCCTTTGGAGAACGTTGCAAAGATTATTTTTCCGTGATCTTCCGATTTCAGGCCACATTTCTCGTCTGTCCTCTGACAGTTCTTTCTCTGGGCGTCGCTCTCTAACTGCAGCCTGCTCCTTCTGAAGTGTGCTCCAAAAATTGCTGTGCCTTTTCCCTCCAGCAAGGCCAGAAAATAAAGGAGGGGGAGACGAGTGTGCTGGTGATCAGTCTGTGCGAAAGCACCTGTGGCCACACCCCTGTCTGAACCCACACTTCCGAGCGGGGCGGGCGCTACGGCAGCACCAGCAGACGGAGCCGGTGTACCCACCGTCCCGTGCGCCCACGGGGCTGTCTCTTCAGGGGCATTCGTTGACTGTGTTTATTAATTAATAGTGGCTGTTGCTGGTGAAGTTAATGATGTGTTCTCCCTCTGGGAAGGAAGAACACAGCCAGTTCCAATGCTGGGTAGGAGAAGTTGGTGGAGCTCTGTCTAGCTAAAGCAACATGCGTTTGCTATAAAAATCACCCAGTACAAAAATGTACAAAGTAAGAAGCAAAGCTTTCCCTCACTTCTTACCCTCCGTTTGTCCTCCACTTGGCTCCTTTGACTCAAGTGAAATGACTGCATAATAACGTCCCATGATTTTTTTTTTTTTAAGATTTTATTTATTCATTTGACAGAGAGAGAGACAGCCAGCGAGAGAGGGAACACAAGCAGGGGGAGTGCGAGAGGAAGAAGCAGGCTCCTAGCAGAGGAGCCTGATGTGGGACTCGATCCCATAACGCCGGGATCACGCCCTGAGCCGAAGGCAGACGCTTAACGACTGAGCCACCCAGGCGCCCCGTCCCGTGATTTTTAACCATTCTGTATTGATGAGTACTTTCCTTATTTCCATTTTGGGATTTCCCAGCAATGCTGCAGGGAGTGCTCTTGTATCTTTACACACTCGTGCTCGTGTTTCTGTGGGAGAAATTCGAGAGGTTCCTGCAAGTGGGGCATTGAGTGTTTTAAACTTGCTAGGCCCCCATAATTACCTTCCCCAAAAGGCTGTGTATTCCCATGGACAGTGTTTGAAAGATTCTCTTACCTTTGTTCTCGGTATGAGTCAGTGTTATGATTGATCTGAAGACCGTGTACTTTTAGGAGAGTAACAGTGCAATTATATTTTTTTTTAGGCATGGTGGACATTGCCCGACAGACAGTTGAATTCCTCTACGAGGAGAACGGTGGCATCCCAAGAGACCTGTATCTTCCCACCATTGAAGACATTAAAGACGAAGCGAACAAGTTCACAATTGATAAAGTTCGAAAAGGTTCTGTTTTCCCTCTTACTTCATCTGTGAAGCCTGCTGCGGAATGAGAGGTTGCATGTTCACTTGAGTGTGAGCAGAGCAGCTGTTGAGTGCCCCAGGGGAGAATCCCCATTTGCGGAGTGACAGGAGCTCTCGCAGCCTCTCTACTGTGAGGCCCTGAAGCCTCCCGCTCGTCTGGCCTCCGGTGGCCTCCTACACATTCCCCGAGCTCACTGGCGCACGCAGAGTGAGACAGGGCACTTGTGCAGAGGGAGAAGCAGGTGAGGGTGTAGGGTTCCAGACAGGCCTCCCCGCCTAGGTCAGAGCTGCTGAGCTAGAACCGCGAATGGGTGGTCGCACTCTGCTTTTTAGAATTTTAATAGAATGTGTTTATTCTTTTGATTAAGAATCTATTGCATTTTTCGAGGAAATGAAAATACAGAAAAGCACAAAAAAGAAAAATGGAAACCACTCATTATCAGACCTTCACAAAAATACGAGAACATCAGGGACAGAGGCAGGAATATATATTTTCTTTTTCTTTCTTTCTTTTTCTTTTTTAGATATAATTTGCGTACCATAAAATCCGCCCTTTTAAAGGATACAATTCAGCAGTTTTCAGTAGATTCACAAAGTTGCACAACCACCAAATCATGGCCTCTAATTCCAGAACATTTTCATCCTCCAGAATGAATTCCTATACCCCCACCATTCCCCATTTCTCCTTCCCTTGAGCTCCACTAATGTACTTTTTGTCCCTATGGATTTGCCTCTTCTGGACATTCCCTGTAAATGGACTCCTACCATGTAGGGTCTTTCGTGTCTGGCCTCTTTCACATAGCACAGTCTTTCAAGGTCCATCCATGTTGTAGCTTGTGTTAGTACTTTGTTCCTTTTTATGGCAAAATAATATTCCATTGTATGGAGGATACCCCATTTTTTAATCCATTCATCAAATGATGGACACTTGGGTTGTTTCTAACTTTTGGCTATTATGAGTAAGGCTGCTGTGAACATTTGTGTTGGGGTTTTTGTGTAGACGTGTGTTTTCCTTTCTCTTGGGTAGAAATGTAGGAGTGGGATTGCTGGGACCTATGGTCAGCTGAACTTTTTGAGGGGGCTGCCAGATGATTTTCCAAAGTGATTACACTGTTTTACATTTCCACCAGAAATGTATAAAGCTTCCAATTTCTCCACATCCTTGCCAACACTTACTATCTGTTGTTCAGATTATAGCCATCGTAGTGGGTGTGAAGCAGGGTCTCGTTGTGGCTTGGGCTTGTCTCCTTAATGACTAATGACATGGAACATCTTTTCCTGTGTATCTTCATTTTTCTTTGGAGAAATGTTTATTTGAATCCTTTGTCAGTTTTTTAGTTGGCTTATTTGGTCTTTATTATGAGAGTTCTTACAACATTTTGTTGTATGATCTTCAAGATGGGGCTTTGTACCTTTTTGGTTATAACTTAACTGAGGTATTGGTAGGTTCTGTAGAGCTGTTTTAGGCCCTAAAACATAGGGTCCCAAGGATAATGGTACTTGCTTCTGAAGAAACTTCTCCCTCTGCCCTCCTCAGGTCTCACGGTAGTAACCCGCTCTCCAGACAGCAACAACGTAGCCAGCAGTACTGTGGGAACTGCTCTGCCAAAATTTGCCATCCGAGGGATGCTGAAAACCTTTGGGCTTCACGGAGTTGTCCTAGATGTTGATTCAGTGAGTAAACAGCCTTTTATAGACACGGAGACTTCCGTGCCCAGACTCCATGTGTCTTAAGAAGCGATCATGCAGAGGTACCTGAGTGGCTCAGTTGGTTAAGCGTCTGCCTTCTGCTCAGGTCATGATCCGAGGGTCCTGGGATCGAGCCCTGCGTCAGGCTCCCTGCTCAATGTGAAGTCTGCTTGTCCCTCTCCCTCTGCCCCGCCCCCACACTCATGCTTGCTCTTGCTTGTTCTCTGTCTCTCTCTCAAATTAAAAAAATAAATCTTTTTTAAAAATGCAGGCATACAGATGGATTACTCTTCAGACTAGGGATGAAGAAAGTGAGCTAAGTGCCCACACAAAATGGCTTACCTGAGGTTTTCTCATGGGCCTAGATCAGGGCTGATGACAGATAATGATACGCTCTTAACGCTCAGTGCTGTCAGCCCCTTCAGACCATGCTGCCTCTGCCATCATTTGGTCAGGCATGCTCAGAACATCCCTATATTCTTCCTACCCAAGTCCAGGGAACATTCTCCCATGGTCCTTGATAAATGGATGATCTTTGTCATGACTGTTACAGATAAAGTCAAAGAAATAGTTTTATGATTTTGATCACATCATCTTGCTGGTTCTCTCAGCCTCCGTTCTCCAGTGTGGAACACGAGTGTATTAAATCCATGGGGTTCTCGGCAGGGGTGGGGGGTGCGGGTGGGGAAGAAGGAACAGAAGATAGATGCGGGCAAAGCCAAAGCTTTCTTTTGAAAACAGGGTCCTTTGTGAAAGTGACGACTCCACGATCCCAAGGTTGCGTGCACATGCTGGCCTTTGAGAACTTTCCCGTGCAAGACAGACTGATGAACTAATAGTTCAAGCCTCAGAGTCTGATGAAAAAGGATCTATCGCCACGTAGATAAGCTAGAATTTGTCTAGATAGAGATACAGAAACAGGTAATGTTAGGTACCATTCAATGCTTTGAAATGCAGAGTTTTACATTTTTACTGACTCAATTTCACCCAAACTTAATTATGAATCATTAAATTTTTTAAAGATTTATTTATTTGAGAGAGAGAGAGAGTGCGCACATGTGAGCAGTGGGGAGAGGCAGAGAGAGGAGGGAGAGAATCTCAAGCAGACTACTTGCTGAGCACGGAGCCTGACGTGGTGCTCAATCTAATGACCCTGAGATCGTGACCTGAGCCGAACCCAGGAGTTAGACACTCAACCGACGGAGCCACCCAGGCACTCCCTGAATCATTAAATTTTTAAGAGAGGCTGTGGACTGGTGGTTTATTAAGGTGAACATCCAAGTAGAAAATTCCATTAGTAATACTACTAATCTCCCACTGCCTTCTGATCCAAACATCTGATCCTGGTTATCAGAAAATATCTGACAGTGGAAATGTGTGCAAGTATAAATTAGAAAAATAGAAATTTTGTTAAAATACTTCTGATATTTCTCAAGTAGTTTGATTCTTTTATGTTTTAATAATCCCTAAACAAACATTACTTTCATATTTGAGTCCAAAGTGTATATGCATGAGTTTACTTTTTATTTTCCTGCAATAAAAGAGGTATCAGATTTCCTGCTTTTCCAAAATTATTTTTTTAAAGATTTATTTATTTGAGTGAGAACATGAGCAAGTGGTGGGGTGGGGAGCAGAGAGAGGGAGAGAGAGAGAGAAGCAGACTCCCCACTAAGCACAGAGCCTGATGTGGAGCTCAGCCCCTCGACCCTGAGATCACGACCCAAGCCAAAATCAAGAGCTGGATGCCCAACCTGACTGAGCTACCCAGGTGCCCCATGCTTTTACAAAATTATCAACATAAAAACAATGAGCATAAAACAATGTGCACTGAATTATTACTGAAATATAGCTCTGTTGTCTTTAAGTTTCTTTTTTTTTTTTTTTTTTTTTTTAATTTTTATTAGAGTTGGAAGGAGGGCCAGAGGGAGAACGAGAATCTTAAGCAGGCTCCACGCCCATCACGGAGCCCAACACAGGGCTTTATCCCATGACCCTGAGATCAGGACCCGAACCAAAGCTGGAGTCAGATGCTTAACCAACTGAGCCATCCAGGAGCCCCTGTCTTAAATTTCTAATTCATGATTACATACCAGTTAAAATTTGAAAACCAGTATGAAAAAACTAAACACACTGTCAACACTAACCAAATGTCTTTGACCTTTTAGAGACTCAGTGACGTGAAACTAACATTTATTACCAGGAAACTTTGGTATTATACCTATGTATTTTAAACCTGAGGGGGAAAGGTCAGTGCCCAAGAAGTCAAATAGACCTTTCCTTTAACTGTTGTAGGTGAATGAATTGGTGCAGGTAGAAACGTACCTCCGAAGTGAAGGCGTGCTGGTCCGATACTGGTATCCTATTGATATGCTGGAAAGGCCCCCGGCAGGCTACCGAAGGACGGCCACCAATGGGCTGGTCACGCTCGACAATACCAACCTTCAAATTCACAGGTAAGATTGAGCCCTTCTTTCTAGTGGATCCCAGAAATTCACTTACTGTGTCTTTACCACGTGTACCATTCGTCATTGATGGGCTTTTCCTTCAAAGCCAAGAGTTAGAAAGAGAGAAGGAAGCTAGTACAGTAACAGCAAAACTGCAGGAGTTGGGAAGAAATGTGGGGTCTGGTGTCACCCAGGTTGTGCCACAGGCACTCTGCCGTGAGCTGCAGGGGAGAGAATGGGGGTACTGAGGGGTGGCTGGAGATCCGGAAGAGCATGGGATGTTGTAAAGAGTAAAGGCAGTCCAGAAGAGAGAACTAAGAGCATGTCCAGCCCCGGCATGAGCAGCCAGCTCACGTCTCCATTAAGCTAACGAGGTGTTTGTTCCTGAGCGCGTGCTCTGTGCCTAGCACCGGGCGGAGGTCTCCAAGGAAGCATGTGCCTGCCCTCAGTGGGTTGTCTCTCCTCTAATTCAAACCTGCCGTGGCTTTCCATTTCCCTTGGAGTAGAATTCAGACCATCAACCTGGCTCACAAAACCCCTGCCTGAGCCCCAAAGTCTCTGCTTCTCCACGTACCGTCAGCAGTGCTGGCCTTTCCATGTCTCTCAAACACGACGCTCGAGTCCTCCGTGGTGTCTCTGGCGTGCTCTTCCCTCGGCCTGGAGTGCTTTGTCCAGAACCTTGCATGGCTGTCTCATTCTTGTCATTCAGCTCTCAGTATGTCACTTTTCCAGAGAGGCTTTGCCTCCCCAGTGGTCTGAAGTAAGCACGGAGCCGCACGTTGTCAAGCACTGCATCTTCCTTGCCAGGGCCTGATGTTTTTGCCTGTGAATTTGGTTTAATTTATTGTGTTGTGTCTCCTCCTCCTAAACTATGAGGTTCCTATAAGCAGAGACTTTGTCGGATTCTTTGCCAGAGCCTCCTGTGTCTAACCAGGACCCTGGCTCACGTAAACTCAAAATATCTGTTGAAAAGGATCCCAAAACATATATGCTTGAATATCAATATGATACTCTTGAAAAGCTTTTAAAGCTTTATTTCATAAGTCAGTTGTATTTTTAGCAAATGTCTCTGATAGATGTAACTTAATGACCTTTGACTAGCAGCTGAGCGAGAAGGCAAGCAGGTGCTTTGTAAGGTTCCAGTCAGGCTACAGATATAGGACATCTATTCTCAGGATGAGGGCGGTGATCTCGTATCGGGAGAACGAAGGGAACGCCACACGGGTTTGTGTGATCAGTAAAGTGACTGGATTTCTCGTCTCAGTACAGATGTTCCTCAGAGGTGTGCTCTGCCTGCAGTGCTCACATGGCTTTGAGGGCGGACTTAGAAAAAGCGCTGGACGCTCAGCTTCAGAGGCATTAGCAGTCTGCGGGGACACAGCAGGGACTGCTGGGCGGGCCCAGAATAATCTCACTCCACCTGCAGCCTCTGAAACCTGAGGAGGAAGCGGTGGGGAGTTAGTAAGGGCTTTGATTCAGACCTCCTCTGCTTTGCTGCCGGCCGCCGACGGACGGACGTCCTCCACAGAGGGAGGACACAGGTAGGGAGAGGTGGCTTGTTCTCACATCCGGCGCAACAATATGACAGACGGGTGGGGATGAGGGAGAAGCCCCCTCGATGCAGCACCTTGGCTGTGTTTATCTTCATAGCTGCCCAAACTCATCGGGTCTTACATGGCCTCTTTACCTTTATACCCAAATCTGAGTTAGGATAGACCAGCATCAAATTTAATACAGATCAGTAGGCAATGCAGAATGAGCCCTGATGGCTCCAAGTGGGTTTTTTAAACCTAGACTTTTTAGAGACAGTAGGGTGCTTCTAACTCACCTTTAATTAAGTGCTTAATACCAGGAGAATGTTTAATAATGGTGATTAGCTAAAGAAATACAGGGAGCCTCCCCTATGCTTAGTATTAGATTATTTGCCAAGAGATGCAATTCTGAATGAGACCTGCTTAGTCACTCATGAGCTGTTATTCAAGGCAAATGCCAATTACTTCAGAAATTCATCACACGAGAAGTGTTCACGGTGAATTTCTCATAAGAGCTTTCGTGAGCTATAGTTCACATGCCGTGTGCCCACCCACTTAAAACATGCAAGTCAGTGTGTTTAGTGTATTTACAAGAGGTGTACAATCCTCTCCACAATCGCTTTTATTTATTTATTTTTAAAGATTTTATTTATTTATTCGACAGAGATAGAGACAGCCAGCTAGAGAGGGAACACAAGCAGGGGGAGTGGGAGAGGAAGAAGCAGGCTCATAGCGGAGGAGCCTGATGTGGGGCTCGATCCCATAACGCCGGGATCACGCCCTGAGCCGAAGGCAGACGCCCAACCGCTGTGCCACCCAGGCGCCCCTCCACAATCGCTTTTAAAACGTTCACATCCCCCGAAGGAGAAAGCCCGTGCGCATTCTCTCCTCCAGCTCAGCCTTGTTCCGTTTCTGTGGATTTGCTCGGTCCTGGACCGTCGGCGTGAATGTGGTCACGTACCGTGTGGCCCTTTGTGTCTGGCCTTTCTTGGCACAGTGTCGCCGAGGTGATCCATGTCGTAGCAGGTGTCGGCGCTTCATCGCTTACTGCTGAGCCATGTCCCCCTGTGTGGATTTGCCATGCCTCACGCGATGGACATCCGCGTCGTTCCTAGTTTTTGGCCACTCTGAGTAATGCTCGTGTGAACATACGTGAAGGAGTTTTGTGCGGACCTCTCTTTTCATTTCTTTTTCCACAGTGATTTTTGAGTAGAGAAAATGCAAACGTACTTAAACATGACTTCTTATTTAAGACCCAAGTGACTAGCTTGGCGGGCAGAATCCGGGGCCAGAGGAGAGGCCTGCGGGCCGGCCCGAGCCCCGGTGCTCAGCGCGTCTCCACTTTCCCCGCAGAGAGCTGCTGCGGTGTGAGGCGGCGCTGGCCAGGCTGTACTGCCGCGTGGCCCTGCTCAACATCTTCGCCCCGAAGCTGCCGCACTTGTTCACCCGCCTCTTCCACATCCCCGCCATCCGGGACATCACCCTGGAGCACCTGCAGCTGCTGTCCAATCAGCTCCTGGCTCCTCCCCTCCCAGGTGAGCCTTGGCTTGGGGCCTTCCCTGGGGACATCAGCTCAGGGTGGGACGGCCCTGAGAGCGAGCCCAGCCCCAGGCAGGAGACTGGGGGTGAGGAGCTGGCTCTCTGTGTGGCACAGGCCTTCGGGCTAGTGTCGGTAAACAGCCGTACACAGTCGCGATGACCTGGGCAGTGCTTGCTCACTTTGGAAAATGGAAGTATGCTACATGACCTATTTAGTCCTTGACCTGCTAAGCACTCATTGAGCTTCCCAACCGAATTGTGGATCAAGGAAAATTAAACATCACTTAGGAAGTCCGGTCATTGTAGTGTTGCCACGGACATTCTCACAGGCATTGTTCAGAAAGGAAAATGTTCCTTTTACCAAGCTCCTCCACAGCAGACCTCACTAGTTCGTTGTGACTTCCATTGGAGCTGTGTCAATGGGCCAGGTTGTGTGTATCTGCAAACCTTGGGGCCCTTGGCAAGGCCCGATGCTGTGTGTGCAAACCCGGTGAAGGCTAAGCGATGAAGCTGCTTAGCCCAGTCCAAGACCGAGGGGCCCCTCTGTCTTCCCCCAGCACCTCGGCCTCCGCCTGCTCCCCTTGGACTCCCAGCAACTAAGACGGGAGCAAGAGGCGAGAGGGCAGACGCCACCCAAGGCCTGGTGGGCGTCTCCCATCTGTGGGGTCCCAGCCAGTGTGTGTGTGTGTGTGTGTGCACGTGCGCGCCTGCTGGGATCCCCTGGCCCACCCCAAGAACTTAGAGGCTCCAAGACTCATGACCCAACACTGGCTTTACACACTCCCTGGCGGCTTCTCGGGGCAGCTCAGGAGGGGCCAGGGCACACGAGTAGGTCAGGCTGTGGGAACCCCTGCGTCCAAGCAGCTTCATTTCTGTTTAATAGGCTTGGGCCGCCACTTCAGGTTTTATTTTAGGAAACAGTTTTGTTGCTTAAAAGAAAGATTTAGACCACTCATGTGAACCCCCTCTTCCAACCTGCCAGCCTGCAGGATCTGATCGGTAATGTCTTACCTGAGACGCTATGTCCGAGCTGCCCCATCCGGGTTATCTGGGCAGGCTCCTCGCTGTTGCCCAGGTTCTGCCTGCCATTGACTTCTGTGGTTCTGGTGAACGTAGCTTTTCTTTCCCGGCTGCAGATGGCACCATCAGCTCCAGCTCCATCCTCCTGGCACAGTCCCTGCAGCATTGCATCCACTCCCAGAACTGCTCGGCCACAGACCTCTTCTACCAGGGCAGCTCCCAGACCGTGCGAGAGTGGCTCAATGTGGCCATCACCCGGACCCTGCACCAGGGCGAGGAGAGCCTGCTGGAGCTGACGAAACAGATCTGCTCTTTCCTGCAGGTAGAAGTCTAAAGCTTTAATGTCCCCGAACCGGGGAGATAACTTTTAATTGGAAGTCTTATTGGCTTACTAAACATGACACTGTCTCCTCCCCAACTCCCCTAGCCCCTGCTGAACCAGTTTCCCTTTCCTCACGGCTTTCCCACCGTGTCCCATCCATAGCGGCCTTCCTCCCGGAGGGCTTTCTTGTCCCCCGGGGCCTGTGACTACGTTTGTGTTGGTTTCGTGCTTTGCCTGGGAGTTGGGAGATGAAATGCTCTCCTGTGTGTGGCCTGTGGCTTTCCTTGTTCAATCTCTTTGCAGACAGCACCCGAGCAGTTCCCCTCTGAGGAGTTCCCGATTTCAGAGTCCAAAGTCAACATGGATGTTAACTTCCCGGGGGCGGCTTTTGTCGTCGTGTCTTGCAAAGAAAGTCAGTCTGGATTCCGCAAAGAGTAAGTTGCCTGTTCTCCTAGAGAGCTCATGGGAGAGAAAAGAAAACTGGAGTCTGGTGAAACTGACAAAGAAAAACTCGAATTGTTTTTACTCTTTAACGCACACCGTATTTGAGCGTAGTCTGTAGTTCTTCCCATATTTCCATGTTTGGGAAATTCGTCCTTGTGAAGAACGACCTTCTGAGATGTGGGAATGACTCCCAGATGCCCACTTCTTACCCTCAGTCTCCTCCCTGGTGTGAGCGGCCGGACTCTACTGACCCTGCTCCCTTCCTCTGTAGCTCCTCCCTGTACAAGGCACCGTGGGCACGGGTGCTCGTGTACGGGCTTGGCCACAAGGTCAAGCGGAATGGCCAGCTGAACCTGATCGAGGCCGTCTGTTACCCACGGGATGCGTCTCCGGCCAACACCGGCCTCACGCCGCCGCCTACTGCCAACCAGTACCCCTCGGTGATCCTCTCCACAGACAAGGTCCACATCAAACTGGGTATGTCTCTGAGTTAGCGCTTGGTAAGAACGGTGTGAAGTCATTTTAGGCTTTCCTTCTTTTTGAAGATAGAAAGGATTTTGTACCTTGCTGTGTGCCCTTTTCTGGTCAGTAAAGAACAGAAGTGCTTGGGACAGTGTATTTTAGGGGAGGAGATGAAACGAGCGCCTTTCCTGCCCAGGGTAGGCCCGGCAGACGCTGCCCAGACGTCAGTGGGGATTTCCTTTCCTTTTGCGAGCGTGCGTTGTTTAGAGGGACCCGAGCAGAGCGGTCCTTTAGTGGCGGTAACCCCAGCTGCCTTCCTCCAGCACTCATTAAAACTGAATTCTCTCGTGTGCAAGTGGCTCTCTGGGGCGCAGGCCACAGCGAGCATCTGTCCCCCGTCTCCGTGGTTAACAGTGGGTGGCCAGGCTGGGAGGCCCAGTGGGTCTCGTCTCCCCGACATTCTTTGCTAAGCCCACATGGATTTAGGGTTAGGGGAGGGCTCCACCTCTGCAGATCCCGAAGCTGCCCCCCATTTGTGCGCCCCATGCACCGGGGCCACCTGTTTCCGAGAAAACACACCGAACAGACTTCCACTGCACTTCCTGTCGTGTTTGACAGGAAAGGATGGACCTGTGTTTGCTAGAGACAATTCTGAAATGTATCTGACCTTCCAGGCAAAAATTGGGCCTTGGCTTTTCCACAGCCCCTGTCCCAGAGACCTTGCATCTTTAGGGAATGAAATGAAAGGAGACTTTGCTAAACAACTTAATGATCCCTTTTCATTAGGGCCAATTTTTTTCATAGTGCTTTGCCTATACTGGCTGTTCTTTAAACTTTATAATACACAGAAGATCTCTGTCTTCTCATTCCTCAATTATCACCATATAAATGGTCACCCCAAAATGCAGGCCAGTCTGCATGGTACCTCCTGACTTGTCCAAAGATCCCCAGGCTCCTGATGGCCTGACTTATGTCTGCCCAGGGCCTGTAGCTGGCCTCAGGCCTTAGGGCCTTTTTCCTCTCACTGCAGCATCTCTGGCCAGATTCAGGCCATGGCAGTGACACAGGGTAATAAGAGAAAATCAAAGCCCAAGGTCCTGGGAGTGCTAGTCTGGGGCGCCCCTTGTTGGTCCGCTCTGTAACCAAATACAAACTTAATGGTCTCATGGGATTGCAGCCGCACAAAGGGCTAATTATTTCTTATTGTATTCCAGTGAAGCATCTTTTAAGGTCTGACTTTGTATTTCCATGGGCTCATCAGGCTGGTTGGTATCTAACCAGCTGGGCAATATTTATCCTTCCCCATTCTCCTTGCTGCCCTTGTCCCCTTGTCACACCGACAAATGGACTCTTTGGGGGGACGTCCTCAGGCCCCTCCTTCACCTGCAGCTGACTCGGTCTGGAGTGCGGGGGAGTTACGTTTCCTTTCGCCTCCAGCTGATGAGCAGGTTGGCTTTCCAGCCCTGTTCTTCCACACACACCTGGTGGGTCCTTTCCTTGGGCTTATTTGGGTCACAGGCTGCCAGTTATGAGCCTTCCTCCTTGGCCGCTCTTCCAGGGGTGTCTCCGCCTCCGGGGGCCGTGCTGGCGTTGCATTCCTTGCCCCTGGAGTTCCCTCTGGCTATGGCCTTCGCCGAGCAGCTGCTGTCCTGGAGATCAGAGGATGGCGAAGGGAGAGCCGAAGATGAGCCCGACACCATCCCGACCTCTGTCCTCCTGCAAGTTGTGGAGCTGCTGGGTAAGGCTTACCTTCCCTCAGGATTCCCTGGGGAAACTGGGGGGGCTAGCTCAGTGCCTGAGGAAGGCACTTGCCCACTGGTGGCCTCTCGTTGGGTTGCTGTCATCTGAAAAGGGCTTGTGGAGCTGATGGTAATGTAGAGCCGAGCCTTGTTGTTGTTGGTGTTGTTTTATAATGTATTTATTTATATATTTTGAGAGAGAGAGCATGGGTGAGAGGGGCCCAGAGATCATAACATGAGCCGAAACCAAGAGTCAGATGCTTAACCGACTGAGCCACCCCGACGCCCCTTACAGCCTAGCCTTCTAAACACATGACTGCGGGGTGTTCTCATTATTTTGAGGGGTGGCAACTAACCATGAAAATAAGATGAATTTTATCACACTTTAAAACACAAATATATGCCATTTTTGTAACTTCGGAGGTAGAAGGTGGTGTGGGAGTAAATAATGTTGCAAAATCAAACAGTATGACTTCATAGTTCCTGAAAGGTTTAAAAGGGGTTGCATTTTGGTAAAACTCATAAAAGGTAAACTTAAGAGTTGTACATTTTGCCATATGTAAATTCACCTCAAATTCTAAATTAATATTGAACAACGATACATCTACTTAAGTGTTCAGGGATAAAACAGACCAATATCTGGAACCGATTTTGAAATAATCAAATACTAAGGTGAGTTTTGGGTGAATAGAGGGGTAGATAGGTAGGCACATAAGAGCAAATACCTCAGAGCGTTAATGGGAGAACCTGTGCAGTGAGCGTGCAGGTGTTTATTGTCTAAGTAGTTCAACTTCCCTCTTTTTTGAGATTTTTTATGATATTGGAGGGGAGAAGATGTTGCGCACTGAAGCGCCCTCGGGTCACACAGATGATGTAAATGGGGGAAATAGGAGAATGGGCCAGGGCACCCCGTGCTCTGCCAGTCCCTGAGCCTGTCACTCCTTGCTGCAGGAGAAGGTGGCCCCAGTCCTGCCAGCTATTATTACTTTTTATTTCAAGAAAAGCCACTAATGTAGGTATTGATGTGAATTTCCCAGTTTTTAAATGTTGGCAATTAAATGACATTCTTTTAAATACCTTGGGTGAAGGATCAGGGAAGAGGAGTGAGGACCACCATGGGAAGGAGAGGTCTGTGGGCAGTCTTCGCTCATGGGCCACCATTCGAGGTCTGGGTGGAGGAGAATTCTAAGGCCGTCCGCTTACATAAATGGCAATGGCAGAGGAAGGGCGAGGGAGGGGAGGCGGCATGAGCTTCGGAGGGCATGACCGCGGACCGCATGGGCACTTGTTGTCTGTGAATGGCTTCCTGAGCACCCACGTGGCACGAGCAGCAGGAGTTCATTTCCAATTAAAGTCATGAAGCAGCGTTGCCCCTAAGATCAGGCAGCTTAGTGTGAATTTAAGATGCGTGTCTGGCACAAAGGGGATCCTGGTACAAACCTGTAACCCCTCTTGTTGTTCTAGACCCTATTTCCTGAACTTCAGTCCTCATGCCATCTATATGTGATTTCCTCCATGTCTACGAGTCATGCCTGTCAGCATTTATTGATTCGGTTTTTTGGCCATCTTCTCTTTTCTCCTTTTTTTAAACTTTGATTTTAGGGTGCCTGGGTGGCTCAGTCGGTTAAGCATCTGCATTCTCAGGGTCCTGGGATCAAGCCCCATGTTGGGCTTCCTGCTCCCCAAGGAGCCTGCTTCTCCCTCTCCTTCTGCCTCTCCTCCTGCTTGCAGGTGCACACGTGCCCTCTCCCACTCTCTCTCAAATAAATAAATAAAAACCTTAAAAAACAAACAAAAAAACCCTTCAATTTTAAAGGAAACTTTATGTTGCCACTTTAAATGGAAAAGTAGTATCCCTTGCCATAACTAGGAGGTTAACTATAGAATAGTTTTCAGTAGGAAATACTGACCATTGTTGCCTGTCAGAAGCTCTGGGTCTGTGGCCCACTCTCTGTCAAGGATATACCAGCCTTGCTGTAAGCCTTTCTTGTTGACAGAATCAGGCCTGAAAGAGGAGTTAGAAAGGAATACTTTGGGGCGCCTGGGTGGCTCAGTCGGTTAAGCGTCTGCCTTTGGCTCAGGTCATGATCCCAGGGTCCTGGGATCAAGTCCCGTATCAGGCTCCCTGCTCAGCGAAGAGTCTGCTTCTCCTTCTCCCTCTGTGCCTCCCCTCCCCACTCATTCTCTCTCTCTCAAGTAAATAAAATCTTTAAAAAAAAAAAAAAAAAAGGAATACCTTGTCAGTGTGTATTTCTGGGCTTTCTGATAAAATTGGATTGTGTGCCCCCAGTAGCAAGCATCTCATGGTTTGGGAAATACTGTTCTCATCACTTGTCACCAACTCGCTTGATAACCTTATGAGAAAGAAAGAAAATGATTTTTTGGTGTGAGCCATGGAACCCGCTCTGTGCGATCATGCGGCCCAGGGGTTAAGGCTTTAGGCTCTGGGGGTAACCAGCCAGGCTTGAGCTCTTTGAGCCTCTGGTTTTTCTCTTTCTTTCTTTCTTTCTTTCTTTCTTTCTTTCTTTCTTTCTTTCTTTCTTTCTTTCTTTCTTTCTTTCTTTCTTTCTTTCTTTCTTTCTTTCTTTTATCTTATTTATTTATTTGATAGAGAGCAGGAAAGCACAAGCAGGGGGAGTGGCAGAGGGAGGAGGAGAAACAGGTTCCCCACTAAGCAGGGAGCCTGATGCGGGGCTCGATCCCAGGACCCTGGGATCATGACTTGAGCCGAAGGCAGTTGCTTAACCAACTGAGCCACCCAGGCGCCCCAGAGCTTCTGGTTTTTCATTGGTGAGCACCGGCAACAGCACCTGGTACGGAGCCCGTGCTGTACAAGTGACCGCTGCTGGTACTGTTTTATATTTGCTTCAGGAAACTTCCTGTGGACCACAGACATGGCGGCCTGTGTGAAGGAGCTCGTTTTCCATCTCCTGGCGGAGCTGTTGCGCACGGTGCACGCGCTGGAGCAGAGGAAGCACCCTGCTGGCCTGTCCTCCTCCATCGCCCTCCAGCTGAACCCCTGTCTGGCCATGCTGATGGCGTTGCAGTCGGAGCTCCATAAGCTGTACGACGAGGAGACCCAGAGCTGGGTGTCGGGCAGCGCGTGCGGAGGCTCGGGGGCGGCGGCGGCCACGGACCAGGGCAGGTTCTCTACGTACTTTCACGCGCTCATGGAAGGCTGCCTGGCGGTGGCCGAAGTGACCCTGCCCACCAACATGAGTGTCACAGCCAGCGGGGTGACCTCAACAACCGCCCCAAATCTCAGCGACTCATCGTCCTCCTCGTCCTCCTCCCCGGGACAGACACCACAGAGCCCCAGCCTCCTGTCGAAGAGGAAAAAAGTCAAGATGAAGCGGGAAAAGGCCTCCTCCTCCGGGAAGCGCCAGTCGTCCCGCTCGGTGGACTCCGACCCCGCCATGCTCAGCATCGGGGGCAGCAAGCCGGAGGACATGCTGTGGTTTCATCGAGCCCTCACCCTGCTCATCATTCTCCGACACCTCACCAGGAAGGACCCACAGGGGCTGGGGGTGACGAGCGACGCCATCGCCGACGCCTGCCAGGCGCTGGTCGGCCCCACCGCCCACAGCCGCCTGCTGGTGATCTCCGGGATCCCCACGCACCTGGACGAGGGCATCGTCAGAGGTGCTATCCGCAAGGCCTGCGATGCCCATGGCGGGGTCTTCAAAGATGAGATCTACATCCCCCTGCAGGACGAAGACCCCAAGAAGCCGAAGGACAAGGCTGAGGGTGGTGACGGCAAAGCTGAGCCGGAGAAGACCCTCGGCTTCCCGACTGCAGACAGCTTGGAGGTCAGCACGTCCAGCAGCCTGACCCCCGCCATGAGCATCAGCGCGTCCGCTTCCACCAGTCAGGCCTCCATCTGCAGCTCCCAGGGTATCTCGCAGACAGTCAGTGACCTCTCTGTGGATCCGCTGCCCCCGGGCGTCGAGCCGCCCGTCGCTCCTGGCGTATTGGAGCCCCACGTGGTGTCCAGCCAGGAGAGTCTAGACATCTCCCTGTGCAGCACTGGCAGCCTGGGCAGCCTGGGCAGCCTGGGGGAGCCGCTGGACAACGTGGAGACGGCCTCTGTGTCGGACATGGGCTCCATGTACACGGTCACGTCCCTGGACAACCAGCCCCTCGCAGCACGCCCCATCAAAGGCTTCGCGGTCGTAGAGGTAACGGCGCTCACGCCTTGGCAAGCACTAAAATCATGAGCGGCTTGAATCCCCCAAGCCTCTCGAAACCTCCCAGTAGTATTTCCAGGGGATTAACTGACACGTGACGTTGGGGCACCTAGGGAGCTCCCTGAGGCAGCTCTTGGAAACTGCCATGATATGTTATGTTGATTATCTGTGTCTGAGGTCACATTTCGAAGAGTGATGTCAAGTCCGATGGCATGAAGTAGATGCAGTTCGTTGCTGAGTATAGGAGGGAGGCAGAGAGATTCGAGGGGCCTGACCTTCCCTGGTGGACGGGCTTTATCACGTGCATTCCAGCTCAAGCCTGCTGGTATACCTTTGCGTGGATTTGGGTTGTTCTAAACGTTCCATTGGCAGGAGGGGTCTTCAGTGATCCTTATGAAAACAGACTTGCCGTTCTATTCCAGGTGATTCTGAGTTTTCAGGCCACATTTCCACTGCAAGACCTCCTCTGCTTCTTGGGCCTCCTTGTTTAGAAGTCCTGCATTCCGTGTCTTCACCCTTGTGTAAGGGGAGTCAGGCTCAGAGTAAAACTGTCCTCCCGTTACTGGATATGGAGAGGAGGGCACTAGAAGGGAATGTGTGTGTATCGTTTTGCTCTCCCAGAGAGCTCTGACAGGAGAATTCCAGAACCCGATGGTTGGTTTCTTCCCTGGAATCACTTCTCTTAATGTATGCACCTTCTTCCTGGGGGCTTTCTCGGATCTGAGCATGGACTTTAGCTCCCTGGGCATCGGAGTAAAGCCACAGACCTGGTCAGGGTTTAGCAGCAGATATTTCCGGCTGAGATGTTCCCTTCCAAGTTACTGCTGTTGGCGTGTGGCCGAGATGCTCCCCAGAAGGCCGGCTCGCGGGAGTCAGGCGGCGCTCACAGCACTGAAGACAAGGAGAGGGTTTCAGGGAAGGGCGGGAAGGAAAACAAAGTCCTTCCTCTACTCCAATCCTGACCCTTTTCTTCGTTCACACAGATAAGATCACGAGCCAAAATTGAGAAAATTCGAGCAAGTTTATTTAACAATAATGACTTGATTGGTTTGTCAAGTTTGGACGGTGAAGATGAACTGATGGAGATGTCAACCGAGGAGATTCTCACTGTTTCTGTAGTAAATCAGAGTCTGTTTGATACTCAGGGGAGCCCAGGGTTAGAAGACTACTTCAATGATAAGTCGATTAAAGGTAGGTTATGGATTTTTTTTTAATTAATAGACTTTTGGGGGAGCAGTTTTAAACTTACAGAAAAAAATGAGCGAAAGTTTTCTATTCTCTCTGTACCCAGTATGCCCTATTTTTAACATCTTACCTGAGAAAGGAACTTTGGGGGCCCACTTGGGGGTGAGAAAGTTGAGAAATGATGCAGGGGGCCTTGGGGAGATGGGACAGACGTTCTTTGCTTGGCTCATGGGAGCTGTCAGAGCTGCGAGGGCCAGGAGGGCCCCCTGCCTCTGGCCCGCTGTGCCCCAGCCTGCCGAGACCGCCCGGAAGGGCCGTTCCCAGCCTGCTTCGGGCTCCAGTGTGGGCTTGTATATGCGACTGACGAATCACTACCCTGAAATTAATACTACACTGTATGTTAACCAAATTGAATTTAAATTAAAAAATTTTTTTAAATTGGACTTGCATTCAAGTCCCATTTTGCTTTTTGTCTAGCCAGACTTCCCTTTGTTCAAGTTCAGGTGTATTTATTTTGTTCTGTCCTACGAGGAGAACGTAGCAGGTATGTTGCTGGAAATCATTTGGTCATATGCCCGAGGACAGTAAGTGCCTCCGCCTTTACGCTAATTCTGGGGGAAGAAACAAGTCCCACTTTGTCATTCTGACGGCTCTTTGCGTGTGGACCCTGTCTGGCGTCCCCACCTCTTTCAGACGATGGGGAGCGTTCACCCAGGACGCAGCGCCGAGGCCATGCTGAGCAAATCAAGCAGCAGACCCCTGCCTGAGGCCGGCAGCTTGCTCTGAGCTCCGCTCCAGAAACAGCAGTTTTTCTCTCTTTTCATGATTGCAGTCTTTTGTGTTGTCATTTTTATTTTGTTCTAGTGTTGCTCAAAAATTTTAATCCATGTCCTTTTTTCTAAGTCTTTAAAATTGTTTAAAATTTCATGGTAGAGTTGTAGAATTTTTCTGTTCTAGGAGGACAAAAATGTAATACTGAATATGGGTTTTTTTGTTGGCTTCAAATTTTATCCCCCAGTCATAAAATTTTTGAAAAGTTCGCTCAGGGCTGGGACCAGGGGTGAGGTAAGTGAGGCCTTGGGCACAAGATTTAATGGGCTCCAAAAATCTCAGTAAGCTAGATAAACAATATATATGTATATATTTTTTTAGAATTTTTAAAATTTATTTGTGAGAGAGTGGACACTAGCAGTGGGGAGAAGTAGGAGGCAGAGGGAGAAGCAGACTCCCTGCTGAGCAGGGAGCCCGATGCAGGACTCGATCCCAGGACACTGGGATCATGACCTGAGCCAAAGGGAGATGCCCAACTGCCTGAGCCATCCAGGCGCCCACAGATAAATAATATTTTAATCGGATATTTATAGAAGTCAAAATTAATGCAAAATATCTGTGATGAACAAAATCGTAAAATTTTAAAGACAGGATCAGTATTACCGATTATTTCTTCTGCATCAGGCTTTAATGTGGCTTGGCACAGTACTGTTGATATTTTGCTCGTTATGTGTGGGGGGGGTTGTATTAATTTTTTTTCTTTTTTTTTTAACACTACAGTGTTACTGAGATTTTGGGGAATGTTGCCCCCGAGGGGGCTGCCAGGCTCTCCTCACCCTGGTCTTGGCCCCAGTCCCTTATTAGAGTGCATTTGGTCCCTTGGCGCTCTGTGGCCCACAGGGGATGACTGGTGTAAGATCTGAGGCCTTTTTCTGCCATAATTCGTGGTTTGCCAGCCTTTTCATACTTTGAAATGGAATTTAGACCGAGTTCCCGATCCTCTTATAGTCAGACCTTCCACATAAAGTACTCAATCTCTGGTAACATTAGGCCCACACGCATTTTTCTAGAGACTAAGTTTTGGTTCTACTGAGTCAGCTCTTGGGGCTTGGCCACCTCTTCTGCACACCTGACCCCCCCACTCTCAGCCTGAAGGCCCATGAGGCCTCTGAGCTCCGGTTCCCACAGCCAGGCCTGCCCTAGGGGCGCCTGTTGTGTGTCGCAGAGAGAGGCTGGGGGGTGGGGGGATGGGAAGGGGAAGGGAGTGATGAGCAAGTCAGATGGGGTCCTGATGGGCTGCTGGGGCCTTTTTGTGTTTGGGCACAAAAGTGCTTGGGGACAATTTTCTTCCATCTGAGAGAACTTTCTTTTCCCACCCGGTCATTGTGCCAGTTTTGAACCATCCTCTCTAATACTTTGAAACTTGCTTGACAACTTGGGCTTTGTACCAACAGTACTTGCAGGCTCCGTATCCTTGTGTTCCTTTGGAACCGCCGTCACAAACGTGTTAAGGTGGATGAAACTGCCGTGCTCGGTAGCCCTAAGACTACAGTGGCTCAGGCCCAACAGAAGCGTGTTTCTTGCACATGGACGAATCCAGGGCGAGCGCTGCGGTCGGCTCTCCCAGAGGCTTGTCGCTTCCGTGCAGCCAGTGGTGGGGGTGAGCGCGAAGAGAGCAGACTGGCCCGGGAGTGGCTCACGTCCCACGTCACAGGAACGCACCCAACTGCAGAGAGAAGGCTGGGTGCATAGCTGGGGGTGCGCCCCGAAGGGGAAACCAGGTCGTGGTGCATAGCTCAGCAGCATTAAACATCTGTTACCTCCGCGCAAAACCGAATTGTTCGAGACACAGCTGCGAGGCGTATCCTGACGTGGCACGCTCGCGGCACAACGGTCTTGTCCTCTCCCCGTTTTGTAACAGGTGAGAAGCTGGTGCCCGGTGCCAGGGAGGTGCTCACGGAGATATTTAAGAGCTGTGCCCATTCCGAGCAGATGCTGAGCCTCACCCCAGCAAAGCCCATCAAGGTGTCGGACATTTATCTTAGCAAAGAGCAGATCAACTCCCAAACGCCGGGCAACCTCCTCCAGCTCTTCTTCACCAACGTCCGGCCTCCAAAGAAGGTGCTGGAGGACCAGCTCACGCAGGTAGCCGCCCGTCCCGCCGTGCCGGTGCTGGCCTCGGCTGCGCCTTGGGCCGATCCTGAGGACCCCCTGTCCCTGTGCTGCCCGCAGATCCTGAGGAAGTACGGCGTGCCGAAACCCAAGTTCGACAAGAGCAAGTACGGCAAAGGCGGAAAGGAGCAGCACCCCGTGAAGGTCGTGTGCACCAAGCGGCCCGTCACCAAGCCGCCCGCCAAGGACAAGGCTGTGCTCAGCAGTGTCAGGTGCGCATCCGGGGCGCTCGGGGTGGGCCGGGCGGGGCACCCGGGGCCGCCCCCTCCGAGGCTTGCTGCGAAGCTCTCTGTGCCTCTGGGAGCAGACCCCCGGCTCCTCTTCGCGGCTCTGTCATTTGGGTCCCTGGCTTCATCCACTGAAAGAGAGCGCTTCATTTTATCCACAAGTATAGTCAAATCCGGACCACACAAGCAGACAGAAGTAGACTGGTGTGAAGTCATAAACCAGCCAAAATGTACAGAATTGTTTTTTTTAAAAAAATCTGACTTCTTTTAACCACACAAATAATGCATAGTTATTATGGAAAAACTATAAAATCGTGTTGGGAAAAAAAAATGTGATTACCCCACACACCACTTATAACCGTTAAGTACATAACCTTCTGTTGATGCATATATATTATTTTCTTAAATTTTAAATGGCCAAGAGGCACCTGGGCGGCGCATTCAGTTAAGCATCGGACTCTTGGTTTTGGCTCGGGTCATGATCTCAGGATCACGAGATCAAGCCCCGAGTCAGGCTCCACACTAGGTGTGGGGCGTGCTTGAGATTCTCTCTCTCCCTCTCCTCCCCACCCTCCCCCACTTGCTCTTGCTCTCTAAAAAAAAATAAATGTTAAGTGGCTAAAATAGTACAAAATTCAAAAGTATATGCAGCAAAAAGCCATTCCTCTTCCCCATCATCCTCAAGCCTCCCTGTCCCCCTCCGTGAGACTGCCAGTGTAACTTCCCCAGCCTTCCAGAACTGTTCACACACACACAAGCAGATGGGCACGTGCCCAGACGTCTCCATACCCCACACAGTGCTGCCGCTTCCATTTACTGCTAATCTGGGAGGTGTTTCCATAGCTGCACAAAAAACTTCTTTGTTCTTTTTTTTTTTTTTTTTTAAGATTTAAGATTTTCTTTATTATTTGAGAGAGAGACAGAGCACCAGAGGGGGTGATGGGCAGAGGGGGAAGGACAAGCAGACTCCCTGCTGAGCATGGAGCCAGACTTGGGGCTTGATCCCAGGACTCTGAGACCATGACCCAAGCTGTAGTCAGATGCTTAACCAACTGTGCCACCCAGGCGACTCTTCTTCTTCTTCTTCTTCTTTTTAATAGCTCTGTAATATTTCATGTGTGGATATGCATACATATTTAATAGAATTTTCTATAGACCTATGCGAATGACTCAAGAACTCAAAATTGAAACTTTGATAGAAAAGCGTTACCTGGCAGGAGTCTCTAGAGGAATTGTTTGAAGGATCAGAAAAATAGTGTCTTTCTGCTAATTAATCATACGTCAATGGTGCTAATAAATCAGTACAGCGCAATAGAATTTTCTGTGATGGAAATCCGTGCTGTTTCGCTGTCTGTGCTGTCAAATGCAGTTGCCACTAGCCACACGTGGCTGCTGAGCCCTCGAAATGTGGCCAGTGCGGTCAAGGAACTGAGTTTGTAATTTTATTTTAATTTAAACTTAAGTAGCTGCATCTGGCTAATGACTGCTTCTTAGTGCAGCTGTGAAGGATATAGAAGGGATGAAAAGCATCTCTTTGAGGTTTTTTGCAGTTGAAGCATCGGTTTGTCCTTGTCCTTCTGATTTGCTCAGTGAACTTCTTAGTAAGAACAGAACTGACCTTGCGCCCAGCCCTATGGGAACCAGTGGCCATGGTTGGGGGAGTCTGACCTACCGCATGTGTGAGGCTATGTGCCCTCTGTCAGGATGAGGTGTGAATGCAGAAATTCTGATTGCAATGCTCTGGTCTATAGCAGGACTGCCTTAAGTGAGAAGAAGCCAACTGTGAAGCCCAAGTCCCCAGAAAAGAGCAAGCCAGATGAGAAGGACCCAGAGAAGTCACCCACCAAAAAACAAGAAGGTGATTGAACAGCTTGGGCCTGAGACTGGCGGGCCCCTGGGACCAGCCTCCGGGCCTTTGCCCAACTGCCTGGGCTCCCTTGGGGTTTGGGTGAGGCAGGGCTTCGACGCCATCTTTGACCATGAATTTATGGAGGTCAAAATAGTAGCTCCCAAAATACCATGCACCCAAGGCGAGGAGTAGGTGATGGCGATTGAAAGTAAAGATCTGGAAATCTGCTTAGAAATTCGCTTCCAGAAGGCACTTACCTGGGCATTAGAACTTGAGCCTCATAAAGGCCCAAGCAGAGCTGGAGAAGTCAGGCTGTGGCTCGCTGACCCCATGAGGTCGGGGGTTGTGCTTGGTCTAGGGCAGCGGGTGGAGGCGGCCGTGACAGACCCTGGAGGGCCGGGCGGGGGGGGTACAGGTGGATTGGACCCTGCCGGAAAAGCCACCAGGGCATGTCTCGAGGCCCCTGCTGTGGGAGGTTCTTCTGAACTCCTAACTCTCTCAACGCTTCTCCGTCAGTCCCTGAGGAAAAGTATCTAACCTTGGAAGGGTTTCACAAGTTCGTTATTGATCGAGCCAAGCAAGACATCCGTAGTGTCTGGAGGGCGATTTTATCTTGTGGTTACGACCTTCACTTTGAGAGGTAAGAAGTTGTCCCTCAACCCAGTTGTTACCTTGTATAAAAATTGTTTCCGGCCACCAGAGGGATCCCCGAGAGAATCCTTGCTGGGAGCCGCTCCCTCTGCCGTTCTAAATGCCTGCTGAGTTTCTAATGTCCAGAATTGTCAAAGTGGGTTTTAGAGCCCATTTGGAAACAGACGGTTCTAAACAAAAAAATTCATCTGCTCACAGTTCTGGAGGTCAGGGTGTCAACAGGGTTGGTGTCTCCTGAGGCCGCTCGTTGGCTTGTGGACGGTCACCTCCTCACTGGCCCACGGCCCTGCCTGTGTGCGGGCGCGTCCCCGCTGCCGCCCCACTTCTGAGGGGGACGCCAGTCTGCTGGTCTGGGCCCTGCCTTGAGGACCTCCTTTAACTCAGTCACCTCTTTAAAGGCCGCGTCTCCTAACACAGTCACACGGGGGTTTAGGGCTTCATCACAGGACTGGGGGTGGGGGGCCGATTTCTCATTCCAAAGACTCTTTGCTCCTCGGAGTCCCACTTTGTCTCCGAGCCCCCATTGTCCGCCCTCCCTCCCTGCCAGGCCGCAGCTCGCCAGGTCCCCAGGGCCAAACAAGAATGGTTTCCCCTTCCTAGCTGTACGGGAGTCCCAGGCAGCTGTGCTGTGCTTACAAACAAGCAAACCCCCCTGGCCTCACTCTGGCGCCCCCCACCCCAGGCAGGGGGGGTCGGGGAGGGAGCGGCGGCCTGGAGCGCGCTCTTTTAAAACCCGTGTTCAGGGCTCAGAAATGGTTTGCTGCTTGGCACCGTCATTTTGTACCTTTGCGGAAGGCTCAGAGTCCGTGTCCAGACGAGTTTTCTGATTGATTTGAGAAGCCAGTAAGAGAGAGGATTTGGGGGCTTTTGAAAAGTAGAATCACCCGCTTTGGACTAGAAAGTGCATTCAAAGTGGGAAGGTTGCAGATTGGCCTGCAAGTGACATTTGTTACAGCTCGAGGGCTTGTTCCTGGGCACCTGGGGCCACGCGGGCGCCCTGACTGACGCTCCTTGCCTCCTTCCCGCACCCGGCCTAAGGGCCGCAGCCGGTGGCATCTGCCGCCGTCCGCCGGCCGGGAGGGGATCCCCTTCTGGAGGAAGCGCGCTCTCAGCACTGCTCGGGCGGACACGCGGCCTGTCCTGAGAGGCTGTGCCCCTGGCCGGAGGCACCCTGTGTGGCATGTGGCCCAGAGAGGGGCCGCGGGCTCCGAGCTGGAGGCGCCCATCGCCCCGCCGGCCTGCCCGCCTTTCTGGGCCACGGCTGACCGGGGTGGGAGAGGCCGCGTGGGCACAGGGGACGCTGCCGGCGGTTCTGCAGCCCGGGCCATCGCTTTGTAAAGCTTCAGTAAAGGTGGCTCCCGACATTTTCAGGGGGTAGGTTTTCTCAGTACTTAGAAGGGGGGGTTACACAAGACGTCTGCTTGTTTCGTGTTTCCGCATCACTCGGCGCCCGGCGTTGGGGTGGCGTGCGGTGTCCCGTTAGCTGCAGCGATGCCCTCCCAGACCCCTGTGCCCGCGCCCTCGGCCGTGTGCCTCCCAGGCGCCCTCGGCCGGCTCTGGGGACGGCGCGGCTGTGTCGTCGCCAGCTGCATTTCATACTTAAGGACACCAGGCCTCGGAAAGCAGCTGTCCTTGAGGCCCAGGTCACCGGTGGCCTAGATTTCGGCCCAAGGACTCCAGAGCCCCGGTGCTTAGCCCTCCGCCCTCTGCCCACGCGCAGGAGGGAGGCTCGGTGGGTGCATGCGGCCTGGCTCTGGACGGTGGCGCCGCTCCCACCCTCCCGCCTGTGTGCTCGCTCCTCCTGGGCGGGGCGGGGGGGGGGGGGTCCCCTTGCACCAAGATGCCAGCTGCGAGCCCAGGTGCTGTTCCAGATCCCCCGGGGGCTGGGACGCGGCCCCCGGCCCACCTCGCCCTTCTCGCCCGGCCCAGGTGTGCCTGCATCGATGTCCGACACGCGCACAAGGCCTCAAGGAAGTGGACGCTGGAGATGGACGTGGCGCTCGTGCAGTACATCAACCGGCTGTGCCGCCACCTCGCCATCACGCCCGCGCGGCTCCACCCCCACGAGGTGTATCTGGACCCCGCCGATGCCGCCGACCCCAGAGTGGCCTGTCTCTTGAGTATGTGGGCTCTGGGGGCGGCCCCTACGACAGTGGAGGGGGGGCGGTTAGAAGGAGTAGAGGTGCTTTTCACGGCCATCGAACACGTCCTTAGGCTCACCTGCTGTGACCCTGGGGGCAGAGATGGCAGCTGCATTAAATGGGCGAGGCCTTACTCCCGGCCCCTTGGCACAGGGGCAGGCGCGGGCGGGTGGCGGCTGGGAGGCCCGCCTGGAGGCCACCCCACATGCCAGGCCCCCCGCCTAGAGGCCCCCACAGATGACAGGCGGGTGGCGGGAGGGAGCGGGGATCAGAGCTGTCTCCCGCCTCGGAGGCATTCTTCAGCTCGAGACCGCGGTGTGTCTTCATTAAAGGCGAGGATACGCCTGCACGCACCGTGTGCACACAAGAGCAGGCGTTCTGCATAAATCCATCCCCGGGAGGGGACCCTCGTCCCGGCATGCTGGCTTGTTCTGTGCCTGTGCCGTGTGTGCCACGGGCGGCCTGGGAGTCTGCCCACCCGGCTCGGCCACGTGGCCTGGGCTTTTGCTCTTTGCTCTTGCACATACTTTGAAGGTAAACATGGGCCAGAAATCGTCCTGCTGTCATCCTCTCACAGCTGGAGAGGAGACAGATATGAGGACAAACGAGACCGCGTGCCAGTGTCTCAATGTCCTGGTCTTGACATATGCTGTCACTTTGGGGGAAGCTGATGAAAGGTACACGGGACTGTGTACTATTTTTGCAACTTCTAGAAGTCTGATTATTTCAAAAGTGGAAGTTAAAAATAGCATAGGCCACAGCCCTGGCCTGCCCTAAAGATAGGCTGAGGGGGCCCTTGGATTCCCCACGAGCCGGCGCCTCCCCCTCTGCTTCTGCTTGGCATGGGTTCAGGCAGATCGGGGGCACGCCCGCGCAGCCTCTGGGGGTCCCGGGGATAAAATCCCCGGCGGGATCCTCCTGGTGCCCCCCCCCCCCCCGCCAGGGACAGGGGCCACTTGAGCTCGTTCCACCCCAAGAGCCTCGGCCTGACCGCCCCTCATGCCCTGCAGACGTGCCCATCGAGAGCCTGCGCCTGCGCTTCGCCCTGCTGCAGTCCCTGAACACCACGCTGGAGACCTTCTTCCTGCCCCTGGTGGAGCTGCGCCAGACGCCCATGTACACCCGCAGCATCGCCGCCCTGCTGAAGGAGGCCAAAGGTCAGCACCCAGCCCAGTGCCTGGGAGGCGCCCTCCTTACACGGAGCACGCTGGGTCCCGCCGGGCAGCACCTCCAGCCCAGAGCCGTCACTTCAGTTGCGCTCTGAAAAATTACATTCACTCAAGTTTTCAGGGGTGCCTGGCCGGCTCAGTCAGAAGAGCATGTGACGCTTGATCTCGGGGTCATGAGTTCGAGCCCCGTGTTGGGGATGGAGGTGACTTAAATCAGTTCAGTGTCTGGCTCTTGATCTCAGCTCAGGTCTTGATCTCAGGGTCATGAGCTGAAGCTCCACGTTGGGCTCCATTATTTAAAAAAAAAAAAAAATAGAAGGCTCTGATTCACTGTCTTTCCCCTACATTCCAGAGATGATCATCAACAGCTGAGCACCTGTCCTTCCAGACTTTTCTGTTCACAAATACACACATGATTTTTTAAAAAATCAAAAGCGGGTATCCTAGCAGATGTTCTGTTCTGCGCCTTCACCTTTGGGATTTTATTTTCTCCACTTCATAAAATGCTACAGCAAACCTCCTCATACTTCCTGTATTTCTGCCAACGAGGTGTTTGCTGGGCATGACAGAGGCCGGGGTTCATAGGTTACCATGGAGGCAGGTACTAACAAATTGTCCCCTGGAAAGTCAGGGCTGTGTGCACGAGTGCCCCATTCAGGGGCCTGGAGGGCATCCCATGAGAGACTGTACCCAGAGGGGGCAGGCCTCGGGGTGACAGGGAGGGAGGAAAGCAGTCCCGTCAGAGCCTCTCCCCCCCCCATTCTTCCCTTCAGGGCTGATCTTTTATGACACGAAGGTGACCGTCATGAATCGGGTGCTGAACGCCACCGTGCAGAGGACAGCTGACCATGCGGCTCCCGAGATCACTTTGGACCCACTGGAAATCGTGGGAGGTAAGATTAGCTACACACAGAGCAGAAAATGTACGATAGCCGTGATTGAACAAACCATACGGTCGACTTCTTGAACATGAAAGAAGCCTCTAGAAGGAAGTACAAACGTTCATCTGGCCGCTTCTGTCCTCCTCCCAAGTGTCCCAGCGTGTGGCTTCCACCTTCAGGGTCCCCTAGTGAGCCTGCATGCTGGGCAGCAAGAGGAAGGGGAGAGACAGAAGGAGCTCTCTGCTTCCCAGAGCCTCACCTCTCCTTCCCGTCACACTGGACAACTGTCACGGGGCCACACCTAACTGTGGGGGGGGGGGGGAGACGTTCTGGTTGGCCATGGACTTGCTGGAATTGGGGTTCCAGCATTGAAGAAGAGGGGGCAATGGCTCCTGGGGAGGTGGCCATGGCCTATGAACACACAGCATGGAGGGAATGAGAGAAGAGCGTGGATGGGGGGGCCTCCCCTGGGGACAGAGGGGAGGCATGGAAGACGTTCCAAGAGCAGAGAGAAGGCAGGGTGGCTGTGAGCCAGCGTCGGGAGAGGCCGAGAAGCAGACGCAGGCCTGGCAAGGCATCTGTCCCAGGGCGGGAGAGCAGAAGACGGCGCCAGGAGGCTTTGACTGCTTTCCGTCTCTTTCCAGGGGAGATCAGAGCCTCTGAAAACTCCTACTTCTGCCAGGCTGCCCGGCAGCTGGCGTCCGTGTCGTCCTCTCAGCTTTGCGTCAAGCTGGCCAGCGGTGGGGACCCCACCTACGCCTTCAACATCCGCTTCACCGGGGAGGAGGTCCACGGCACCAGTGAGTGCGCCCCCTGCCGGGCTCTGTGCAGCCGGTTCAGGGTAGAGGCTGTGCGGTTCAGGGTAGAGGCTGTGCGAGGGTGTGGACATTCCTGGGGTTATTTGTAGCCTGCTCTGCAGAAGCCAGGACTGCCCCCAGAGCGCCAGGCCCGTCCAGCCCCTCCAGCCCCAGCCCCCGGGACTTGCCCCTGGCCTGGGCGGGAACGGCGCTTGCCAGCGACTTCCACCCCGCACCCCCAGGCTCGGGACCGCATCTCTGATCAGGGCTGAGTGGACACCGTGGAGACACCGTCAGTGCGGATCGGCCTCGTCCCCCACGAAGGGCCCCCGGCCGAGGGGTGGGCTGGGCTCAGAGCTTGTGTGTGTCCCATGAGAGACAGGGTGCTAGGGGAGCCCTTCTGTCACTTCACTGTGCGGCAGTGAGGGACAGCAGCTCGGAAGCTGCTCCCTCGTGACCCTTTAAGCTGTGCTTAGTGAGCCCCAGACATTCAGGAAATGTTTGATGAGAGAAGAGACCCAGTTCTTGAGCCGGACGCAGCGGGAAAGGCCGGGCCCTTGGGGCAGCTCTCTCTCCCATTCCCACTCGCATCCCGGGCACCCCGCTCCGGCGGGGCCTCCGGCCAGCACCGTGGCACCCTCTGGGCACCCGGGCTGGGCCCTCTCAGAACACTCGTACCCACTGAGCGCGCCGAGGGTGCCAGGCCCACCCTCCACACCTGACCCTCCTCATAGCACCGGAAGTGCACGAGGCCGGCATTGTCCCACGCGACTGATCGTAGCTTCCAGGTCAGGCAGCTAGCTGGCTGTGGTTCAAACCCAGGTCTGTCCAGTTCCACAGCCCAGCCCTTGGTGGCTTCCGCAGGCAGAAATCTGCTTCCCCGTGCAAAATGAGCGAGGACCTCTGTCCCCAAGCAGCTGCTCTGCATGGCTCTGAGCAAGCAGCATGTGCGCACAGCTGTGCTCAGAGCCTCCGACCTTAGGGCCCTGCCCGGGGATGCACAGCGGGACAAGACCCAGCCACAGGGAGGCGTCGGCCAGAAAGCCAAGGCATGTTTGGAAGGACAGCAGCCGGGGCCTGTTTGTGGCCCATTGCCCTCTGCAAGCGCTCGTGCATCGGTCCGTGCAGTTTGACACTGGCTGGACGGACCCTGAGCACCTGGGCCTTGGTGGGGGGCGGTGCTGAGTAGGACAGGTGGCCCCGCTTTTGGTACAACCTGGAGCGACAGGCGCAGATCAAGCAAGCCTGCAAATCAGCGTGAGCTTGCAGCCGTGGAGACAGCCCAGTGCGGCTCTGCGTCGGGGCTCAGGGAATCCTCGGAGCCAGCCCCGGACGTAGGTTCTATTACTGTCTCCATTTGATGGGTTGGGCCACCAGGAAGTGAATCCCTGGAGGTCACCCAGCTAGTAAGTGGCACAGCAGGACTTGACCTCTGGTCTCTCCGCCCTCGGATGATGCTTCTCTCCCCTCCACCGTAGCTGCATTCAGGTTGGCGAACGAGCTGAGGTGCAGGCGGGCTGCTAGGGTCTCGATGCTGACAGGTCTCCGTGTGTCCCACAGGCGGCTCTTTCCGGCACTTCCTGTGGCAGGTGTGCAAAGAGCTGCAGAGCTCCTCGCTGTCCCTCCTGCTGTTGTGCCCCAGCTCAGCTGTGAACAAGAACAAGGTAGGACGCCCGAGGCGAGGGCGGCGGCGGGGCGCTGGCTTGGGGCCTTGGGGGGGTGCTCTTCCAGCCCTTCCCAGTCTGCCTCCCGGGCTGGGAGCTCTGGGCCAGGGGCCCGAGCGGCCGCAGGCACCCATGTCGCTTCATGTCTGCCTCCGCTTCCAGGGCAAGTACATCCTGACCCCCAGCCCCATCACCTACGGGGAGGAGCAGCTGCTGCACTTCCTGGGCCAGTTGCTGGGAATTGCGATTCGAGCAGATGTCCCTCTTCCCCTGGACCTCCTGCCTTCCTTCTGGAAGACCCTGGTGGGGGAGCCCCTGGACCCGGACCAAGACCTACAGGAAGCAGACATCCTCACCTACAATTATGTCAAGAAATTCGAGAGTGTAAGTGAATAGTACGTGCTGGGGACGGCAGAGCTCTGGGGCAGTGTCCCTGGGGGCTCCTTGCTGCCTCCGTGGCCTGCTGTCCCCTGGTCCTCCGTGCCATGGGAGCCCAAGCGTCCACCTGAAGACCGATTGAGATCTCCCAAAGAACGTCAGGGAATGCGAGCCGTCTCTGCCAGGCTTACTTCATGGGGACAGAGGCCCCTCTGGCTTCTCTTCCTGTTCGATAGCAGCAGAGTGGGGAGTGACCGGTGTGCCCTGACAGGCCTCCCACAGACACAGGGTTGAAGGGTTCCTGGCAGCTGACTGAGCAGAGGTGACGGGAGGGGAACTCCTACAAGCAGACTCACTTTCACTTTTAAGAGCTTGGTTTTGGGGCCTCAGAGTGCAGGAGATTGGCCGGGGAAGGGTTTGGGAAAGTAGCTCTCCTCCTCCTCGTGCCTTGAGACATGCAGACAGCGAGAGCACAGGCGGTGTCTGGCCGTCCCTCTGCCCGCACAGCCCAGCCCCCAGAGGCGGTGCAGTCAGTGCCCAGGCTGCCGGCTGGGCCCATGGGAGCCGTTAGATCTGGCCACTGGCTCGCGGTCGTGGAGGCCGGCTGTGGGCCAGGCTCTGGGCTCTCACTGCAGCCACGGGGAGCTCCCCGGTTGCTCTCTGGGTATGTGAGGCAGTGTGTTCCAGAGGGCTGTGCACACACGTCCTCATGACAAGGGCAGAAGGGAGGGAGGCTCAGAGAGGAGAGCTGGCGGGGAGCAGAGCCACCAGCGGAACCTAGGCCGGTCCGGCTAAAACACCTCCTCGAGTCCGAGGCCGAGTGTGGAGGTGCCTCTGCCCCAGTCCTCCCCCTGTGGCCTGTGCTCCCCCTTGTGCCTGTGCTCGCAGGGGGGCCGACTGTGGCGGAGGCCTGGCCAAGGCTGCTCTCCAAGGGAACCTCACCTGAAGGAGGCTCAAATCTTGGGCCCCCTGAGGGGCCTTGGTGCCGGGCTCTCCGTTGTCCTCCCCTTGGCTACCACTTGAGGGCAGCAGCACGAGGAAGCGCCAAAGGCAGGATCTTGGATTAGTGCTTGGCTTCCCAGCAGAAACAGGGAGGACAATGAACTGTCTTAAGGGTCAAAGCAGGACAGCCCCCCATGGGCTAGGGACTTAGGAGTCCCTGCCAGGCACTGCTTTGAGAAGTCCTCCCAGGGCTATGGATAGCAGCAAGGGCCTGGGGCAGGCAGGGGATATAAGACAGAGTCCAGACAGACAGTCCAGGCAAGGCTTCTTTCTGAAGGGGTTGGACAAAGCCTCAGAGAGTGCTGGGATACCAGACTACACCAAGGTTGGGGCATACAGACCAGGAAGAAAGATTCGGAACTTCTGGCCCTTGTACCTGCAGCCTTCGCCATCCCAAAGTTAGATTTCTGTTTTCCTCTGGGCCAGATCCTATTATCTCCTCGGTAGCCCAGGGTGTACATCAGTGTCTTTTGGAACCTAATTTTGGTTTTTTAAATGATTTGCTTTTAAAACTAAATATGGATATAGATTTGGCTTCAGGCAAGGCTCAGTCCAGGTGTTCAAATGATCATCAATAATTGGTTTCAAGATGGTCCCCACAGTACAAGAGGTACCATCTCACTGGTGTGGACAAAACTGTAAAAGAGGGCTACTCCTTCCACATGGTAACAGAAAAAGCCCTGCAATTTGGGTCTCATTAGCCAGGCCTCAGGCACATACCCGCCCCTGAACTCATGGCAGCTCTGGGCAGGCCCGTGCCATGTGCACCTTCATGATGGTCAAGGGCAGCCCCCGTCCACACGGTGCCCGCTGTTTGCCCAACTGGAGATCAGGGTTCCATCTTCCAGGGGACCTTGGGAGCGGGTCAGGCAGTCAGCCTCGGTCTGCCTCTGCCCTCCAGATCAACGATGAGACCGAGCTGGAGGCCCTGTGTGCCGAGATCGCCTCCCAGCACCTGGCCATCGAGAGCCCCGAGGGTCCCAACAAGCCGTTCTGCAGGTTCACCTACCTGACCATGACGGGCGAGGAGGTGGAGCTGTGCAGCCGCGGCCGGCACATCCCTGTGGCGTGAGTGTTGTGCCTGCAGCAGGGCTGGCCGCTCTGGCTGGCGGGGGTGCGCGCCAGCGCCTGGGCTTGGGCGGCCGGGGCTGGGTTGGGGACAGATGGATTTCACCAGTGGGAGGAACATGAGGCAGGACATTGGGTGCCGGCAAGGATGGAATGTGTTCAGCAGAAGGCCTTTTAATAAGAAAAGCCCAGCTGGGAGGTGGGGGACTCCCGGAGGCACGAGAGAAATTGGTGGGGCTGCCAGGACCAGGACATCTCGGTCACTGGGCCTCCCCTCCTGCCTGAGACCTCCGCTGGGTCCATGTGGCCCTGGGACTGGGAGCAGCCCCACGGGCCGCCTCGGCATTCTCCCTCACCTGGGTCCCCCTCGCACCTGCAGGTGGGAGAACAAGGACATCTATGCAGCGGCCATCCGGAGCCTGCGGCTGCGGGAGCTGCAGAACCCCGAGTGTGTGACGGCCGTGAGGGCGGGCCTGGGTGCCATCATCCCCCTGCAGTTGCTCACCACGCTCAGCCCGCTGGAGATGGAGCTGCGCACCTGCGGCCTCCCTTACATCAACCTCGAGTTCCTCAAGGTCTGTGGCCTGGGGCCCGGCCGGGTTGACAGGCAGTGTGGGCGGGGGCCTGTCCTGGTACTTCCTGTGTCCCAGCACTCTGTCCTCACGGGCGGCGGGGGGGGCATGCTCACCCCATCTCACAGCTGAGTTAGCCGGAGCTTACTCGTGGCAGCACGTGGCAGGGTCAGCTTCGTACCCAGATCGATGGCCTCTAAGCCCCGGTCTTAAGCCACATCCTGAGTGAAGACCATTCTCGCTGAGCCCCATCCATTCCCCAGCCTGGCCTGCTGTTGCCCGAGCCAGCTTCCCTCGGGCTGGACCCTGGCATCCCAGGGTTGCTTCTCGCCAGCGGCCAGACCTTGCCCAAGTGACTTCACATCCGTTGGGAAGGGTGACAGGACCCGCCTGGTGTGTCCATGGGGTAACCTAGGTTGAGCCTCTGCTTCTGGGCTTGATGTGCAGGCCGCAGTCCCACACACGGGTGCTGGGACGATACCTTCCAAGTCTTCATGACCCCCATGTCTGCGGCCATCATGTCCCTGCTGCACCCGCCTGGCCTAGGGTGTTATTGGGCTAGCAGAGGCCTGGGTCTGCTCACGTCTTGGGGGGCCTTTCTCCCCCAGGCCCACACCATGTACCAGGTGGGGCTGATGGAGACAGACCAGCACATCGAGTTCTTCTGGGGGGCACTGGAGATGTTCGCCCAGGAGGAGCTGTGCAAGTTCATCAAGTTTGCCTGCAACCAGGAACGCATCCCATTCACCTGCCCCTGCAAAGACGGGGGCCCTGACACAGCCCACGTGCCCCCATACCCGATGAAGATTGCCCCCCCAGATGGCACAGCAGGTACCGCCCTCCCCTTGTCATGTTCCAAGTCGGGACACAACAGGCCCTTCTCTCGGTGGGGGCTGGGGCTGCTGGGCCCTGCGGGCGGGAGGGAGGGAGGGAGGGAGGGAGATCGATGGACAGCTAAGCCCAGATGTAAATGAGGGACGGCGGGGGGGGGGGGGGGGGGGGGGCCTGTCACGTGCCTGCCAAACCTGACCTCAGCCAAGAGTCCACAGAGGCCCAAGGTTGACGTATTTTCTGATGTTTTAGAAGGCTAAAAATCCAGGAGTCTTTTAATTTTCCAACTTTTAAATGTAGAGAAATAAAACCCTCTGCTGGCCAAACAAAACTTCTCTATAACCAGATTCCCTCACAGGTCAACACTTTGGACCCTGTGCTGTACAGTTGTGTCTGCCATTTTCTCCTCCAGAATCTTCTTTTGCCCCACCCCTGCCCCTCCACCCGATGGGCCTTGGCGTTGGCTTAAAGCTGCCCAGAGCTTGGAAGCAAAGAGGTCTGGAAGGAAAGAGGCCGAGAGGCCTCCCTGGAATCGTAGCCCAGCCTCCTAACACTGGCCTGGTGGGGTTTTTTGCAGGTTCCCCAGACTCTCGCTACATCCGAGTGGAGACCTGCATGTTCATGATCAAACTTCCCCAGTACTCCTCTCTGGAAATCATGCTGGAGAAACTTCGTTGTGCCATTCACTACCGTGAAGATCCCCTAAGTGGCTGAGGGGAGGGAGCCCCAGACCGAGTCCGTCACCGAGGCACCGCACCGCCGGCTTAGGAAGCCTGCCACTGAGGGCACATCCCTCCGGGTCCTGCGTGAGGAGTTGGCGACATTTTGCTTTTCTGAACTTTTGTCCACATTCCAGGGCTTCCTGGAAGACTTAACCTTTTGTATTTGTATGTTTCGTGATGGGTTGGTTCTTTTACTACCTGTTTGTGGTATGTTTGTAGGATAGTTTAGTTCCCAGGCAGCCTGTGTCTCATTTGATCTTCCTGGACATTGTCTTTCACGGCCACTGGATTCTGATGCCATAAGGCCTCAGTTAGTTCCACATCATGGAACCACCCAGCAGGAAGTTGGTGGTGAGGTCCCAGCAGCATCCTGTTCTCTCCGCAGAGCGTCTTCACAAACGGGTCTGTGGCCTGTCCCTCCTGCCTTGAGCTGGAGTTGATCCTGGATGCTCCCACAGGCCTCCTTCCATCTTAAAATGGTTGGGCCAGTTACCCAAACGTGGGAGACACACACAGGGAGCTTTCTGTGATAATCTTACAGCTTTAGAACCTTGTTTATGGTCTGGGTTTTTCTGAGGAAAAGCCCCCCAGTGGTTCCCCCCATCCCTTCTCAACCAGACAACCCTCTGCACTGTCTCCTCTGGGCCCCTGGTCTGACACTTTTCCACTGAGTGTTCCTCAGAAGACCAAAGGGTTCATCCCTGACCTTAGTTCACAGCCAGGTGTGTCCCAACTCCAGGAGTTGAGAAGGACACCCTGAGGAGGAGGGACAGTGCTCGAGTGGGGGCCTTTTTCTGAGACTCTGATTGAACAGGAAAGCACAGGATTCAAGCCTACCCCCCCCTTTTATACTCAGAAACAGCCGTTCCTCACTGCAGGGTTGGTGACTGGGCCACACACCCATGTTAAAAAGAGCTGACTGAGGTGCTCTGCTCAATTCAGGGTCTACTTCAGTGACTAAGACCTTCCAAGGACCACTGTGGGGTCCTTCTGCCCCCTCTGGCCAGGCCCGCCCCATACCCCCCTTGCTACCCCGTGTGAGCGTGTGTGCCAGGGCTGAGCTGCTCCAGGCTCACCCACTGCCCCAGTGCATCTGTGCCCCAAACAGGTCTTTGTCTGATGGTACTCTGTTCAAGAGCAGCATACGCCATCTTGTTGGACACTGTCATTCTGGGCCTTGCCAGTTCTCATGGAATTGCATCACTGTATTTATTGTATAATATTGTGAATACTGAAAGTTCTGAGTGAGTGCTGACTAGAAGGCTCTGGAGTGTGAATGCTGGGGAGAGAAAGCTGTGCTTTTCCTTTCTCTGCCGTGGCCCTGGCCTGTTGGGAAGATGTATGGATTTTAGAGTTATAGCCATTGGCATCCATCTCCTCCAACTCTTACTCTTAGGAAATGCATTAAGGACCATTATAGAAACGATTTCCCAACTTAAGGAAAAGCTAAAACCAGATCAGTCCTTCCGGCTGCATCGGTTACATTTGATGCAGGAGCAGTCCTGTCTGGAGGTGAGCACTTGCAAGCAGTTTCCCTGCTTGAAAGGAAGAGGGCTGGCCGCTGCCTCTTAGCGGCGAGAGCCCCGTTGACTGGGGGGGGGTCACACCAGGATGTAGTCCTGACAAGGATCCTCTTATTTCTGCAAAATGAAAGAGCCTCTGGATTATTAGAAGTGATTCTTCCTCTCTGTATTTTCCCTTCCAGTCCTTCCCATCCCTTGAATGGACTCAGAAGTGATTCTTCCTCTCTGTATTTTCCCTTCCAGTCCTTCCCATCCCTTGAATGGACTCAGAATTGTCAGCTACCTCCCCAAGGGGGGTCTGGGAAGCTTCTTTTGGCCCATCACTTGATATGATGACAGCTGTGAGTAAGATGTCTGCTGCTAACACGACTGCTTCTCCCAGAGAGCACATTGAGAGGTCCAGACCGATTCAAACCTTGGCCCTAAAAAAACCGTGTGCTGTAAAGTTACTTGATGTATATTTATTATAATTATTTATGGTTGCATTTAACAAAGTTTTCATTCAATTTGATGCTATTTACACCACTGCTGTGTAAAGGAAGCTCACTACAGGAAAAAAGTCGCACCAATAAATAACCTTCATCTAATTTTGATTTACCCGAAGAGTTGTGTGGTCATCTACTCACTGAGAAGAGCCACAGGCTGACAGGCTCGGACGGCTCTGCTACCGAAGTGCTATCCAGTAGTTAGGAATTCAGTCTCGGTACTTGATGTGATTCTTACTCCATCCTCATAAACTATCCTTTCCTCCCACTCAACTCCTTGAGGCTGGTTTTCATATAGAAAATATGATTGAAGGGATGGAAATCCAAGGTCAAAGCTAAACCTAACTCTGCATGTTCTGCCCCCTACTCACAGTGGAGCTTGTCTATACTTAAGCCAGTGTGAGGATTTTCCTCAAAGAGATCATTGTGCTAGAAGAGTCTAGGCAATTCTTAGACCACATATCCTCCCTTGGGAGCTGGCAGTGGATTTAGAACTACTGTACAAAAGGGAAATGCAGAGAAGATAAAAGACTTAGTGCTGCTTTCCTAAGATCGATGGTTCTGCCCTCTTCTTGCACAGCTGTCCCCATGAACCCTGTGGTCTGTATTCAGGAGAATCCAACCAGTCTCCTTGACCTGCTTATCACAGCCTCCTGCTCCTGGGGGTCCTCACACAGACCCACTTAATTCTTCTTTTGACCCTACCTTCCTTATACTTAATAAATGCTAACTTTTAGTGGAAGTACCCACCTTTGTCTTTATTGCAGGAAGAGCAGGGGTCCTCTTGGATGAGGAACAAGCAACTTGCCTCCTTCTGCCTGTTGCCCACGGTACTAGAACGGCAAAAGTAACCACTCACGGCTAAGAGAAGACTTCTATGGGACATGAGAAGTGGGGGAGTGAGGTGCCTCAGCTGAAGATACCTCACTGAGCACAGCAAGGATTCTCCTCTCCAGAATGGCTGAGGCCATCTTTTTAAAGAGCTGCTTCTTAAAAAACAAGTGTATTCAAAATTACACAGACAACGTTCATCCTCGTTAGTCATCAGGGAAATGCATATTAAAAGCATGACAAAATCTATACAGCTACCACCAAACCTCCATGGTTGGGGGAAGATGTGGAACCAACCACACACTGATGTGGGGAATGTAACCTACAACTACTTTGGAAATCTGATATCGCCACCACACACCCCTTAAGACCAACAATCCCACACCTAGGTGTAAATCCAACAGGATACATGCACATGCTCGCCGAAAGCCATGCAGAAGAATGCTCACGGCAGCGGTGACAGCGCTAGCCGCAGTGGCACACGATGGAATGCTGTACGGGAAGAAAAGCAAACTACTGCTACGTCTAACCACGTGGAGGAGCCAAACACACAGTGATCAGCAAAAGAAATCAAGCATAAAAAAGTACGTAATGGTATAAGTTCATTTAAATAATACTGAAAATAGTGAAAAATAACTGATCTATCTTAACATGTCAAGATAGTGGTAGCTTTGGGTCCCAGAGGATAGTGACTGGGAGTAGAAGGGGTGTTCTGGGGTCTTGGTAATGTTTTTGATAAGGGTGGTGGTGACAGATAGTGTTCACAGTGGGCTGTATGCTACCATGAACTTTTCAGATAGTTTCTTAAAAATACATACTTTCAGCCAGCCAGACTCAGTACTTGTAACTCTTGATCTCAGGGTCAAGTTTAAGCCCCATGTTGGGCATGGTGCCTATTTAAAAAATTAAAATCCCAATACCTCAGTGCCCACCCCCACCCTCAAATACAAGTACACGAAAATAACATCAAGAAATAAAAGGACACATTCTATCATATTAATCCACAATTTCTGAAAGGACAACTATTGGAAGAATAAATGACTTTTTAAGAGCACATCATGGGAAGCAAGCTAATTTGTACCTCCCTTGAAAAAAAAGCAAACATCATAAAGGGAAGAAGGAATTAGAGGCCCCATGTGCCAGGAGAAAAACAAGGACTGGAAATTCATGTAAGAAGCAGAAGTTCAAGCCCACCACCCTGGAGAAAGGTAGGAGTCCTATTCAGGAGAAACCACCTGAACAGCTGCGATTCCAGCCCCACCCTAGGGTTACACAGGCTGGAAGACCCTTTTTTGGACTAAAGCAGAGATAAGACCTACAGATTCTGACAGCGGGGGCTCTCCAGTGAAAATGCCAGCCTGTTGCCCTACAGTGAATGTGAACAGTTAAAGAAGCTTCTCACTTTTAGTGCCCGAGTCTTAAATATAGACAGCCAAGAAACAGACCCAAGGAAGTCTATAACAAAATCCCAAAACAAAAATTACCGAGTAGAACAAGATATCTAAGAAACAACTGTGGCACAAAGTATGAGAATGAGTACTGCACAGGGCCGCCTGGCTGGCTCAGTTAGTGCAGGGTGTGACTCCCGATCGTGGGGTTCTGAGTTTGAGCCCCACACTGAATGCAGACATCACTTAAAAAAGTACTACATCCCTTGAGTAAGGGAGAAAAAGGCTGTGGGGAAGGATAAAAGACAGATTTTGGAAATATCAGAAATACATTTAACATAAGGATGAAAGGATAAAGTTGAGCAATTCTCCCATAAAGTTGGACAAAAAGAATAGAAAAAAGGATCAGTCTAAGAGTGCCAATATCCAACCATCACTGGAATTCTGCAAAGAGAAAACAAGAGAGAAATCACAAAAAAAAAAAAAAAAAAAAACCTCTGAAAAACAAGAGGTCACAAGTTTCCAAAATGCTAACTGCCCAACCCTTTGAATGGAAAAAGAATCCACACCAACATACACATGGGGAAGTTTAAAAATACCAGGGATACACATCCTAAAAAGCTTCAAGGGGAAAAATCACATCCAAATCAGACAGCATTAGGCTTTAAAACAATCTAGAAAGATAATGCTTTCAGGACACTTCTAATTCTAACCATGATAGATGAACAGAAACCAGACTTACCCTCCCCCTCTCAACAACTAAAACCTGACATGTGGGGCACCTGGGTGGCTCAATTAAGCATCTGCCCTTGGCTCAGGTCATGATCTCAGGGTCCTGGGATAGAGCCCTGCATTAGGCTCCCTGCTCAGTGGGGAGTCTGCTTATCCCTCTTGTGCTATCTCAAATAAAATCTTTAAGAAACAAAAAAACCCTGACATATACGGTTCTCAAAACATCAGGCAATGAAGGACAAAGCTCTGAGAGAAGAGAAATACTGTAGGTGCTACTATGGCCTCAGCATATGGTGTTGATAGTTTTCAGACAGCAGCAAAAGGAGGGGAATCCCAAGGTGGAGCCCCACAGTCTCCCAGAGTTCGGAAAACAAAGCATCCAAGGAAAGCAAGGCACCTAGTTTGTGGGGCCGACAGAGTACCAGAGAGGAAGAGTTGTATAGAGAGAACTCTGTAGACCTGTGGAGAGTCCTCCGCAAGCATTCAGCTGAGTACTGATAAGCTTCCGCATATCAGGAAACTGCCAGACGCTGGGAAAAGAACCAGCCACAATGATTAGAACTGGCAAAGAACAGAAAATAGTTCCTGTTCCCGCTAGCCAATATAGAAAACTATCATTTATGGAACACTGTTGCCTTAGTAGTGCAGCAAAATTAATTCCTAATTTTGGAATTAGGAAAAACTAATTCCTATTCAAGTCCCACCTAATAAAGCTTTAAAGTTTGACACAGAAGGATCGAGCTGTTTTGAAGTGACCCAGTATATAAAAATAAAGCTCAAAAGTACAAGAATACAAAAATAGCACATAAGTGGGTAAAATTCAGAATGCCTGGCATCCAATCAAAAACCACTGAACATACAAAGAAGCAACAAAATTGGACCCAGGGAAATCAACAGAAACTGACCCAGAAATTACACAAATGACAGAATTAGTAGACAAGAGCATTAAAACAGTTATTACTGCATACGATATACTTACAAGCTAGGAAAAAGAAAACAGTGAACATGTTCAGTAGAGACATGGAAAATATAAGCAACTCAAACTAAACTTCTAGAGATAAAACCTAGTGTCGGACATGAAAACCCAATAGATTAGCAACGGATTAGACTGCAAAAGATTTTAGTGACCTCGGGGGCATACAAAGGATCCATCTGAAAACAAAAGAATCCAAAAAAGTGAAGAGCACATCAGTACGATATGGCGCACTTCATTTGGCCTAACATAGAATAATCCCCCAAAGGGAAGAAAAAGGGGGGGAATCTTGAGAAATAATTGCTGGAAAAAAAATGCTGAAATTTTTTTCCAAATTTACTTGAAAACTATAAAGATGCAGGAAGCTTAATAAACCTAAAGCACAAGAAACGGTGGTCACGGTTGCAGAACAATGTGAATGTACTTAATGCCACAAAACCATACAAAGGTACATCACAAATTGCTTAAAATCAGTGATAGAGAAGATCTTAAAAACACCCTCCCACAAAGACACATTATGTACAGAAGAACAACGATAAAGACGGTAGATTTCTCACTGGAACAAATGCAAGCAAGGAGACAGTAGTGCAACATATTTAAAATACTGGTGGGGCGGGGAAGGGGTATCAACTAAGAATTCTATACCTGGCAAAAATATCTTTCAAATAGTGAAAGAGAAAACAGGCAACTACCTAGAGGCAAATCAGATTAGTGATTAGGGAGTGAGTGCTTAATAGGTACAGAGTGTCCTTTAAAGATTAAAAATTCTTGAACAAGAGAGTGGTGATGGCTGTGCAACACTGTGAATGGATTTAGTGACACCTAACTGTATACTTCAGAATAATTAAAATGTTAAATTTCATATTAGATGTATTTTACAATTTTTTAGAGGTGAAAGAGAAACAAAGACCTTTTCAAGACAGAAAAGCTGAAAGAACTAATACAGGCTAACCTACACTTCAGGCAGAAGGAAAATGATACACCACATGGAAATCTGGGTCTGCAGAAAGAGTACCAAAATAGTAATTACATGGGCAAATACGTAAGACATTTTTTCTTAAATGTCTTTAAAAGATAATTATTTAAATAAAACAAGGTATTGGGGATATTTGATGAATAAAGAAATAAATGTATGACAATGGCACAAAAGCTAGGAAGAAAGAAACAAAATATGCTCTTGTAATACCGATCGTGAAATGGTACAATATTACTTGAAGGCAGACTAAGATAAATTAAAGGTGTATATACTATAAATCCTAAAACAACTACTTAAATAATATAATAGTTTTAACCAATAAGCCAACAAAGGAGATAAAACGGAATCATAAGAAGTATTAAAAGAAAGGAGAAAAAGAGAAAAAAAGCACACAGAACACAAGACAAATAACAAAAAGGTATATTTAAGCCCAACCATATCCGGGTGCCTGGCTGGCTCAGAGAGCACACGAATCTCAGGATCGTGACTTCAAGTCCCAAATTGGGCATGTAGCCTGCTTTAAAAAAAACAAAAACAAAGTATCCTAAACCCAACCATATCAATAATCACATTAAATGTAAATGGTCTACACATTCCAATTAAAAGAAATTGTCAGGGGCGCCTGGGTGGCACAGCGGTTAAGCGTCAGCCTTCAGCTCAGGGTGTGATCCCGGCGTTATGGGATCGAGCCCCACATCGGGCTCCTCTGCTATGAGCCTGCTTCTTCCTCTCCCACTCCCCCTGCTTGTGTTCCCTCTCTCGCTGGCTGTCTCTATCTCTGTCAAATAAATAAATAAAATCTTTAAAAAAAAGAAAAGAAAAGAAATTGTCAGGGGCACCTGGGTAGCGCAGTCGTTAAGCATCTGCCTTCGGCTCAGGGCGTGATCCCAGCGTTATGGGATCGAGTCCCACATTGGGCTCCTCCGCTGGGAGCCTGCTTCTTCCTCTCCCACTCCCCTGCTGTGTTCCCTCTCTCGCTGGCTGTCTCTCTGTCACATAAATAAATAAAATCTTTAAAAAAATAAAAAATAAAAATAAAAAAAATAAAAGACAAACTGTCAGATTGGCCCAAAAACAAAAACCCCAACTACATGCCACCCCTGAGAAACCCACTTTAAATATGTAAATACAAAGAGGATAAAAGTAAAAAGGATGGAAAGAGATGTACTGTGCTAAAATTAATCAGAAGAAAGCTGAGGGGGTCACCTGGGTGGCTCAGCTGGTCAAGTGTCTGCCTTCGGATCAGGTCATGATTCCACTGGGGTCCTGGGAAAGCCCTGCTCCGAGGGAAGCCTGCTTCTCCCTCTCCCTCTGCCTGGCGTTCCCCCTGCTTCTGCACTCGCTCTGTCCAATAAATAAAATCTTTTTTAAAAAATAGAATCTAAAAATGTAAAAAAAAATTTTTAAAAGAAGAAAGCTAAGGAATGTTAATATTAATATTGCTATGTTAATACCAAAGTATATCTCAGAGCAAATAGTATAAAGAATACAGAAGGTCAGGGCGCCTGGGTGGCACAGCGGTTGAGCGTCTGCCTTCGGCTCAGGGCGTGATCCCGGCATTGTGGGATTGAGCCCCACATCAGGCTCCTCTGCTATGAGCCTGCTTCTTCCTCTCCCACTCCCCCTGCTTGTGTTCCCTCTCTCACTGGCTGTCTCTATCTCTGTCAAATAAATAAATAAAATCTTTAAAAAAAAAAAAAAAAGAATACAGAAGGTCTTTTCATAATAATGAAAGAACCAAACAAGAACCTGTCTTAAGTGTTTATATATCTAATAACAAGCCTTCAAAATAATGAAGGAATGATAGAATCGTAAGGAAAAACAATCTTCAATTACAATACGGATTTCAAACAAACTCTTCCTCCCACAATAATTAGGAAAACAAGTAAACAGAACATCAATAAGGACATAAAGGCTTGAACAACACTATCAATCAATTTGACCTATCTGCCAGTTTTTTTAAAGATTTATTTTTAGGGGTGCCTGGGTGGCTCAGTTGGTTAAAAGTCTGCCTTCAGCTCAGGTCATGATTCCAAGGTCCTGGGATCAAGCCCTGAGTCAGGCTCCCTTTTCAGAGGGGAGTCTGCTGCTCCCTCTCTCTCTGCCCCTCCCCACCACTTCTGTTCTCTCTCTCTCTCTCTCTCAAAAAAAATAAAATCTTAAAAAAAAAGATTAATTTTTAGAAAGAGTGGGCAAGTGAGCATGAGCTGGGGGGAGGGTTAGAGGAAGAGAAAGAATCTCAGACTCCCCACTGTGCATGGAACCTGATGTGGGGATCGATCTCACGACCCTGAAATCATGACCTGAGCCTAAATCAAGAGTCGGACACTTAACCAACTGAGCCACCCAGGCACCCCCATCTGCCATTTATGTAACACTCCATCCAACCAAAATAGAATGCACATTCTTTTCAAGTACATACAAAACATTTATGGCCTAGAAAATATTCTAAGGATAAAACAAGTCTCAATAAATTTGAAGAGATTCAGGTCATACAAATTATGTCTCTGACCACAAGGAAATTGAATTAGTAATCAGTAACAAATCTGGGGGCACCGGGTCACTCACTTGGTTAAGTGTCCAACTCTTGATCTCAGCTCAGGTCTTTTTTTTTTTCCCAGCTCAGATCTTCATCTCAGGGTTTTGAGTTCAAGCTCTGTGTTGGGCTCCATGCTGGGTGTAGCACCTACTTTAAAAAATCTGGGGGTCATGAGTTTGAGCCCCATTACTTACATAAACTTTAGAAAAAATAAACCTGGAAAATATCCAATTATTAGAAACTACATACTAGGGGCGCCTGGGTGGCTCAGCCATTAAGCGTCTGCTGTCAGCTCAGGTCATGATCCCAGGGTCCTGGGATCAAGCCCTGCATCAGGCTCCCTGCTCGGCAGGAAGCCTGCTTCTCCCTCTCACACTCCCCTTGCTTGTGTTCCCTCTCTCGCTGTCTCTGTCAAATAAATAAAATCTTAAAAAAAAAAAAAAAAAAAAAAAAAAAAAAAACTAGATACTAATAGTCCATAAAACAAAGAAGAAATCAAAGTATTTTGAATTGAATGAAAATGAACATCAAAAATTTGTGAGATGCAGGTAAAGCAGTTCTTAGGGAAATTTATAGCACTAAACACTTATATTAGAAAAGAAGAAAAGTCTCAAATGAGTGATCTCAGCTTTGACCTTAAATTAGAACAAGAAAAAAAGCTCAAAGCAGAAGGCGGCAAATTAAGATCAGAATGGAATGGGGGGAAAAGATCAGAATGCAAACCAATGAAATGGAAGAAAAAAACAGTAAAGGAAATCAATGGGACCAAAGTTGATTTTTTGAGATCAATAAAATTGATAAATCTCTAACCCGTGGTTGCCATGCTATGGGTCATAATCTAGCTGCCTGTTTTTGTAAATAAAGTTTCATTGGAAGTCTCACCCATGGGTATTATCCATGGCTGCCTTCACTCTCTAATAGCATTGTTGAGTAGTTGCAATACAGACTGCCATGGCCTGCAAAGCTTTAAATATTTACTATTTGGCCTTTAAGAAAGAAGAAGTTGGAAGAACCACTGCTCTAGCCAAACAGATCAGGAAAAGAGAAAAATTATCAGCATCAGGAATGACAGGTGACAACACTACAGATTTTACAGATATTTTTAAAATAAGGTAATATTATGAACACCGTTATGCCAATAAATTAACTTACTAAAATGGACAAATCCTTTGAAAGACAACACCAAAGTTCACTCAAGAAAAATAGAAAACCTGAGTAGCTATATGTGTTAAAACTGATAAAGGGTATCATACTTGGGGCACCTAGGGTGGCTCAGTCAGTTAAGCATCTACCTTCAGTTCAGGTCGCGATCTCAGGGTCCTGGGATCGAGCCCCGCATTGGGTTCCCTGCTCAGCAGGGAGTCTGCTTGTCCCTCTGCCCATCTCCCCACTGTTCACGCTTGCTTGCTTTCTAATCAATAAAAAGGGTATCATACTTATTTATGGTTGAGTTATGGTAGTTTGTGGTTTACAAGAAATTGGTCTATTTCTCCCAGTTCCTTTTAAGGGCTCATCTGATTAGGTCAGGCCCACTCAGAATACTCTTCCTCATTAACTCACAGCCAACTGATTTGAGACTTCACACCCCCAAATCTCTTCACAGCTTTGTCATAATACATAAAACAATCATATTCACGGTCCTGACCACACTCAAGGGGAAAGTGCATACCTTATACATGTATATTACGTGTATGCCATGTACACCAGGAGTCAGGAACCTTCATGGACAACTTAAAATTCTGCGGATCACAAATAAGGAAACAAATTTATCCACTGACGGGGCACCTGGGTGGCTCAGGTCATGATCTCAGAGTTGTGAGATCAAGCCCCACATTGGGCTCCGCGCTGGGTGTGGAGCCTGCTTAGGATTCTCACTCTCCCTCTCTGTCCCTCCCCCGACTCTCTCTCTCTCCAAAAAAACTAAAAATAAAATAAAAATGTATCCACTGCAACATTTTTAATCATAAGATATTGGAAACAACCTAAACATAAATAGAAGAATGGGTGAATAAACCACAGTACATTCACACAATGAAGTAATTTTTTTAAAAGACTTTATTTATTTGACACAAAAAGAGAACACGAGCAAGGGGAGTGGCAGGGAGAGGGAGAAGCAGGCTCCCCGATGAGCAGGGAGCCCAGCATGGGGCTCGATCCCAGGACCCTGGGATCATGTCCCAAGCCAAAGGCAGATGCTTAACTTACTGAGCCACCCAGATGCCCCGATGGAGTGATTTTTTAAGTTAGGTATTAACTGACATATATACAATGGGAGTTATCTTGAGAATATGCTATTAAGTGAAAAAAGCAAAGTTCAAGAGTTATTTGTAATGTGCTACCTCTAGTGTAAGAGAAAAGAGGAAATAAGAAAATACACACATTTGGTTATTTTGTCAAAAAAACAAGAAAGTTTAGGGGGAGCAAAAAGAATAAAACAGAAACTAATGAGACTGCCCACAGATAATGGGTGGAAACAAGGTGAAAGGCTGGAGATGTTAAATGGGAGTGGAAGGTATAAGGGCTAGTGACGCTTCTCAGTAAACCTTTTGTAGTTTTAAGTTGGAACCATACTAATACTTTACATACTGTAAAATACTATAATTAGCAAACCTAGGGAAAACAATCCCTAAGACAGAATATAAACAAAATCAAGATAAGTGTATGTCAAATGAATAACGTAACACATCAAAAGATGGGGGCCAAAAAAAAAAAACCTAAAATTTTGAACACATTTTGACTATATACCCTCATAATAAAGTCAAAAAGTTATAAACAAATATTTAGCTTGTTAGTAGGTTGTTTTCTGTAGCGGTAAGGTTTAAGCAATACTGAAACTACTTTCTCTGTATTTGAGGATTGAGCAAATAAGTAAATATATTGAGAATAACGGGAGCCAGATTTCTCATTGCTGGAGAAGGCAAAGGATAGAATCAACCTTGCGGTGATGGCCTGAAACCGGATGTATTGTTATAAACTCAAGGTGTAGACACAGTTATAAAATCAAGGATATGCATGTCTATAACACACATACATAATACATATATAAATACGCATATACATATTTCATAGCTGTCTGCTGAGAGGACACAGAAACAATAACCTCCCCCCCGCCAAGCACCCAGATGATGGTTTCTAACTACTGTTCTCCCCCCAAAAGAATCCAGGGTTTCTAGGCAAAAAAATTAATTCTAGGGGCGCCTGGGTGGTACAGCGGTTAAGCATCTGCCTTCGGCTCAGGGCGTGATCCTGGCGTTATGGGATCGAGCCCCACATCAGGCTCCTCCGCTATGAGCCTGCCTCTTCCTCTCCCACTCCCCCTGCTTGTGTTCCCTCTCTTGCTGGCTGTCTCTATCTCTGTCGAATAAATAAATAAAATCTTTAAAAAAAAATTAATTCTAGCCCTGAGGGAGGGAAAATACAAGATGAACCTTGTGTCAGAATATCTTGTGTCAGAAAATACAGATGTACTCAAGAAATAGCTGGCCATGCCAAAAACAGACACAGGAACCAGCTGCCCAAATCTGGCCATCAAAATAACTACATCTGAGCATCAGAATGAATGATAGAAATGGATAATAAAAAATTGAATAAAATAACCTATTTTTATATATGAATGAATGGGGGAGAAAGAACAGTTCTTCCTTAAAATAGAATACCAACTAAAATGTAGAAGGAATGATGGAGTTAGAAAATCATCATTTCAATAGTAATAATTCAGGCAAAGAATCATCATGGATGCTAAAGCATATTTATAGTCTCAAAATACCTCCCCCAAATATAGTAAGCAAAAAAGGAAAAACTAACTTTACAGTGGTGAAACCTGGCGGACTGCCTTCTTTACCAAGTGATCAAAATTGTCACTAATGAGACACATTGATAGCACATGGCCATGCATCTTAGGATGCATTGAGGCCATATAATTTCTGGTATTCCTACCAAAATGGCATAACCTAAATCGTAAAAAAATAAATAAATAATATTAAAAAAAATCAGACAAACCAAATTAAAGGATGTTCTACAAAGTAACTGGCCTATAATCCTGAGAAATTTAACGTCTTTGAGAACAATTTGAGGAACTGTCCCAGATTAGAGGCTAAAGAAACACGGTAACTATATGCAACGCATGGTCTTACACCAGAGAAAAATGTTTTTTGTCACTATTGGGACAAATTTGGTATTGGTAAAATAGAATAAGGTTTGTAAAAGATAATAAATAGTATCAATGTTAACTTCCTGATTATTGCACTGTGGTTAAAAGAATGTCTTCATTCTTAGGAAACACACACTCGAAGCAGCTGCAATTAAGTGGTGCCATATCTGCAACTCCCTCTCAAATAATTTGAGTTTAGGCAAAAAAATTACAGATTCAATGCTAAAGCAAATACAATAATAGTTAATAAAAGCAATGCTGTCCAATGCCATGATTTGGAAATATGGCAGTGAGCACCAGAAGAAATAGCTAAAAAAAAAGCAGTCAACTTTTAGGAGAGAATTTCAAGAGAAGGAAAGAGGACAAGAAATTATTTCTTGAGTCTTTAGCTGTACTTATTTTAGGGGCATACAATACTTTAAAAAATATTTCAGAGGCGCCTGGGTGGCTCAGTCAGTTGAGCATCTGACTCTTGGATTCAGCTCAAGTCATGATCTTGGGGTCGTGAGACTGATCCCTAAATCGGGCTCCACACTCAGCAGGGGTCAGCTTGAGATTCTCTCTCCCTCTGTCCCTCCCCCAGCACATGCATGCATTCTAAAATAAATAAAATCTTTAATATATTTCAAAAAGTATATCCATTATAAAACATTTAGAAACTACAGATTACTAAAGAAAGTAAACCAAAAAAATTACTATTTTACTCAATTGTCTAATCCAACCAAAGGGAAGGAAAACAAGTTTATCTACTCCATCCCCAAAAACTAAAGTTATGGGTGACAAGCCCCAAAGCCCTCTCTGCCCCAGAGGATTCTTCCTCACACCTCCTTTAAGTTCCAAGTGGATTTTCAATCATGCCAGAAGTGGCCCAAGTCTCTCAGTCTTTCAGTCTTCTTTCACCAAAGACAAGGTCTTTCTGAGCTAATTTTTACTGAGGTGCAACTGACATAAAGTATACCAAAAAAACCCTATAGTTACATATTATTTTCTCTGGTCTTGCTTCTTTTTCTCAGTATAGCTCAGACCTGAATATCAGTCCCAGCTCTGCCATGAATTATCTGCATAGCCTTCTGCAGATCCCTCCTTTCCACTGATGAAATGAGGCAATTCTTCCCTCTTTTCCCAGCCCCACTAGGTTGTTAGGAGAAAAACAAATGAGCTCAAAATGACCTAAGGTCCTGCGCAAATTGTGAGGTGCTGAGCAGTAATGAGTAATTCTGCTAAGGCTCAACCAATCTCAGAACTGAGGCTTTTAAGATACCTGCCTTTCTCTATTCAATTGGAGGCAGTCCCACCTCTACCCCAAATCATCACCAGAGCTACAACCATCCATTTCCTCAAAATCCAATAGAAAATTGTATCTTGAATGTCTGGCACTGAGAAGAAGCTCATGCTGCAACTACTAGGGTTCCAGGAAGCACAGGGGAGGAAAAAAAAAAAGCCTAGTCCTGCTCACCTTCCCCCTATTTCAGAGCCAGGTCCACCCCACTCTGTCTTCCCTGAGGTCTCCAGAGTGCAAAGGAGAAGGAACCACAAGACTCAGCTGAACTCCAAGTACAAACTTTATTTCTATTACAAGTATGTTAATAATAATAGTAGTAGTAGTAGTAGTAGTAAAATAAAAAGAGGGGATCGGGGCTCTGATACTTGGTTTTCAGAGCAAGCCATGGAGCTTAGGCCTCAGTCCTGATCCAGGCAGAGCCCAGCACGGCTCTGGTGGCAAACAGGGAGCCCCCAGCCTTCTCCATCAGAAGACAGTAAAGACAAAGGAGCTGTGCTCCCCACCAGAAACAGAAGGCAGTTACGCCGAATGCCAAAGAAGCAGATAAAAACAAAGCCTCTAGTGCACTCACCTCTAGCTCAACTCATCTCCAAAGCCTTGTTCCTAACATATTGCAACTGGCCTGAACACTTTACCAGAGAGCCTCCATACACATCAGAGGCCCAAATTCTAGAGTGGGGAGGGACAGTACACAGGACAGGGTACCTAAAAGTTTCCAAATTGAGGCCCCAGCAGAGAAGAGAATCACTTCACTCATGAGTACCAGGTTTCCAGAACCCTCTCTCCTCTTTCCACCAGGACTACACAGCACCAAGAAGCAGTGGCAATAGTATGTCAAAAGATGGAGCCCTGGTGGGCTGAGAGGCCATAACTTGTATTTCTGCACAGCCAAAGGCAGTAGCTAAAGATGAAACATTTCTCAACAGCCGCCCTGCTAACCCCCCCCCAAACCCTCAAACTCCCACAGCACAATCTCAAAAGACACAAAATGGCCATAACCTAGAAAAAGTTAAGATCTGTAAAATCTCCCCTGCCCAAGAGGTGGGGCCTGAACCGCGGCAAGTGCGCTGTGCAGAGAAGATGGAACCACTGTGCAGTTCTCTGCAACACCATTACTCCTCCTCTTCTTCCTCCTCTGCATCCCCAGCTCCCTGCTGCTTGGGGGGTTTAGCCTGTTGAACAAGAGAACACAAATGAAGTAGAAAGGAGGAAGTGAAAAAGCAGTTGTCCTCCTTTAGAGCCCGAGAAATGTCAAACTTCTATGGAAACCTCATCCATTGCCCACCTCATCTGACTCCAAGAACCATACCAGTCCCACCCATTTATGAGTCCTCACTGAGCATTACTGGCTGGATCCCCAATTACCTTTGCAGTTCTGTTTCGGTAGTTGGCGGTTGTGGAGGTGACCCGTGAGTTCCTGCCACTTTCACTCCTACCACTGAAAGAGAAGGATTGGAAACTAGTTCCTAAGATATCTCTGAACAAAAGTCAGAAACAGCTGGAACCAGACAAAAGCAACTTTCTGCCAGCAAACAAAACAAATGAACAATGAAAAACCCACAGAAAGCAAAAGAAGGTTTTGGAATCAGGTCACAATACACACAAAGTCCATACTCCCACTATGTTCTCCTGAGCTACTCCCAAGCTCCACTCTTGGGCTACTGATTCTTACCTTACTCCATGTCTCCCTGAAGGCCCACGGGGGAAAGTGGGTACAAGGTTTTCTGGGTAGAGATTTCGCACTGGGTGAATCACTGGAACGTGTCCAGTGGCCATGGCCGAGTTATGGCTGTTTCGACTGCGCGCCCGGCCATCCTGGCTGTCTAAGTTGTTGAGCTTCAGTATGCGAGGAGGGCTAGGCTGGCACCCAGGTCTGGGGCCTGATGTAGATGTTGACAGTCGGTTACAAGTAGCTGTCATATTGTTAATGGGTCTGCTGGGGGGAAGAGGGTAGGTGGACCCTTTAGCTGTTTCCTGCTTGATATCATCCATGTAACCAGAAGACAAGTCTCCTGAGAAGAGAAAAAAGCACCAGCTTTAGGGAAAAGCCTGCTCTTGCTATTAGTGCTGGAACTTGGGCAGGAATAATAGGATTCTAGGTGAAAGACTGCCTTACTGTTGAAACCCACATCTCCAGGACAAGGTCTGGGAACATCTTGTCTACACTTATTACCTGAGTCCTCAAATACAGTCTCCTGAGTATTCAACAATGGTGTGCCAGCAAATCTTGAAAAATAATTTGTCATTGGCTTTGTAGTGGTTAGGTTTCAAAAACAGCTTACCTGCCTACTCATGAGGCTTCTAAATAATATTACTAATAAATTTGAGTACCCTAAACATAGTTCAACTAGAAGCAGGGACCCAGGGCGGACATAGTAAGGTCTGAAAATTATCTCCAAATTATCCACTAACTGCACAGATAGGAGACCTGCAGCTGAATAAGCACTGACAAGCATGTCTACGGCTGTCCCCAAAGCCATTACCCTATAATACACTCAAGGTAGCTTGGTCTAACATGGGACCACAACTAGCCTCAAGAGAGTCCACAGTGAGATCCTACTACTGTGCTTGGTAATTCAGAATTCAGGTAACCCCCATGTTAGAGTAGCAGATGAGAAATGGTAAGCAGGCCTGAGCCAGCAGCAGACCTGTGGCCTTGGCTCAGCCCTGGCTAATACCCTGGTGTCTGACACGCCTCTTGGGCAGCTCTGGTGAGGTTTCTGGAGGCTGGAAATCCTGTCTAGGAATCCCCTCTGTCACATGGTTGTTTGCTGTGGCTGGGCGTTGGTCACACTGGTCCTAACAAGAAAAACCAGAATTAGTTCCTCAGGATTGAGTTCTTCCTATGAATAACTATGAAAGAGAGCATCAGGAGGAAAGGAAGGAACAGCAGGCTGGGTAAACAGACCTTATGGGGGGAAGGGAGGAAAAAGACATGACTTTGACAACCACTGTCAGGAAGGGCCTGGGACTAAGAGGAAACACATATGGAATGGCAAAATCATTCCCATTAGCACCTAAGGCACTGAAAGAAGCACTCTGATTATGCCAGGATGAAGGAACGGCTGGCCTTAAGAACCCAGAAAAGCATGTCAATACTTTGATCTTAGAGCATTTGCATGGTTGCTTATTTCATAGTCTCCCCTCAGAGACAACAAGCAGTTACTTGTCTACTGCCTGATCCAAAAGCAAAAGTCTTTCTTATAGAAATGAAATGTGTGATGTTCTAGCAAGAGCTATATAGGATCGACTACAGAAAAGACCCTGAACATACCCTCAGTATTAGCTCCTCATAACAAACAAGACTAGGCAGAAAATGTATTTTTTACCAACAGGTTGAAATCCTAGACTGCAAAGCTAAAAAACAGCTTCAGACTGTCTAGTCTAACTCCTTTATTTATAGATATCCCCAGTGAGGGGACAGACCTATCTATACAGGTAAAGCCAGAACCAGACCTCCAGGACTCCTGCAATGCAAGACTCAAATGCCACCACAACAGGAAGAACCTGCCTCGTCAAAAATAAAATGTTCGTCAGTGACCTCAGGGAAACTCTCATCAAAATCCTTTTGGCATGGGGCTCAGTCAGTTAAGCGTCTAACTCTTGGTTTCAGCTCAGGTCATGATCTCAGGGTTGTGAGATCGAGCCCTATTTCGGGTACCACGCTGAGGATGGAATCTGCTTAAGATTCTCTTTTTGCTCCTCCTCCCCTCCCACACGTGCTCTCCCACCCTCTAAAATGATAAAAATAAAAAATCCTTTTGGCAGGTCCTGGATGCCTGCTTAAATGGAGTCCTGGCTCTTGGGCCTCGGCTAATGACATTATGGTTTAAGCTGACAGAGGTAGAGAAAGTCTGAAAGCCTGAGGCAGTGGACACCTCAGATAGTTCACAGAACAGGGCATGGCCAGTAGCCAGGTCAGGTATGCAAGGAACTTAAAAACTAAAGAAGCATTCTCAGTTCTGAAAGCCTTAGGTTCATTCAGAGGATCTGCATGGAGTGAAACAGACAGGTCCTCTGGGGACTCTTACCTGGTGATGGAACAGCACCTCCTCCTCCAGCTGCACCCCACAGAATTCACATGGGATGATGATGCTATCCTCCACAGGGGGCGAATCGTTCAGGCCCATCAAAGAGTCTAACTGGTTACTCGCAGCCTGCTGCAAAAACTTTTGGAAGATGACATCAGGGTCCTCCACCCCTTTGGGGGAAGTGTTGCCCATACTGAGTGAAGGTAAGGCACAGGAAGGATTACAGCTTGTCTGTCTCAAAAAACATAGGTTTAAAAAAAAAAAAAAAGCAGGTGTTAAGGAAAACACTACATTCTTAAAACATTGTCTAAAAGTCACAAATGTTAGTCATCCTTAATAACGAGGAAACTAAAAACGGTTAGGGCAAACACAGATGGAACACTCTTATTTAAACATTTCTGCGCTGTTTTAAATTTTTTTTACTGTGTTCATGTGATTATGATTATTCTTTTCTTTTTTTTTTTTAAGATTTTAAGTAATCTCACCTAACATGGGGATAGAACTTATAACCCTGAGATCAAGAGTTGGCTACCAACTAAGCCAGACAGGAGCCCCCTGTGATTATTCTTTTTACATTGAGAAGATTCAAGATTCTTCCCACAGCCATTAAGTAAAAGAGGCTGTTATCCCTATTAATAGGTTTCTTATGCTGTTCCCAAACCAAAAAGCAGACGTATTCAAATACTGTATTATTCCACTTACGGGGGGATATATGTTCCACCCAGAGCACAGGGATTACTTAATAGTGATGGAAATGTCACATGAAGCCAAACCAAATCAGAGAGCAACAGTGTTGAGGGGAAAAAGTAGTTCCCTCCACCAGGTAATCCTCAAACACAAAGGCTATCCTCTTATCATCCCTAAATGCCTCAAGAACTTTCACTCATTCAAAATACCAGGTATTGAGAGATTCAGTAGCTAGGAAAACACAGAACCTTCTCAAGGAACTCAGCCTAGTGGTGCAGACCAACAGGGGATCAGGAGACCACACCATGGGGTGACAGGCTAAAAGAGAAGTGGGCACAGGACTTTTGAGAAGGACACAAGTAAGACCTCTAACCTTGTCTTCAGAAGATCCTTCAGGATGGTCTCCTGAAAGTCATGTCAGAACCAACTCTACTAAGGGTCTGTGTTGTTGGGTGGATGGCCACATATCATACAGGCAGAAAAAGTAAAGTGCAAAAAAAATCCTTAACCCTTCCAGGGAACTGCAAGGACTTCGATACACCTCTGATAAATCAAAATGGGGCATGAGAGGACACCAGATTAAAATGGTCAGTGGACATGTACACTAGTCACCATACTATGGAAAGAGCAACCAGGTCTGCTGGAATGAACATTATTTTCCAAGAGGGAACAAAGCTGAGTTCTCATATCCTTAGGTCAGTCACACCATGGCAAGAAACACAGTTGCTACCTCCTGCCATGGGTATATTAAAATAGTTGGCTCAAGAGCTCATGTGGCCTACAACACCCACTATGGCCTGCACACATTCCTCAAGTAATTACAACACACCTGATGGTCAATCAGCAGTTCCTCTGGGTAGAGCTCCTCACAAAATTCACAAGGCAACATGGTCCGGTCAGCTGCACCTAGGTATCAGGCCATACAGTCAGACTCAACGAACAAAAACAAACTTGATTCAACCTTTTATCCCCCTTTTAAGGTTTTATATAAAAGTCTGACTTCCTTTGACTTTTCTTAGATGTAGCAGTTTGTGGAACTGTAAACTCTCCAAGAGAAGCCATCTAAGAGACAAATTCTAAGGAAAAAACTTCCAAGATTTACTTGTCACCATTTCCTGAGCAAGAGTAAAGTAGTAGCTTACCCACTACTCTAATTAAGGAAGAATGTGAATGTGTACTAACCCCAGGCACTAATCTAAAAGCTTCTGTACATTATTTCTATCCTCAGAGAAAACTTATAAAGGAGATCCTACATTACCCTCATTTTATAAGTCAAGAACCTGAGGCTCACTTATGAATGGTAGATAAGATACCCTTAAAAACTCTCCCAGTACAAAATACCAAGAAAGATGCACAACAAACAAAAGTAATTTACAAGAGCAAATAAATGAGTAGTTTTAAATCCAGGATTCTTCAAACACAACAGCCTCAGGAAGACTGCTGAACAACTGGAGGGTGAACAATGAGAAGAGTGAAGAAAATGTGCCTACCTAGGTCTTCACTCTGGGTAGGAGAAAAAAGTCTTTACTAAGGAATAGTAGCTAGAGTTTGGCCTTTACACGGGTTTGAGTCTAGAATCTACATTTGTTTTTACATAAATTCATGTTTATAATTTTTAAAAGTCCAAGCCAACCAAAAATTCAATTTAAAATTATCCCAGGGGGACCCGGGTGGTGCGGTGCAGTCTGTTGGGCATCCAACTCTTGCTCTGAGCTCAGGTCCTGCACGATCTCAGAGTTGTGAAATCGAGCCCCACATCAGGCTCAGCACTCAGCACAGTGTCTGCTTAAGATTCTTTCTCCCTCAACCCCTCCTCCGCACTGTCCCCCTGCTCTCTCAACTAAATCTTCTAAAAAATAAAAAAATAAAACTATCCCAGTCAGTAGTATCCCTAGGAACCTATCAGAAGCATATATAAATAGTCTGAAGAACACATTAGGAAGTTCAATGTTAAAACACACATGGAGTAGGCACGTGGGTGGCTCTAGGTTGGGTGACTCTTGGTTTTGGCTCAGGCCAAGATCCCACGGGTCATGGGATCAAGCCCTGCATTGGGCTCTCTTGCTCAGCACAGAGTTTGCTTAGGAGTCAGTCTCTCCCCCCTACCCCTTTAGCCCTTCCCCTTACTTGCATGCTCTCCAAAATAAATAAATCTTTAAAAAAATTAAAACCAGGAATGCCTGAGTGGCTCAGCTGGTTAAGCATCTGCCTTCAGCTCAGGTCATGATCTCAGGGTCCTAGAACTGAGCCCCGCATTGGGCTCCCTGCTCAGCAGGGAGTCTGCTTCTCCTTCTTCCTCTCCTCCTCTTCCCCCCTCATGCTCGCATGCGCCCTCTCTCTAACAAAATCTTAAAAAAAAAATTAAAAACAAAATAACAAAAGCTCACATATGCAGGAGGCAGCAAGCCACCATGACAGTCAGCAGAAACAAATATCAAAAAAGAGACTTTAGATATACTTATTTTTCTGTAGCATCTGAAAATATATCTAAAATGTTTAAAGACATGTTTAAAAAGGAACTGGAATATGACTACCTCAGATACAAAAGGCTTTTTTTTAAGATCAGGTCATTATCCCCGGGTCCTGGGATCAAGTCCCACATTGGGCTCCTTGCTCAGCAGGGAGCCTGCTTCTCTCTCTGCCTGCCGCTCCCCCTGCTAGTGCTCTCTCTGATAAATAAATGAAATCTTAGAAAAAAAAAAAAAAGAAAGAAAGAAAGAAAAGAAAAGAAAAGGAAAAGATCTGAGACAGAGGGCACACAAATGCATGAGTGGGGGCAGGGGCAGAGGGAGACGATCTTCAAGCAGACTCCCTCCTGAGCATGGAGCCCACACAGGGTTCAATCTCCTGACCCATGAGATCATGATCTGAGCCAAAACCAACAGTCGGACGCTCAACCGAGCCACCCAGGTGCTCCTATAGAGGATTATTCAAGGGATGCCTGGGTGGCTCAGTCAGTTAAAGGATATGCCTTAGGCTCAGGTCATGATCTCAGGGTCCTGGGATCAAGCCCTGCATCGGGCTCCCTGCTCAGCGGGGGGTCCTCTTCTCCCTCTCCCCCTGCCCTCCCCCTACTCGTGTTCTCTCTCTCTCAAATAAAATCTTAAAAAAAAGATTATTTAAAACACGATGAGGCATGCTGAAGGAAAAAACAAACAGAACTCAAATAAATGAAAACTATATTAATCACTGAAGTGAAAACCTCAATGGACATATTGAACAATAGATTAGAAAGCAGACATTTAAGAAATTACCCAGAATGCACCCCAGAGGACAAAGAAATGGAAAATACAAGAAACGGAAAATAGAGAAAAATCTAACACATGTAGGAGAGCCTGGGTGGCTCAGTGGTTAAACATTAGACTCTTCATTTTGGCTCAGGAAGGTCCTAATCTTGAGGTTGTAAGATCGAGCCCTGCATCAGGCTCAGTGTTCCATGGGGAGTCTGCTTGAGATTTTCTCTCTCCCTCTACTCCCCTCAACCCCCCACTTGCAGTCGTGTCCACTCACACTCTCTCAAATAAATAAAATCTTTAAAAAAAAAAAAAAAAGAAAAAAGAAAAAGACTACAAAGAATGAAAGACAGGGGGCACCTTGGTGGCTCAGCTGGTTAGGCATTTGCCTTCAGCTTGGGTCATGATCTCAGGGTCCTGGGATTGAGCCCTGTGCCAGGCTCCCTGCTCAGCAGAGAGTTGGCTGCTCGCTCTCTCTCTCTCTCCCCCCGCCCCCGCTGTCCCTCCCCCCAACCCCCCCCCCCGCTCATTCTCTCTCTCAAATAAAATCGTAAAGAAAAAAAAATGGAAGACAAGCAATAATCTAAGAAATAACAGATGACAATTTTCCATACAGATGAAAAATACTAAATTTACAAATCAGGAAAGCCAGCAAATCCCAAAAATTTAAAGCCAGAGAAATCATCGGGAAACTGCAGAACCTCAAAGACAAAAAGATCTTAAAATGAGCCAGACAGAAAAGACAAAGTACCTATAAAGAAATAACAATACTAACAGATGACATCTCTATAGCCAACAACCGAAGCCAAAAAACAGAGTACCTTCAAAGAACTAAGACAAAATAACTGGCAATCTTGAACTGTGTGACAGAGAAACTACCACATAACAAGAAAAAATAAGACTTTCAGACAAACAAAAATAGAGAATTTACAATCAACAGACACTTTCAAAAGAATTTCCAAAGAAGGTACCTTAGGAAGAAATTTATCCTAGAAGGAATTTCAGGGTAACAAGGAAGAAGAATGGGTGAGCAAAGAAAAATGGTAAACATGTAATAAATAAAATAAATACAATGAGTATATAAAGCAAGAAATATCTATATCATGGTGCTAAAAAGAAAAGAGAGAACACTAACTTACCACAGTAGCAGCTTTTAAGTCATAAAGGAGAGATCCTAATTCTAAAGGTACTGTATTAACTGGGTAAGTGTGATAAGGTTAGTTTTAGTCTTTGTTAAATTAAATAAAGATGCTGACATTTCCAGGGAAACCATCACAAGAATAGAGACAGAGAATATACATTTCAAATCAGTAGGGAGGAAAAATGCAATGAAACAAGCAAACAAAAGTTAATAAAACAATCTAAGATAGGATCAAAAAAGGAGAAGATAAAGGAAACTACACTCAACCCAGTCTTCACCTGTCACTCTTATGCTACTGCATTTTACTTTCTTTAGCACCATGAAAGTCAAGTCTGAAAGGCTGATAAAGAGACTCATATTAAAAGAGGATGCTCAGGCTTTGGAAATGCGTTCTTTGGGACTAGTGCATTTTCCTAAGGGAAAGAAGCAGCAACTATTAGGTAAAAAACAGATCAAAGGTAATAAAGGGGAGAATCTGTCTACCAACATTCTATAAAGGGTTACCAAACTTAGAAACGGAAAAGAATTCAAAGCCAAACATTACATTGACAAGCCTTGTTCTGCTCCCCAAAATGCAAGAAGTCTAATAAAACCAGCTTTTAAACAATCTCATATTACATATTCACATTCTTTTCTGTACAAAAAAAATATAAGTCTACCTAATTACTGCTGAAAGTGGTAACCTCTGGGGAGAACCAGGAGACTTATCAGTGGGTGAGGAGGAGATTTAAGCTTCCTCCCCACCCCATCCCTTTTGTTTTTTTTTTAAAGATTTCACTTATTTATTTGCCAGAAGGAGAGAGAGAGAGAGCACAAGCAGGGGAGCAGCAGGCAGAGATAGAATGAGACTCCCAACTGAGCAAGGAGCCCGATATGGGACTCAATCCCAGGACCCTGGGATCATGACCTGAGCCAAAGGCAGACACCTAACCGACTGCACCACCTAGGCGCCTCTATGCTTCCTTTTACACTCTTTCACAATCTTAAACTTTTTTTAATGATTTTTACCTCTTTTTTAACAGATTTATTGGGATATAATTTACATACCTTACGATTCACCTACTTAATTTGTACACAATCATTTTTACTACAGATGCAAAAGGTTTTTTTTTTTTAAAAGATTTTATTTATTTGAGAGTAAGCAAGACAGCACAAGCAGGGGGAGCAGCAGAAGCAGAGGGAGAAGCAGACTCCCCTCCTGAGCAGGGAGCCCAACATGGGGCTCGAGCCCAGGACCCCGGGACCATGACTCGAGCCTGGGACCATGACCAGAGCCAAAGGCGGATACTTAACCAACTGAGCTACCCAGGGGCCCCATAAATTGTTTTTAAATACCCTCTACTCAAGGGGATGGAAAGTACAGATCAGGGAATATAGTTAATAACACTGTAATACACTTATTGTGGTAAGCATTTCATAACGTATATAACTGTTGCATCACTATGTTGTACACCTGAAACTAATTTGTCAATGATAGTTCAATTAAAAAAAAAAAAAAAAACCTCTACAATACAAACAGCACTTTCTTAAGGAAGAAAATACAGCCTAAAACAGTGTTTTTTTTTCCAACCGATAGGGACATAACCCTCTAAGGAGTCACAGACTCACCCCTTATTCAGTCTTTGGATTTACATGTTAACCAGCCACAGGCTACAGTAGATCATAGAAACAAAACATTTGGGGCACCTGGGTGGCTCAGTTGGTTAAGCATCCGACTCTTGGTTTTGGCTCAGGTCATGATCTCTGGGTAGTGAGATCGAGCCCCTCACTGGGCTCTGCGCTAGGCAGGACCTGCTTAAGATTCTCTCCCTCTCCTTCTGCCCCTCCCACACCCCTCTTTGAAAAAAAACATTTTACATATATATTTACTGTTTTTCACATTATAACTTATATTAAAAAAATACATTTTTAAAAAGCAAGATGTCATTATCTAAGTTTCTATTAACACTACCATTTCCTCTTTTAAGCAAGCCATATACACTCTACCATTTACTTCTTTTAACCAGGACCAATACCTATTTTATCTAAATCAGTAAAATGTTAAGAATTATCCTACTGTTCTTGGAGTTGTTATTCACATAGTGACATAAAGAAAACTCACAGCTGGGCGCCTGGGTGGCTCAGTTAAGCATCTGCCTTCAGCTCTGGTCACAATCCCAGGGTCCTGGGATCAAGTCCCGCATTGGGCTCCCTGCTCAGCGGGGAGTCTGCTTCTCCCTCTCCCTCTGCCCCTCCCCAGTGCTCATGCCCACTCTCACTCTCTCTCAAATAAATAAAATCTTTGAAAGATAGAAAGAGAGAGAGAGAGAGAGAGAAAGAAAGAAAAAGACAGACAAACTCATAGCTGGCACCTGCTTAAGTTTAGGTCCCCAAAACCTCTTACAACTCCAGCGTGTTTTTTTTTTTTTAAGATTTTATTTATTTGAGAGATAAAAGAGAGAAAGAGAGAAAGGGAGCATGAGCTGGGGGTAAGGGGGAAAGGCGGAGGGAGAAGCAGGCTCCCCACTGAGCAGGAGTGGGGCTTGATCCCAGGACCCTGAGATCATGACCCTGAGCTGAAGGCAGACACTTAACTGACTGAGCCACCCAGGTGCCCCTCCAGCATTTTCAATATGTGTGACATGCATCCCTCAAATATACTGTTCTCCAAACAAGAGACCCAACGGGGTGGTTAACTGAACACAATCCAACTTTTATTTTTAAAAACCTAGTTTTATGGGGCGCCTGGGTGGCTCAGTTGTTAAGCATCTGCCTTCAGCTCGGGGTGTGGTCCTGGAGTCCTGGGATAGAGCCCCGCGTCAGGTTCCTCCGCTGGGAGCCTGCTTCTTCCTCTCCCACTCCCCCTGCTTGTGTTCTCTCTCTTGCTGAATGTCTCTTTCCCTCTCTCTTTCTCTAATAAATAAATAAATTTTAAAATAATAATAATAAAAACCTAGTTTTAATCCATGAATCCAATAATACTTTAAAAAATGTATTTATTTCCTTTTATTATTTGGTTTTTAGTAATTTCTACACCCAACATGGGGCTCAAACTCATGACCCCGAGATCAAGAGTCACAGACTGAGCCAGCCAGGCTCCCCAGAATTGTTTTTAAATGAGGCAGGGAGTGGAGCCAAGTTCTTTATAGAATAATAACTAATTTAGAACAAAGGATAAAAACAGAAAAATCACCATTGTACAATCACCAGTTATACCTGATTAAAGCAAGAAACATTAGTGAATACAAAAAACTGCTAAATAAAAGATGTGTAAATATCTCCTTCCTCCACAATGTCAAAATAACAACCTGAATCTAGGTATTATAAGGGGAAAAGCTATCCATATAATGGAGGTATCTGACAGATCTCATTTTAATGAATTAATAGGATAAACTGACTTCCGGAGAAGGACACAACATCACCAACATAGGAATTCTCACACAACTGCATACCTTCATGAGAAAAATCAGACAAATCTAAATTGAGACAGAAATATTCTGCAAAACAACTGTCCTTGACTCTTCAAAAGTACCAATGTACTAAAAGGAAAAAAAGGTGGGGGGGAGAAGGGCCTAAACTAAATTAACCTAAAAATAACTAAACACAATGTGTAATCCTGGATTTTAAAAACTAAATAAACTCCAAAGTATATTATGTATAAGTAAGGAACTTTTGTTAAATTTCCTGACAGTGATGTATTATGTTTACATACAATACCCTTGTTCTTAAGAAACATGCTAAAGTATTTAGGGATAAAATATTATGCCTGCAACTTTTTCTCAAATAGTTCAAGGGCAGAAATAAAAAAATATTTAAAATAAATGGAAAATACCAAAATTGGCAAATATAAACAAGGGGTATATAGACATTCACTGTACTATTCTGACATTTTTTAATAAAAAGTTGGGAAAAGCAAAACAAAAAAGGCAAATCTTATCTCATGAAACACTCTTGATTTTATATAAATTACACAGTGTAAGAGTTAAAAAACCTGTAGAGACAGAGGCTATTACAGAATAAACAAACCTACCCTTCATGTCATTCAGAGCACTGGAACCTTCAACGGACTGGTCTGCACCACATACAGCCCTCCAGAAGTCCTGCTCTGCCACACTGCAGGCCTGCCCTTCATTTTGCAGACTTAGGGCCAACATGAAGTCCAAGTTTGCACTATCTTCACCACCCTCTTTTGGGGGCTGTCGGGTTCTATTCCTTTCCTGCCTTTCTTGTTCTTCCACTGGAAGAAAATATAAATAAATAACCAGTACTCAAGATATTCATTAGAGGGAGGGGTGCCTGGGTGGCGCAGTCGATTAAGCGTCTGACTCTTGATTTCGGCCCAGGTTCCGAACTCAGGGTCATGAGATCGAGCCCCGTGTTGAGCTCTGCACTCAGTGCAGATTCTGCTTGAGATTCTCTCTCCCTCTCCCTCTCTCCGTCCCACTCGTGCACACCCAAAGCTCTAAAATAAATAAATCTTAAAAAAAAAACAAAAAACATTAGAGATGTCGCTACCTTAAGTCCATGCTTAGCAAACATTCAAGGTTTACAGGCATTTGTGCAGGAATAAAAGAGGCCTAGCCTTCCTGTATTCACAGGACTCCAAACATTAAGTCGGCTGTCATAAAAGGCTCCATTATTAGTCTAATTGTTTTATTAATACCCAAAGTTACTGAGCTATAACTATGAGACAAGCAGTGTGCTACACATTTTTCATATATTTCTGCGCTATAGCAGAATAGTTTGAAGAACGGAGTCAGATTGCCTGAATTCAAGTCCCAGTTCTACCACTTACCTAAGAATGCCTGTGAGAACTAAATCATTTAGTACATATTATGCTCATTTTATAAATGCCTGAAGTACATACTGTATACTCAGTAAATATTAGCTATTAACAGGACTGTCACTGTCATTGTCATCATCAATGCTAGCTGTAATCCAATAGTAACTCAATAGCAAAGAGGTTATTTCCAATCTGTAGGAAAGTTAGTCTTCCTCATGTTACCTAACTATAATCAGGTTTCTATTATTAAGATCTATTTGTCCCCAAAGCCCTGTTCCCATTTGCCTTAAGATTTTGATACCATTCCGTTTTCTAATCCAAACACAACTCACATAGATTATTCTGAATTGGAAACTGGGCCGTCATGTTCCTTTGGTTGGTAGTTCTAGTACGGAAAAGGTCTGATTCAAAGGCTCTCAGGGGTCTTCGGGGCAGCCTCATAGGTGGGTCCAAAGCCTCAATTTGCCTGAGGAGCTGGGATGCAATCCAGATGCCATCTTGACCCCAGGACTCATCATATGCATTAGGAGGCATGGCAACCTCATCTCTCTTTTCCTCCCCATCTCTTCCACAAACTTCAGGATGAGTCTTCAGGTCTTTCACCAGCACATTGCGCCCACAATTGCCACATAACTCCGTCCGGGCACCACAGTAATCTTCATGGTCCTTCAGTTTGAGAACAGAAAGTTCCAAATCACAGTGCTGGCAAAGGGCAAGCCGTAGAGGACACTCAGTCTCCTGCAACACAGAGTAATAAAGCAATTAATATGCCAATCTGAGAGAGGCTATGTTTTAATACAGGGCAAGGAAAGCCAAAAATATTTCTTTACTTTAATATTCTCTTCCAACCCTAGCTCTGCCTGCCATGCTTTTCTACGCATTTAAGAGTCACGGCTTCCCTCTTTGTCCCTGTCACCAGGTTCTACAAAGGGAAAGAAACTCTTAGAAGGAATCTACTCACTCAACCATCCTATCATCATCTTGTGCACACATTACAAAATAACCCAAAACCAGCCAGAAAAGCCCAGGAGCAAACAGCAAAAGCATAGCAATTCAAATATGTTTGTCGAAGTTCCGCCAGCCCAATTTCCCCTTACCACTCCAATCTGTCTTAAGTACCTGGTAATGAGGAAAAGAGGCTGTCCTTTAGAAAGATACTGATTTTTCTAATCTCCCCATTTGTGTACAACACTGGCTTTAAATTGACCAAATAAACCAGGAATTACCAAAAAAGATGACCCCAAGAGTATAAATACTCAGCAGATGAAGGACAAAACTTTTACAGAACTTATTTTGAAACTGTAACTAAAACACCAAAAAATTAAAAAGATATAAAGGCATACGTTACTCTAATACACACATTCCAAACTTGGGAACTTAAACCCGTAACTTCAATGTAACATCACTTTAAAAGTTCAGATACTTTACAACCACTGTGCCAAAGAACAAAATTTTTTTCATACAAATTAAACCCAAGTTCTATTCCAAATGCTAAACATTTTTAGCATTATTTGTGTATGCATGGAATATCACTTGTAGGAAGCACAAGAAAATAATTAAAGACAGCCTAGGAAGAGGAATGGAAGAGACAATTTTTACATATATGGTTTTGTGACCTTAAAATTATATACCATGTAGCTATAATATTGATTCACAAAGATTTTATTAGAAAAATGCCACTGATTTACTCAATAGCCCAAAAAAAAAAAAAAAAGGCACTCAATAGCCAAGAGCAAAATATTGCTTGCACATATCAGATAATATAGTAAGTACTTTGTTAACAACCCTAAAAAGTGCTAGTAACTCACCAGAGCACCAAATAAAGTATAAACTTTTTTTTAAAGAAAATTTAAAAAACCTCTTTAATCTCTGGTCTACAACTATCTTGGTCTAACTTGCAGGAATGTCAGGAAACACCTTGTACTTGTACCTTTAGAACGACTGATATATTACCATGTTACCCCCAGAAATAGCCGGAGGGGAGAGAATGGAAGACAGGATAGTTGACTGGAGGTCGTTTTATGCAGCAGGTAAATATTAGAACCAGAGAAATACTCATTGTTGTTAACATGACCTCAATCATAACCCCCCTTGCTGGTGAGGCCTAGTAAAACATAGGCCGAATGCTTAGAAAAACTAGTAAGAGTGCCAAAGTATTTATAAGACGTTTAATTCTGTGCTGTATGAATGGTTATTGTTTTCTTCTTATATTTTCCAATTTTTCTACAATGATTATGAATTATATTTTTAAATTATAAATTGTCATTTTAGGTACATAGAATGAAATGTACAAATCTTAACTGCATACCTTGGTAAATTTTTACATATATGTACACAGGTGACCAACTAAATAGGGGGTTTTTTGTTGTTGTTGTTAAGGATTTTATTTATTTATTTGACAGAAAGACAGCCAGCGAGAGAGGGAACACAAGCAGGGGGAGTGGGAGAGGAAGAAGCAGGCTCCCAGCGGAGCAGGGAGCCCGATGGGGGCTCGATCCCAGGACTCTGGGATCACGCCCTGAGCCAAAGGCAGACGCTTAACGACTGAGCCACCCAGGCGCCCCTAAATACGGGATATTTTTAACTGGTGAATTAATATGCTCATTCACAAAAACAATGCTCATTCAACTGAGGCCAGTTTTATTTCAACGAGGGACCAAATGATACTATGTTCTATCTCACCAAATGCACTCTAAGGAATTCCTTTGGGTGTAAACACCATGTTACCTAAGTGATCAAAAAGTCAAAAGAGGGACGCCTGGGTGGCTCAGTCGTTAAGCGTCTGCCTTCGGTTCAGGGCATGATCCCAAGACCCTGGGATCAAGCCCCACATCAGACTCCCTCCTGGGAGCCTGCTTCTTCCTCTCCCACTCCCCCTGCTTGTGTTCCCTCTCTTGCTGGCTGTCTCTCTCTCTCTCAAATAAATAAATAAAATCTTTAAAAAAAAAAAAAGAAGTCAAAAGAAAATTACAAGATGTTTAGGCAGGCTCTGTACTAAAGAGGTTGTACCACACTGGCAAGCCCAGGCTTGGTCTGGCACTCACTGAGGCTGCCAGCTAAACCCCAGCAGAAATGATAGACTCAGTTCCAAAGAGAAAGGCTCTGAGAACTGAGCATGGGGCACAAGAGCCATGCAGCTGAATCTGGCACAAAAAGTCAAAGCCTCAAATACACCTCAAGAGACAGTGTTTGTGGAGCTGGTAGAGAAACAAGACTCAAACAGACTGGTTTTCTGCTCTGCATGTGGCTCAGTAATCTCAGTAATATTGGCCCCATGGAACTCACACTCTTCATGGTACAGGGAAACTAACCTCATGCTTCTTTAATTGCCTCTTCTCCAACTTCTTATTACACTTACAGGTCACCTATGGTAAGAAGTGACAATCAGTAAATTGGCTTTGTGACAATATGATCACTTGCTATTGCAAAACAGCAAGTATAATACAGTTATGAACATTTGAGTACTTGGTGGTTTACCTGACAATGTTCTGTCGCCATGTGGCTCTCCATGTCGGATTTGGGAAATGGTTCCTTGCAGATGGGACACATACCGATGTTCCTTTGACAGTGGATCTCATGGATGGTAAAATTAAACACAGGAATTTCTTTTTTGCTATAGAAACAGATCAAAGGGAAAGGTAAGCATTACTGACTAATCTATGCACAGTGATATTACAGGAAAATCTGACTTGTCTGATCTTTGGTCTCCATTACTTCTCTTTAGTAAATCTAGTCTGGAAACTCTTATGAGTTTACAGACTGCTTTTCAAGGATTAACTCCCAAAGTTTTGAGCCTTTTGTGCAACAATGAGTTATCAGTGCTATGTACTACCTCTACAAGCTCAGCCTCATTTTCTAGATGTCAGAGCTAATCACAACCAGCAACATGAAGTCAGAGGCCAAGAAATGAACTAGGCTTTTCTAAAACCATCCATGACCCAAAACATAATGATACATTCCAGGATTGTTAAAAACACAAAAACAAAAACAAAACAAAACAGTCTACCAATTCTTTTCACTCCGGGTTTGAGGTAGGTTGAACCTCATTAAATTTTATTCCACTAAAAGTCAAACAAAAAGAGCAGATGCTAGCATTGGGATAGTCAGTGGGGAACAGAAAACTGTCTCCCTTACGTCCCACATGCCTTTCAAAGCAGGCTAGATACTAGTCAGGGACATGCTCTGGTTTTGTTGGTATGAACTTCACTGCAGAACTGTACAAAAATGAAGTCCTGAGTCCCTTCCCCCAAACCTGTCTCCTCACTCACTTTTTGTCATTCTCTTTAAGGGATCCAAGATCAAGGGATCAAGATCATCTCTAAGTTACAGAAAAGGGAGGAAAATGACAATCTTAAGTGAAAGATTAAGCTCATTTAAATTTAACAAGAGTGTTTATGTACACTTAAACTAGAGGCACATTCAAAGTCTTTACTTTCAGTCATTTGGATATGACCATTAGAAAACTCCAATTTTAGTCTAGCTAAAGATTGCACTGTACTGTCTAGGGGTACCTGGCTGGCTCAGTTGGTATAGTATGCGATGCTTGATCTCAGCATCTTGAGCTCAAGCCCCATGGTGGGCATGAAGCCTACTTAATTAAAAAGAAAGAAAGAAAAATAAGGAATGTGTCTAGGGGTGCCTGCCTGGCTCAGTCAGTAGAGCCTGCAGCTCTTGGTCCTGGGGTTATGAGTTCGAGCCCCATGTTGGGTGTAGAGATTACTTTAAAAAAAGATGAATGGATAAAGAAAATGTGGTATATATATATATATGTATATATATATACACACACAGTGGAATACTATTCAGCCATCAAAAAATGAAATCTTGCCATTTGCAAAGATGTGGATGGAACTAAAGGGTATTATACTAAGGAAAATAAGTCAATCAGGAAAGACAATTATATGATTTCACCCCATGTGGAATTTAAGAAACAAAACAGAGGATCATAGGGGAAGACAGGGAAAATAAAACAAGACAAAATCAGAGAGGGAGACAAACCATAAGAGACTCTAATCAGGAAACAAAATGAGGGTTGCTGGAGAGGAAGAGACTGGGGAACTGGGGTGGACATTAAGGAAGGCACGTGATGTAATGAGCACTGGATATTATATAAGACTGATAAATCACTGACCTCTACCTCTGAAACTAATAATACACTATATGTTAATTAATTGAATTTAAATTAAAAATAAGGATAGAAAGAGTCTATAAGTATGTCACCACCTAGAATAAAATTTCAGAAAAATAAAATACTGAACAGAATACAGATAATTATGCAAATCTTTAAATACCCTATTTAGTGTACAAAGCTACATACTACAGGAACTCTCTTCCACACTAAATTGTAGACAGCCTATTTCTTTTTTATAGTTTTACTCTTCATACATAGTGTAAGAAACATTTCAAAGTAGGATGTGCCTCCAGCTAAGTCATACTCCCAGTCCGAAAGACCAAGACACCAAATAAATGCAAATTCATTTCCACCCAATGATGAAACTATCAAGGAAGCTCTTACAGCAAAACTGGAAGGTGACACAGAACAATCAACTGTGAGATGGGAAGAAATCTCAACTGGATAAAGAGGGAAACTACAAATATCTTGAAAGATTTCGCTTCCCCTATTTCTCTAAAATTCCTAGCTTTCTGAGGAAACCAGTGGTTTTAAATTGTTTTATTTTTTTTAAGTGAAGGATATTAAAATATACAGGGGCTATAAATCAAAGTTATAATCTAAACCTATTAAATTAACAAAAGTTAAAATTAGTACATTCCACTATTAAAAGATGTTGTGAAACCAGTATTCTAATACATTACCAGTGGTACCGTAAACGGCTTAAAAATAGGCTGAAAATGTGTTTCTAGGACCATAATACAGTCTTGAATCAAGTAATGTCATTCTTAGAATTATGAAGATTTTCATTAGTGTCATAAAACAGTAAAAAAAAATCATTAAAAATGTTTAAAGGAGTGGCTACATTAAATGTACACCAACAAAATGAAAGTAGAGTTATATCATGATTGTGAATCATACATACACAAATGCCACAAAAAATTAAGCCTAATAATTACTACTTAGGGAGCTGAGATTCATAATTTTTACAATAATTTTCTTTTAACAACAAAAATCAAGAAAATATGTCTATAGTTTTTATTTTATAGGGCTAGTCAGGATAACCTATTGACATAGAATATTCTATATACTCAAGGCCACTAAAATTTTAGAATTAGACCAAGAAAATATTAAGGACCACATAATCATAACATAAAGCAACAAGAATCAAAAGCAGCTGTTAGGTAAGACCACAGAGTATTTACTATGATACATTTTCACTTCTTGGGAAACTTTGAAAGAAACCTTGAAAGAAAAAGATATCAGCAACAATTACATACACGAAACAGTTGTCTGCTAGTTTTTTCTTTTTAAATTTAGCTGACAAAATAGTCCCACCAAACATTCCAACCAGAGAGAATACAATATACTTACTTCCTATCATACAGATAAAATCAAGATGTTTTAAAATGAGATAAATGAGAACACAGCTCTGTATCTAGATAAAACTGCTCAAAGTCCCAAGGAGGACTAGCAAGTTAAAGATGAAATTTCATTTTAGATTCTTAGAAATAACTGAAAGGCAAGCCAAGGCTCCCAGAAAAATTCCCTGTAGCCTTCTAAATGCTAAACACAACAAGCCAAAAATCAATTTGTTAATACATGCAAAAATAAAAGTCGAAGTTGTGTTTTTTTTTTTTATTGTTTTTAGTAATCTCTATAACCAACATGGGGCTTGAACTCATGACCCTGAGATCAAGAGTCGTATGCTCTTCCAACTGAGCCAACCAGGCACCCTTGTTAGTCAAAACCTTCTAACACTGAAGCTCCTGTTCCCTAGAACCACACTCTCCCCCACAGAGAAGAGATATGACATGCAAGAACATCTTCAATAACAACTACTCCTTTTACTGGCCCAGTGGATCTAACGGCAGCTCATTTTTTTTAACTTAAAAAAAAAATTGTTTTTAAGTAGGCTCCATGCTCAAAATGGGGCTTGACCTCATGACCCTGAGATCAAGAGTTGCACACTCTGATGGAGCCAGCCAGGTGCCCCAAATTTCTTATTTTTTGTTTTATTATTTTTTTTAAATAGGCTCCATGCCCAACATGGGGCTTTAACTCATGACCCTTAGGTTAGGAGTTGCATGCTCTACCAACCAAGCCAGCCAGGTGCCTCTTCACTTTTCAAATTATTTTATTATTTTATTTTTAATAAACTCTATGCCCAACGTGGGCCTTGAACTCATGACCCCAAGATCAAGAGTTGCATGCTCTACCAACTGAGTCAGCCTGGCACCCTGGCAGCTCACATTTTGAAGTTTACCTTAACTTTTCTTAGGGAATAATAGAAATATGGCTCTAAAAACAAAGTTTAGGGGTGCCCGGGTGGCTCAGTCGTTAAGCATCTGCCTTCGGCTCAGGGCGTGATCCCAGAGTCCTAGGATCGAGCCCCACATCAGGCTCCTCTGCTGGGAGCCTGCTTCTTCCTCTCCCACCCCCCCTGCCTGTGCTCCCTCTCTCGCTGGCTGTCTCTCTCTCTGTCAAATAAATAAATAAAATCTTTAAAAAATAATAAAAAATAAAAATAAAAATTTTAAACCTGGAATTTAAAGAGGGTTACTGAGATGGGAGGTCTATGCTTGCTTAGTCACTCTTCCATGCTAATCTTTTTTCTTTAAATAAATTGCTTTGGCTTTGAATAACCCTGTTTTCATTAGCTTTCCATTAACTTACCCTTTTTTTTTTTTAAACTCCCTTAGCATAGTTATTTATACATTGTCCTGGCCTTGAGATTCCTTCAAATTGGAGAACTGATAAAATAAGAGCATATTAATTGATGACATTGCCAATGTCTTTTTTTTTTTAACACAATCACATTTTCCTGTGATTATTTGCATCGCTAATTATTTTGTATCAGTAATAGCACATACAAAACACAAACAAGCTATAATAGTTTTTAAATTGGCAGATAGTGATAGTGGCATAGTAGAAAAAAATACCCTATAAAGCAAGACATGTTCTTAGAAATGAAATCTTAATTCTGTTCAGGGAAAGAATATTGCAACCAGCAGTTGCTCTGATTACATCCTAATTCTGCTGAAAGCCTGAGTAAAAAGAAAAAGGCAATAAAAAAATAAAAACTGTTATCTGGCTCAAATCTTCCACCAATCTGAGTCAAAGTATTTTCCTTCTTCAACATCTCTTCCCTTCTACCACAATTTGGTAAGTTAAACATAGCACAGTCAGTTCTTCTTTGCTTTTTTCTTTAGCTTTCCATAAGAGCACTTGTATATCACTAAGATACCAAACTCAGGAAATTATTAGCTGCATTCTAAGTTTCATTTCAGCAAGAAAGAGTTGCTCTTTCTTGTCACTCACGTGGGTTAAACACACCAAAATAGAAAGCGTAACATCCAAGACTACACCCAGTCTTCACCAACAATTCTGGAATCATGAAGTGATAATGACTTTTTTTTTTTAAGATTTTATTTATTCATTTGACAGAGAGAGAGAGAGAGAGAGACAGCCAGCGAGAGAAGGAACACAAGCAGGGGGAGTGGGAGAGGAAGAAGCAGGCTCCTAGTGGAGGAGCCTGATGTGGGGCTTGATCCCAGAACACAGGGATCAGGCCCTGAGCCAAAGGCAGACGCTTAACGACTGAGCCACCCAGGTGCCCCTGAAGGGATAATGATTAAGCTGGACTGCCAGAAGACCTTAACTAGACTTTTTTTTTTTTTTCTTAAACTTTTAAAGCAGTGAACATTCCTTCAGCAAAATCCTTTATAAAAACAATTGAGTGGCTCTGGTTGAACTACTCTCTCACTGCTAGATGTAGAGCCAACCTCACTAAACTTGCTCCCAATCACCCCCAAGACAGCCACTGTAGCCACACGGGGAAATCTTTGTAACACATTTTGAAAAGCACACATCTAGGGGTGTCTGAGTGGCTCAGTCGGTTGAGCTCCTTCAGATCTGGTCATGATCCCAGGGGTCCTGGGGTCAAGCCCCGAAACAGGCCTCCCTGCTTAGCGGGGAGTCTGCTCTTCCCTCTCTGTCTGCCTCTCCCCCCGTTGATGCGCTCCCCCCTGCTGATACGCTCCATGTGCACTCTTTCAAATGAATAAATTAAAAATCTTAAAAAAAAAAAAAAGGCATGCATCTAATCCAAACATCATACTATATGTTTTGTATCTTTTTTTTAAAAAAGTATGATGAGCAGCACCTGGCAGGCTCAGTCATAGAGCATGGGACTCTGATCTCAGGGCTGTGAGTTCAAGCCTCACGTTGGGCATGGAGCCTACTTAAAAAAAAAAAAAAAAAAAGGAACAAAAAATAAATTTAAAAAAATAAAAATGTATATTTTTCAGAAAGACAAAAAATAAATCTGCTTATTTATACATCAGAAAAGTGAGGCTCCAAAACATTCGGTGGGATGACTTGCCAAGTCATTAACGAAAGCAGGTACCAGAGATCCAAACTCCCACCTCCATCACATCGCTATACTCATTTCTCTGTGCTACCTGAACCTAACCATCTTATCACATTACTAAAACAGGCAAGGTTATATAAAATTGTTAAAAAGGCTTTAGTCCCATATATTTCCAGGTTATATGGTTCCAATTTTAACCTGCCAACAAATGAACCAACCTTTTACAGAAACTAGTTTGTTCTCATTCCAATATTTCTTAGATTTAATTTCTTACCAATTGTCACACAGTTGAGTGTCCTGGTCATCTAGAAATTCAGCCATTTTTAGTTCTTCCTGAAAACTACAAAGAAGATAGTATAAACTTTCAATTTCATTTCTGCTTTTAGGATGACATGCAGAACACAAAAACAAAAAACAAGTACACAGGAAATGTTACCAAAACCAGTACATTAAAGTATTTTATTTAACACCCAATACTTAGATTTTACCTTATTTTTTAATCTTCATTTAAAAATAATTTGACAAGCAAAAGCACCATAAAAAAACTCCAGAATACCCCTCACCCAATACATCATAAATAACCACAGTAAAATCATCAAATGCAAGAAACTAATACTAATACAATGTTAATAACTAATCTATAAATCATATTCATGAATCATCCCACTAATTCCCTTTTTCTGGTTCAAGATCTAATCCAGGGTCACATATCACACATAGTTATTTCTCCTTAATCTTCTTTGATTTAGGATATTTCTTAAGTTTTTCTTCATCTTTCAAAATCACATTAAGTGTAGAAGTTCCTTCAGTTTCAGTCTGTTCAATGTTTTCTCATGATTAATATGTTTTTGGCAAGAATACCACAGAACTGATGTCGTGCTCATCTCTGTGCATTATATCAGAAAGTACGTGATGTCAACAGTTTTATTATTACAGATGATGTTAACTTTGATCTTTAGCTGAGAGGATCTGCCAGGTTTGGGCACTGTAAAGATTTTCCTTCTTTATAAACAAGATGCCAGTGCAGAGAGCAAAGTGTTGGCAATTTTGATACCACTACTTACTTTATTCTTTTCCATGACACAAAAATGGTTTTAAATACTACCCCAAAAGGGCTCTTTGATGGTTTTGACATTTCTGAATGAACTCACTTTTCAAAGCACATATTCATTCAACATGTTGAGACCCAGTGTGCCACCCTGGCACTAAGACTACTTCACAGACTAAAGAAAAATTGTCTAACAGATCAACTTAGTGACAGAGAAAAATAAGCAAATGAATAGATATACCTTAATGTATTTTGATGGAAAAGTACATAGACAAATGTTGATGAAAGGAATCTACTTTAAAGGTGATTAGAGGACGTTCTGACAAAATGATGTTTTAAAGAAGACCTGAAGCGCAAAGAGAAAATAAGAGAGGATGGGAGTGGGGGAAAACCCAATCAGGCAGAGGGCCTAAAAGGCAATGAAAGTAAAGGTAGATCTGGAAGACATATTCAAAAACGGGAATGATCCAAGGAGGCCTTATCATGTGAGCAGAAAAGATACCGGATGATAGTCCAAGCTCAACGGCAAACTACAGAAGGGTTTTAAATTAGGGAGTTACATGACTCAAGATAACCGCTCCCATAAGAAATGTAAACTAAGGACAGGAAGCATCTATCTATGAAAATAAATCAGGTTTTCAGAAGAGGAAAGCCTGCATACTTTTCTCAGGGCTGTCTGTCTCTAGGTGTGCTCCAGGAACTAAACCAAGACCAGAGCCTCGGATGAGGGAAATGCCCTCTGGCTCCAAGGGGTCTGGGGGTGGCGCGCAGGGCTGGGAGTGGGCCCCTTGGAGGGTCGAGCTCTGGTTCCGCCACGCAGTCGATAAGGGATTTAACCTGTCTGGGCCTCAAATTCTTCAGGTAGACAACTGACAATACTCCAAAGGGCCGCTGTACGGAGTAATTGAGCGAATGCACGAAAGTGCTGCGGTACAGCAAGTCTTCAACCTGAGAAGGAGCCCCTCTCCAGGATTTCGGGCGCAGGAGGCGGTTTCCAACGGCCCCTTCCCCCAGGGAGTTCGGGGTGAGAGGCGGAGAGGGCACCAGCTTCGCAAATAGCAGCTGTTAACATTTACCGTGCGTCTGACTGCTAAGCGCTTTACAGGGACCCCTCCTCCAGGCCACAACCCTAAGAGGTGAAAGCCATTATTCCATTCTGGGGAGACAGCCGCCACACGGTTGGAATGGGGACTCGAACCCCCGGTCCCTGACCTAGAGCCCGTACTAAGCCAGCGCGACGCCGCCCCCTCCCCGCCCACCCCCCCCCCCCCCCCCAGCAAGCCGGGGGCTCGCGGCTCGTGCCCGGCTCCGCCCGGGGCGCGGTGCCCACAGCGGCGCTCCGGACGACGCCCACTTCCCCGACGCCCCGGCCAAGGCCGCGAAGGGGCGGCGCCGCCGGGGGCTGTCGAGGCTCGGGTTCCCTGAGGAGAAAGCGCGGCCTCCCCCACTGGCCTGAGGAGACGCCGTGGCGTGGCCGTCTTTCTCCTTACGGCCGCGACCCCTGGGGCCCCTAGCACCCACCCCCCGCCCACACACCAAGCGCTGGGGATGCCGGCCTCCTCCTGAACCGGAGGCCGCAGTGCGGCTCCCAAGGCTCGGGCCGCCGCTACACTCACCCGGGACGACAGCAAGGACTTCCAGCCGACCCGCCAGCCGCAGACACAGAGCCTCCTCTCAGCCCCCGCACTGAACAACGGCCCCCAGAGCCGCCTCACCACTTCCGACCGTCGCGGAGGAGCGCGCCCATTGGCCAGGGCCAGCTACATCTATCAGCCCATTGGATGGCACTGCTGTCGCTCCCGGGGCCCCGCCTTCTGCGTGCCGATTGGCTCCTCACAGCTCCACGGGGTGAATCCCTGGAAGTCCCAGTCCCTGCACATCTGGGAAGAGCAACTGAGGTCTGAGATGTGAGCCTGGTTCTCAGGGCCCAGCGGCTGCCCTTGACACAGGCTAATAATATTTGCATGAATAATACACACACAAACATTACTAATACGCCTAATATATTAAGATAATTAATAACATTTGTTCTCTCGTCATGAGCCATTAATACTTATTAGTCATTCTTGTTGCTATTATAATGCCCTCGTGCAAGACCTCTGCAAGGTTCTATCCATATTTGAGCATTTTGCTTTTTGCAGTGGAAGACTGAACACCTGGGTCGTAGGTTTGAGCCCCAATTTCTCCACCGCTGCCTGTATGGACTCTCTGAACTCCTCTTCCCTAATTAAAAAAGAAAAAAATTCAACAAGTTTCGTTTATTTGTGTGTTTGAGAGACAGAGAGGCAGAGGGAGAGGCCGACTCCCCGCTGAGGAGGAAGCCAGACTTGGGGCTCCATCCCAGGACCCTAGGATCATGATCTGAGCCGAAGGCAGATGCTTAACTGACTGAGCCACCCAGGCATCCCTAGAATAAACATTTAAATATAACCAAGAATATACTATCTACAATGCAGCAATTTAAAACCATGACTTTTATTGCAGCTTTTAATTGCAAAATGTTCATGCTATCGTGCTAAGCAGGAAAAGCAGGTTGCAAAGCATTATATGTAATAGGCTAAAATATTTAAATAGCCAGTATATTCTGTGTGATTCCAAAGATATCAAGCTCAAAAACAGGCAAAATTAATCTAAGGTGAGAGAAGTCAGAATAAGGGTTCCATCTGGAGGGTATGGACTGCAGGGGAATCTGAGAAAGATTTCCAAGTCCTTGAAATGTTCTAGATCTCAATCTGCAAAGCGGTAAATACAGATGTATTGGTAAATAGCCACTAAGCTGTACACTTAAGATTTAAGCACTTTACACTGTATGTCAAAGACGACATACTCAAAATTGTTCTGCACTTTAACTTTTGTTGGTGATACTACATAATCTGTCTTGGAGATCCATGCATTATTAGCACATCTGTCTAGAGGAGCTTTATTCTTTTTTGATAGTAACTCCATTGTATGGACAGACCATGATTTATTGAACTAGTTCTCTACTGATAGACGTTTTGGCTACAAGGTGTTGTTTTTTAATATAGCATAAGCAATACCTGAAATCTACAACTACTTCAGTGCCAGCCTCATTGATTTGCTCAGCAAATATATAGAATGTACCCTATGTGACAAGCCCCAAATAAGATTCTACAGCTTCAATGGCAACCAACAGGATGAGCTCCTGCCTTCCCAGAGCTTACCACAGAAACAGGCCCAATGGCAATGAGTGTGATACATGCTATGGCACCATAAAGCATACATCTGCTGGGGCGCCTGGAGCTCCATTAATAGAGCATCTGCCTTTGGCTCAGGGTCATGATCCCAGGGTTCTGGGATGGAGTCCGCGTTGGGCTTCTTGTTCAGCGGGGAGCCTGCTTCTCCCTCTCCCTGCCACCCTCACCCCTGCTTGTATTCTCCCTCCGTCAAATAAATAAATAAAATCTTAAAAAAAAGAGAGAGAGAGAAAAAAAACCCTCTGGACATCTAGGCTTGAGGGAGCTTCCTGGTTGGTGACCATATTGATGGGCCAGGAAGGTGACACACCCTGACTCCTCAGGAAGAAGGCATAGAAGCTTTGCATTGCCCTTCACACTAAACCTTAAGTGTCCCTTCATTTGGCTGTTTCTGAACTGTAGCCTGTATAATAAAGCTATAATTGTAAACATTGTGCTTTTCTGAGTTCTGTGGGTCATTGTAGTGAATTATCAAACATCAACGAGTCATGGGAATTGACGGCCAGTTAGTCACAAGTATGCTTGGCCTGGGGACCCCTACAGTGTGGCTGGCGGTTGAAGTGAGGGCAGTCTTGTTGGGGACTACTAAGATCTGTTTTTCATTCACAGCAATTAAGTTCTGGCAACAAATGCGTAGAGTTTTTTCTCATATCAACAACCAATCATTCGACTCTCCAGACTTCAGGTGGGTATCTCACAATTTAATTCAACTCTGACACTAAATGCCTGGAGTTAGCATCAGATCTCACAAGTTAAGGGCTCAGTCCCACAAGACACTCCCACACACACACCTCAGATGCCAGTCTCAAATTCATGTTGTCACCTATGCTTCTGACCACCCCCTTATAAATCAGAGGTTCCCACAACCCCCTCCTCAGGTTCTATAATTTGCTGTAATGGCTCACAGAACTCAGGAAAACATTGTACTTACGTTTACTGGTTTGTCATAAATGATATCGTAAAGGATATAGATAACAGCCAGATGAAGACACATGCGGGGCAAGGGCTGGTAGGTCCTGAGCATAGGAGCTTCCGTCCCAGTGGAGTTGGGTGTGTCATCCTCCTGGCACGTGGGTGCATTCACCAACCCAGAAGCTCTCCTAACTCCATAGTTTAGGGTTTTTATGGAGGTTCCATTACACAGGCATGATGGATTAAATCATTGGCCTTTGGTGATTAACTCAGCCTTCAGCCCTTCTCCCTTCCCCAGAGGCAGGGGTGGAGGGGTGGAGTGGGGCTGGTAGTTCCAACTCTCTATTCACAATCTTAGTTCTTCTGGCAACCAGCCCCCATCCTGAAGCTACCTAGGGGCTCCCAAGAGTCATCTCACGAGCATAAACTCAGGTGTGGTTGCAAGGAGTGTATAATGAACAACTAAAGACATTTTTTTCAGGGAATTTCCAAGGACTTTAGAAACTCTTGGGCCAGGAACCAGGACAAAGACCAAATATTTATTTCTTATTCTATCACCATATCATAAGAACTGTGCCCTTAAACCTGTGTGGTCAGGAGCTAACTCCAGGAGGTTAGCATCAGAACTGAAAAAGTACACACATCTGGGGGTGAAATAGAACACATGCTTTACTAGAGGGGCGCCTGGGTGGCACAGCGTTAGTTAAGCGTCTGCCTTTGGCTCAGGGCGTGATCCCGCCGTTATGGAATCGAGCCCCACATCAGGCTCTTCCACTATGAGCCTGCTTCTTCCTCTCCCACTCCCTCTGCTTGTGTTCCCTCTCTCGCTGGCTGTCTCTATCTCTGTCAAATAAATAAATAAAATCTTAAAAAAAAAAAAGAACACATGCTTTACTAGAGAAGCCCAGTTAGATTTAAGACCACCCAACCTACAACAGGTGCTCACAGGGTCTTTGCATCACAACAATTAATTAGGTGCAGCCTCTGCTTGCAGTGAATTTAGGTTATTTGTAAATAGGTTTCTTCTGTACTCTGAAACAGATTTTCCCATAGAAACAGTGTTACAGGGGCGCCTGGGTGGCTCAGTCGGTTGATCGTCTGCCTTTGGCTCAGGTCATGATCCCAGGGTCCTGGGACTGAGTCCCATGTTGGCTCCCTGCTTCTCCCTCTGCCCACCACTCTCCCTGCTTGTGCTCTCTCTCTCCCTCTCTCTGACATATAAATAAATAAAATCTTAAAAAAAAAAAGTATAACAGTGGTGATTCTGACTGACCCACAAAATGTTATTCAATTTATAACAACACTTTCCAGCAATTCTGTGAACTAAATAGAATCTTTTCAACAAAAATCCATTTTCACTAAATCAGCCAGTTAGGTCTTGTGTTTTGTAATGAACACACTTGTCAAAAAAAAAAAAAAAAAGGCATTATAAGAACGCAAATCCCTGAGAATATATCTCCTTCTCCCACCCATATACCCTGCAGCCACAGCAACAGAAGGGGAGTAATTTTTCTCCTCCTTAAAACTATTACTCCTTTTGACCAAACAACTTGACCAAAAAACTTCTAGGAAGCCAACTTATATATAAAAATACTCAGGCTATGTAATTACAGGGATGTCTATTACTATTTCCAGGAAGGAAAAATAGTGACAAATGACCCCTCAAAAGGAGGCCAGTTAAATAAACTGTACTTCAATGCAACCATACAAAAAGTAAAAAGAATCAAGGGGCGCTTGGGTGTCCAGTCCGTTAAGTGGCCAACTCTTGATTTTGGTTTAAGTCATGATCTCAGGGTCCTGGGATCAAGACTCACGTCAGGCCCTATGCTCAGCAGGGAGACTGCTTAAGGATTTTCTCTCCCACTCTCCCTCTACCCCTCCCCTCCCTTCTCTTTGTTTCTCTCTCAAATAAATCTTTCAGGATTCCTGGGTGGCTCAATTGGTTGAGTGTCTGCGTTCAGTTCATGTCATGATCCCAAGCTCCTGGGATTGAGTCCCATGTTGGCTCCCTGCTTCTCCCTCTGCCTGCCCCTCCCCCTGCTTGTGCGTTCTCTCACTCTCTGACAAATAAATAAATAAATCTCAAATAAATAAATCTTTTTAAAAAATAAAAAGAACTGAGCATGGAAAGATATGCAAAATACATTGTTTCATGAAAAGAAAGTTAAAAACCAAATACATCAGGGGTGCCTGGGTGGCTCAATCGGTTTAGTGACCAAATCTTGATTTTGGCTCAGGTCGTGATCATTGAGCCCCACGTCCCCATAGGGCTCACACTGGGTGTGGAGCCTGCTTGGGATTCTCTCTCCCCCTCTCCCCCTGCCCCTCCCCCACATGCGGGCTTGCTTTCTCTTTACATCAGTAGGATTCTGTATTTGTAAATACAATATTAACAAATAATATTAGTAATATTAAACTATCTAGTAATATGTTAGAATAGGCTTCAGAAATAAACTGGAGGAATCATCCATTCCCAGTGGTGGCCTCTAAAAAGTTGGGCTTACAACGATTTTGACATCTTACCATTAAATAATTTTGCAAGTAGGTTATTTTTGTAAGCAGGAAAAGAAAAAAAGAATCCATATTTCTTCCTCCACTCCTGACTTGCACACAATGTATTTAGGAGAGTTATAAGTCAGATTTTCAGACTTGCTGTTTTTTATGCCTTATTGGTTGAAGAATCCATGGCATCTTTTTTTCTTATTTACCCCATCTTTTCAATTTTATTGCAGCTTAATTTACAAACAATAAAAGCACCCATATTAAGTGCACAGGGTGTTTTGACCTATGGAACTATGACTGCTGTCTAGATACGCGTAATTTCCACCACTCTTCTGTCAATCTCCATCCCTCCCCCCAACCCCTGGCAGCTCCTCATATGCTTTCTTTCACTACAGAGAGGAATTTCATATAAATAGACCATACAGTCACATCCGGTTGTGTGTCAGGTTTCTTTCACTCAGCATAAGGTTTTTTGGTTTTTGTTTTTAAAGATATTGTTTATTTATTTGTCAGAGAGAGACTGAGAGCAGGAGCAGGAGGAGCAGCAGGCAGAGGGAGCGCTGAGCAAGGAGCCCGATGCGGGACTGGATCCCAGGACCCCAGGATCATGACCCGAGCCGAAGGCAGACGCTCAACCGACTGAGCCACCCAGGCGCCCCTCAGCATAAGGTTTTTGAGGTTCATCCACACTGTCGATCGCATCGATCATCGATTTCCTTTTATTGCCTAGTAGCCTTTCATCATACGGATGTACCACGATTTGTGCTGATGGACAGCGTAGAGCTGACTCCAGTCTTTAGCTAATATGGATGAAGCTGCTGTTCTGTACAAGTCTGTTGGGAGGACATGTTTTTATTTCTCTTGGATGAATACTTAGGAGTGGAACTGCTGGTCCCATGGTAAGTCTATGTTTTAATTTTACACGAAACTGCCAAAACAGGTTTCCCAAAGCGATTGTACATTTAACGTTCCAACCAGCACTATATGAGCGTTGCAGTTGTTCCACATACTTACCAACTTGGTATAAATACATTTTCAATACATAAACAGAAGAACAGTGGTCCTGTCTCCTGGGAACAACTTTCTTCCCTTGCATAGGAGATCCAGAAGTTCTTCTGAATACAGGCTTTACAACATCCTCCAGGGTAGGATAAAGGAGGAATAATGACAAGCTCAAACTTGCCTTAATTCCCTGGGGTGTCTTATTTTTACTGGCCTATATCCAGCAGCATTAAAAAAAAAAAAAGTTTACCAACGTTTTATTTCTGACCCAAAGAGGCAGGTGGGGTGTGGTGATTACAGCGGCAGCAGAAGTGACTTAGATGAGAACTGAGGAAGACCTGCTTCCCGTTTTACTAGGAGACAATCTGGAAAAGAGGCTTAGATGCAGTTCCCCTTAAGCACTGTTTCTCCAGCTACAGTGGAATTTTGATAAAGCCCTGGGGATACGTGTTGTCTTATCCTTCTCTGCTCTGCCAAACTCAGGTCCCAGCCAGGATGGGGGAGGGGAATCCCTCTCTTTTGGCCAAAACTGTCACTTACCTAATCTGAGAAGCTAGTAGGGACCTCCTCCCCAACATTTCCCTGCAGCCCCAGTCCCAGGACCCCTTAACTCCCCACAGTCCGCTCCCTCAGCCCCAGCCCCGGCCCCTGCCCAGTCTAGGGATTTCCCCTAACTGAATGCCGTTTTTCCTTGTGTCTCCAGCCGCCAACCTCTTTCCCTTCCTCTCATGTTTGCTTCTCAGCAGCTGCCTCGAGTCACAGATTCCTGGCCTGGTGCCCTCACAGACTCTGACACATAGAAGGCAATTAATTCATGCTTGTGGAATTACATCAAGGTGTTTCTGATGTTTATCTCCGGTGTGGGTTCTTGATGGTTTTCTTTATGGGCTGCTTCATCATAAACATTAAAAGTTAGTTTGGGCTAAAACAAACTTCGTTTTCATTGAATTAAATTCCATTTCTCTCTCAGGCATCCCAGGCTTTGCCCCTCCCTCCGTCCTTTGCCAGCTCCCTTGGTCTTTTCTGTCACTGGCCCCACCCCCTCCGTGTTTGACCTTCCAGTCACTGTTTTGGATGTGGCAAGGGGCAACTAGGCAGCGAGTGAGTCCCTGGTTCTAGCAAACCCCCATCCCCAATACCTTCTCCCTCTCTGCCAATCTTCTCAAGTACCTCTGGAGGAAGGGAATATTATTGTTTTGTTTTTATGTGTATTGGGCTATAATGACACACAATAAAGTGCATAAATCTTAAGTATATAGTGCAATGTATGTTTCATAACATCTTTATTGGGATACAACACACATATCATACAACTCACCCATTTAAAGTGTTTTGTGGGGACGCCTAGATGGCTCAGTTGGTTAATCCATCTCCCTTTGGCTCAGGTCATGATCCCAGGGTCCTGGGACGGAGTCCCTCATCCAGCTCCTTGTTCATTGGGGAACCTGCTTCTCCTTTCACTCTGCCTGCTGCTTTCCCTGCTTGTGCTGTCTCTCTCTCTGACAAATAAATAAAATCTTTTTTAAAAAAGTGTTTTGTGGTTTTTAGCTTATTCACAAAATTGTGCAATCATCACAATCTAATTCTAGAATATATTGTATTTTATTTTTTTAAAAGATTTTATTTATTTATTTGAGAGAGAGAATGAGAGATAGCTCCAGAGAGCACAGGCAGGGAGGAGAGGGAGAAGCAGGCTCCCCACATGCAGGGAGCCCGAGGCGGGGCTCAATCCCAGGACCCTGGAATCATGACCCAAGCCAAAGGCAGACACTTAACCAACTGAGGCACACAGGCATCCCATGACATTCATTTCCATTAGGTATACAACAAAGGATGGAATTGCTGGACTGAGTTGTATGATATATATTTATTTAGCTTTTGCTTATTAAAAGTTCCAGCCACCTTTGTGCACATAAATATTCCCAGTTATTGAGAGTTAGTGATTCTCAAGTACTTACAGTTTGTCCCATTTTTTTTCCCACCTACAAGTTTTGGGGTTCCATCTTCTTATATTTCTCAGTGACACCAGGGGATGTCATTAGCCAGCCACCTGATGATTACCAGGAGGGGTTTAGACAATCGACAAGCTGGAAAGAGGAAATAGGGCTTCTGCTAGGCAGTAAGGGGCGAGGGGTGTAGGTAAGTATTAGGGACACAACGAACAGTGTCTGCCACATGAAGGGCACTCATCATACACATTTACTTGTTGATTGAGATAGGACTTTCAGGGAGGGCTTTTTGTTTGCTATTTTGCGGTCACAAGATATTCATCTATTGCTGGAGAAATACTTGTGAAACCACTGCTAGGAACCAGTTTCCTAAAGATGTCAGGTTATGAAATGTTTACATTATTTTGTCGATTCTGAAGCAGGGGGCTAGGAAACTCAGCTGACATCTGGGGACTCATACATATTCATAAGGAGAACGGAGATTGGACCTGAGTTCTCAGAGAATGCTGGGAAATTTTCCAGAGTGCCTGGTTACTAGGCAGAATTCTCAGGAGCTCCTGTTTTCTTTGCCTGATGACTTCCTCATCCCTCAGATCCTTGCACAGTGCCCTTCTCGTGTTGAGAGAAGGAGACATCTTAGGATCACCTACCTTGTGGTCTGCTTTTCCAGAAAAGCTCTCAGTTCTTTCACCCCCATGCTGCCTTGGAAACTATTTCCCATTTCCTAGAGGGAAAAACATTAATGCTTAAATCATATTTTTCAGAGGGTGGTTTGAGGACTGGCAGGATTAGCATCTTTTGGGGGGAGGGAAAATGCTTGTAAAAATGCCCAGGCCCACTTCCCACCTACTGCATACAAATTTCTGTGGTGGGGTCGCAAAATACTCATTTCAGAATTTTGTGGGTGATTCTTGTGCTCAATGAAGTTAGAGAAACCTCTGGCTTAAATTATCAAGTAAAGGAAAACTAACAACACAGACATATTCTTGAAACTATATCTAGGGACGCCTGGGTGGCTCAGTTGGTTTAGCGTCTGCCTTTGGCTCAGGCCCTGATCCCAGGGTCCTGGCATCCAGCCCAGTGTCACCCAGTGCTCAGCAGGGAGCCTGCTTCTCCCTCCCCTCTGCCTGCAGCTCTGCCTACTTATGCTCTCTCTTTCTCTCTGTCAAATAAATAAATAAAATCTTTAAAAAAGAAAAAAAGAAACTATATCTAGTCCCATCCAGCTGCTCCCACCAAGCTGAGTATCTTATAGCTTTACCTACCCACCCCTCTCCCCACCAGGACTTCCCAAACACTGTTCCTTTCTGCTACAACCTGTCTGATTTCCCTCATCCTTCAAGGTTGGCTTTCATTTTGCAGATTCCAAGAAATCTTCCCAGAACTCTGGGTAAAGGTACCTCTCCTCTGGTCCCTATTGCTTCCTGTGATTACCCTAGGACCCCTAGAAAGCTGCAGTATTGTTGTCCAAGTAGGCACCTGTCTGTCCCATTACGCTGAACCAGTTCCTGGAAGACTGGGCTGACATTTTTTTCATGGGCACGGCTGGAACCTAGCATAGGGTGGGGCACACGTAGACATTCAATAAACGTTGAATAAAGGGAAGAATTATCTATTGTGACTAATGAATTTTACGCCCATTTGAGAAATCCTTGCCTACCTCACCACAAAAAATGTATATATATTTTTTTCTTCTAGAAGCCTTATTGTTTTATCTTTTACATTTAGGTCTATGACCCATTTTTTTTTTTAAGATTTTATTTATTTATTCAACAGAGATAGAGACAGCCAGAGAGAGAGGGAACACAAGCAGGGGGAGTGGGAGAGGAAGAAGAAGGCTCATAGCGGAAGTGCCTGATGTGGGGCTCGATCCCGGATCGCTGCGATCACGCCCTGAGCCAAAGGCAGACGCTTAACTGCTGTGCCACCCAGGCGCCCCTCTATGACCCATTTTGAATTAATATTTGTGTATGGTGTGAGGTAGGGGTAAAGAGTTTGTTTTTTGTTTTGTTTTTTGATATCCTATTGCTCCATTTACTAAGGGGAAGATTCTTTTAAATCGCACTTGATCCTTTGTCATAGATCCAGTGACTATCCAGTAAGAATCTATTTCTGGACTCTTTGTTCTACGGTTCTATTTGTCTATCTTAAGCCAATACCACACTATCTTAATAACTGTAGCATTTGAAATCTGGTAATGTAAATCCTCCTCCTTTGCTCCTATTTTTAAGTTCTCTTATCTTGGCTATTTCAGGTCATTTGCATTTGCACACAGAGTTTATTTTTTTATTTTTTTAAATATTTTATTTATTTATTTGACAGAGATAGAGACAGCCAGCGAGAGAGGGAACACAAGAAGGGGGAGTGGGAGAGGAAGAAGCAGGCTCCCAGTGGAGGAGCCTGATGTGGGGCTCAATCCCAGAAAGCTGGGATCACGCCCTGAGCCGAAGGCAGACGCTTGACAACTGAGCCACCCAGGCGCCCCCTGCACACAAAGTTTAGAATCAGTTTGAGAATGAATTCCCTGACTGGTTTTAATCTCTTATCTCTTATGCTTTATCTTACCAGAAAATTAACCACACAGTAGCACCATTTTCCAGAAGCTCCTTCATTTTAAATTGAGGACCAACTTCTTGACATACAAGCAGCCAAATGCAGCTGACAGGGCTCTGAGTTCAGCAGCTCAGAGGCTGTACAGAGAAAGTCTAGACTCAGAACACCAAATCCAGCTAGCCTGGCAAATTCCTTATTTGTGGCCCCCCAGCTTTGACCTGCCCTTGAAAGGAGCCTATAAACTGTTCCATGACTAGACAGAAGTGCATATGGAAATTTAATGTATGATAAAGATGGCATTGTGTCCTTTGTGAAAAAGATGGATTATTCAATAAATGAGGTTTGGAGCAACTGGAAAAGATAACATTGGAACCCTACCTCATTATTCACACTGAAATTCTAAATAGATCAAAGACTTAAATGTTAACAATGAAACCATAAAAATACTGGGAGAACTCATAAAGTAATTTAAAAATAATATTGGAGTGGGGAAAGGCTGCAAAAAATAAAACATTTCTTCACTGCAAAAAAAAACCATATCCCCAAAATGAAAAGGCAAACGATACACTGGAAAAAATATTTGAAACACCTGTTTATGGCTAGAGGCTCATTTCCTTATTATATAAAGGGTGACTAAATTAATAACAAAAGACTAGCAATCTGAAAAAAAAAGGCCAAAGGACATGACCAGATTGATAAAAGAAATGCATTACAGATTCATCTTAAACAGATGAAAATATGCTTAATATCATCCATAACCTGAGAAACATGAATTAGAATTACACCAAGATGTCATTTTTCACTGTGAGATTGTCAAAGATACAAAAGCTTGAGAGCACACTGTCTGGTGAGGGAAACTGGCATTTCTACACACTGATTATGAGAATACAAATTGGTACAATCTTTGTGAGGAGCAATTAAGGAAAATTTATTCAAATGTTAGGTGAAAAGAACAACTTACAGAAGCATATGAATAGTATGATAACATTTATCAAAATTTTAAAGAAAGAGAAACTATCATATATTGTTTATGGATACATACATAATACAATAAAAATATTAAGACATGGAAGGAAAAATACCGGCTAATAGCATAATAGTGGTTATCTGTGGAGAGGTAGGGAGGGGGAGAGATAAAGAAATGTACATGTGGTATCAAGTCTATGCTTGCAAAATGTTAATATTTGTTAGATCTGTATGCATGGGTCTTCTCCTACAGATCTTGAAACATTTGAACTTTTTTTAAATAAAAAAAATATAGCTTATAAGGGCACCTGGCTCGCTGAGTCAGTAGAGCTCTTGGTCTCAAGGTCATGAGTTCAAGCCCCATATTGGGCATAGAGCTCACCTAAAAAAAAATTACAGAGAGATCCATCCCTTCTGAATTTGGAAAGTGGCCTGGGCAATTTGGCATTCATGCGCCACCTGGTGGACCAAATTGGAAGTGCTGGGTGGACAAAAGCCACACAGCCTAATAAGAGCTAGGAGATCTCTGAGGAGGAAAAGGAGGAAGGCCCAGGATCATATACTGGGAATTACTGGCCAAACCAAGACCATGACCCTGATTCTTCAAACTCTTGTTTCCCGGTTCTGTGATTCTTTGCCTTGAACTCTACCTTTAATTCTGAGCCTACTTTGTACTTTGAGCCTTCTACTTACTCTAAGTGTTTGGACCCAAACCTGTTTGATTTCAGAGCCAGAGCTGCGGTTTATTCTACCGTCAAAGGGCAGGAAATCAACTGTGAAAACTGTGAAATAGATCACTTTTATTCTGTGAAGGATTAGGATTAGGTATTGAAACCTATTCATCCAGGGGCACCTGCTTGGCTTAGTCAGAAGAGCATGTGACTGTTGATCCTGGGGTCGTGAGTTTGAGTCCCATGTTGGGTGTAGGGATTACTAAAAATAAAAAATAAGTAAACTTAAAAAAAAATCCATCAAGATGGAAAAGAAAAACAAAGAAAAACTAGAAAAGTCATTGGGTGGAGACACTCACAATCAGTACATTCAAGTAATGCAGCCCCCTACTTTATGTCACCCAGCTATTCAGGTACAATGCACCCATGTGCTTTATTGCCCTTGAGAGAGTTTCTCACCAGAGCAGATCTGCCACCGAACAGAACAAGAATGAAGGGCGTATCCCCTTGTTCTAAGTCAAGAAAATGGAAACTACCATTGAAGAGTACCTTCTGCATGCAAAGCATTTTCCCATGTCAGCTCTAAAAATTCTGGGTTCCAAATTGTACAACAAGAAGGATGGGGTTTTGGCTCCCGTGAGGTCATCTCCTTTGTCACATGAAATGATTCAGGTCTGCCAAAGGGTGTGGAGGCTGCCTCCCAGGAGCAGGTAAGGACAGGCCCAGAGCCAGGTCACTGCTTCAGCCTTAGGCGCTGAGGACAAGGGGTAGGAATGGGAAAAGAGAAAGGCCAATTCATCTTGGATGCCAAAAAGGCTTTTGGGGTGAAGGGAAACATACTCCACCAACAGCAGTGACTCAAGGATCTAGAGGCCTCTGCTAAGGAGGTCCACAATGTCTGGGCTTTGCCAAGTTTAGGGAACAGTGCTGAGCCTGTCAGCATTCTTCTGGGGCCAGGCCAACAAAGGTTACCTGAGAATGTATCTGAGTAACCACAGTCCTGGCCAGGAGCTTCATATGCGCCCCTACTTGAAGGTGCTGTATTTTTCCATTCTGGGAAATTCTTAAAACACCAGTGACTCACCAGCTCTTTCATTTGCACCAAAGATGAGCCCCAGCCCTCCTCCCTCCTCTCTCCTTTCCAAGCCCAACCTCGTCTTGGTCACACCTGGCCAAATTGTCTCAGAGTAATCCTGGGGTCAGTTTACGTAAGCTCTTGCCCTTCATTCTTGCTGGTTAGCATGATTTGGGGAGCACTGAGTTCTCCTTGGGATAGGGCTGCCAGATTCAGCAAATAAAAATACAGGATCTCTGGTTAAACGTGAATTTCAGACAAAGAGTGAATATCATTTTAGTTAATTACTCCCAAATACTGCATTGTATTTTATCTGACATTGTATCCTGGGAGTATTTAAATTTCTTTCATTATCTCAGGTCAGGGGGTGACAAACTTTTTCTGTAAGGGACCAGACAGTAAGTGTTTTAGCCTCGTGGGCCACACTGCTGGGTCTCTGTTGCAACTACTCAGCTCCGCCTTTGTAGCACCAAAGCAGCTATAGACAATGCATAAATAAATTGGTGTAGCTGTGTTATATAAAATGTTATTTATGGACATTGACCTTTGAATTTATATAATTTTCACATGTCATAAAAGATTATTCTTCTTTGGTTTTCCCCCCAGCCATTAAAAAATATAAAAACCATTCTTAGCTTACAGGTTGTACAAAAACTAGAAAGCTAGATTTGACCAGTAGGTGATAGTTTGCCTATCTCTGATCTAAAGTCAAAGAATCCAGGGACACCTGGGTGGCTCAGTCAGTTAAGCGTTCAACTCTTGATTTCAGCTCAGGTCATGATCTTGGGGTCATGAGACTGAGCCCTGTGTTGCACTCTGCACTTGGCATGGAGTCTGTTTGAGATTCTCTCTCTTCCTCTGCCCATCCCCCCTGCACTCACACTCTAAAATAAATAAATCTTTTTTTTTCAATTTTATTTATTTATTTGACAGAGAGACAGAGAGAGGGAACACAAGCTGGGGGAGGGGGGGAGAAGGAGAAGGCTCCCAGCGGAGGAGCCTGATGTGGGACTCGATCCCCGAATGCCGGGATCACACCCTGAGCCGAAGGCAGACGCTTAACAACTGCGCTACCCAGGCGCCCCTATCTGGGGTATTTTAAAGCCTCCTTAGCCTTAGGAATGATTTTCCATGAGGATCACAGATGATATCTTTGCTGGAGAGCCTCCCATTCTCTGTAAGAATTTCTCCTTGCACTTGCTACTGGAATTTTCTCTTTTAGCTAGCCTTGGGATGGAGTTGGGCTGAGAGTTTCTAATACATTCGGTTTAAAAAAAATAGCTCTCCCCAATTATTAAAAATGATGCATTTAAAAATCTTTTATTTTGTGGGGCACCTGGCTAGCTCAGTCAGTAGAGCATATGACACTTGATCTCAGGGTCATGACTTTGAGCCCCACCTTGGGGGGACTTAAAAAAGAGATTACTTAAAAGGAAAAAAAAGCTTTTTTTTGGAGTAATTTTAGATTTACAGAAAAGTTGAAAAGAGGGTAAAGTTTACATATACTCCTCATCCAGTTTTTTTTTTTTTTTAAGATTTTATTTATTTGAGAGAGAGAGAGAGAGAACGCATGCGAGGGGGTGGGGGGGGCAGAGAATCTCAAGCTGACCTGTGCTGACGGTGGACCCTGAGATCATGACCTGAGCCAGAACCAAGAGAAGGAGGTTTAATGGACTGAGCCACCCAGTTTTCTTTAATGCTAACATCTTACATAACCAGCGTACATTTATCAAAACCAAGAAGCCAACATTAGTACAACACTATTAACTAAACTCTAGACCTTATTTAAATTTCAACTGTTTTTCCACAATGCCCTTTTTCTGTCCCAGGATCCCAAACAAGATACCACATTGCTTTAGTTGGCATGTCTCCTTGGGCTCCTCTGGTCTATGACTGTTTCTCTGTTTCTTTATTTTTTATGACCTTGACAGTTTTGAAGAGTACTGGTCAGACATTTTGTAGAATGTCACTCAAATTGGATTTGTTTAATGTTTTCCTCATGATTACTCTGGGTTTATGGGTTTTCTGGAAAAATATTACAGAAGTAAAGTTCCTTTCTCATCATCTCCTGTTGGGGTACATGGTATGAACATGGATTGTCACTGGTAACGTTAACTTTGATCACTTAGTTAAGGTAGCTCTTACTAGGTTTCTCAACTGCGAAGCTATTATTTTTCCTTTTCTATACTTAACTCTTTGGAAACTGGTCAATAATTCCAGAGTGTGCATTTGGGAGTGAGACCATCACAAATTTCACCACAGACTTACTGTGTGATCTTGGGCAAATTACCTAATATCTCTCTGTTTCAAAATTCTCATTTTAAAATGGAGATCGAAATGGTACCTATTCCACTAGTTTGTAAGAGTGAAATGAGAAGATATATGTAAAAGAGCTTAGCACAGTGTGCACAGCTTGGCACATATGTGCTCATTAATGCACACTGTGATTATTATTATTATCATCACTAGTTTTTTTCTAGGCATGTATATTTAAATTTTAATGGCAATTGTTAACTTGCTGTTATGGTAGATTCTAAAGACTTTTGATGGGCGCCTGGCTGGCTCAGCTGGTAGAGCATACAACTTTTTTTTTTTTAAGATTTTATTCATCATTTGACACAGACAGAGAGAGAGAGAAAGCACACATGAGCACAAGCAGAGGGAGAAACAGGCAGAGGGAGAGGGAGAAGCAGGCTCCCCAAGGAGCAGGGAGCCTGATGCTCGATCCCAGGACCTTGGGATCATGACCTGAGGTGAAGGCAGATGCTTAATAGAGTGAACCATCCACATGCTCCACTTTTTTTTTTTTTTTTTGAGCGTGTGACTCTTTATCTCAGGTTTATAAGTTCAAGCCCCGTATTGGGTGTAGAGATTACTTAAAAATAAAATCTTAAAAAAAAAGTAAATAAAAATTTTTGATCTAGATCCTTTAATTAGGATCTTTTTTTTTTTTTTTTTTTTTTTATTTGTCAGAGAGAGAGAGCGTGCACGCACACAAGCAGGGAGAATGGCAGGCAGAGGGAGAAGCAGGCTGATGCGGGACAAATTAGTATTTTTCAAAGAGTGGTGTTCAGTTTGAATTAGCATCTCCGGGAGTAGAATCCAGGAAACTCTTGTTTATCAAATTTCCCAAGGGATTGTGATGTACACTAAAGTTGGAGAATCATTTTCTTGTACACTAAAAAGCCCAGAAAAAGAGAGGGAAGGAACATCAGTAGAAGGGGTCAACCCCAGCTGGTCAAGGCTGATGCAGGGGACACTGTAGTGCAGGGGATGACTCTGGTTCTCTACTCAGAAAGACCTGAGTTTGAATCATAGTGACTAGTGTGGCCTTGCTTTAGGTTATGACTCTCTGAGCCTGGCACACCCAAGTGGCTCCCTCTCTCTCCCATTCCAAGTCTTTGACAATTACCACTCTTTCAGCTAGGCTTTCCCTGAACACATTATCCATATAAAATTGCCTCCCTCCTCCACTCCCCAGTCCCTGTTTTACTTTTCTCAGAATCATTTATCATCACCTAATATGCTATCTATTTTGTCTGTCTCTCCCACTACAAGTAAAGCTCCATGAAAACTTTGTCTACCGATGTAGCCTCTGTGCCTAAAACAAAGCACGGCACATAACAGGCATTCAATAACTATGTGTTGTATGAATTGAGTTACTTATTCCCTCCAGTTTTACTGAGGTATAATTGACAAACTGACTGGATTACTGCTAATCTAGGATGCTTCTTAGCTGGTTGAGCCCCTGGCGAGGGTTAAAGGGATCTTGAATTTTTCCGGCAGATTTTTACCGTTGCTCAGCATCCCTTCCCCCACGCCCCCCTCCTTTTTAAGTAAGCTCTGTGCCCTATGTGGGGCTTGAACTCATCAACCCCAAGATCAAGAGTCTCATGCTCTACCCACTGAGCCAGTCAGGACCCCTGATCAGACCCCTTTTCCCCACTGTCCCTTGGGTCAGTCTCCCAGGGGAGTTCCCGGTGCCTCAACAATTGGTCACAGACAAGTCTAACTGGTCCTCCCTCGGACACAGAGGATAAATACCACAAGTAGGAGCAGCCGAGCCCCAACTTTGACCAAGAGTTTCTCCCCTCCTTCCCTCACTACGTGACTCGGAAGGGATTTCAATACCAACAGCCGTCTCTTCCACCCAGGTTGATTCCATCGGGCCAAAGGAAGAAAGTTTCCTATTGAAGAAGCCACTGCGGTACCGGTAGGGGGTCCGGAGGTCCGAGGGCTCCCCTTTCCGCGCAAGGGCGTTCAGTCGCAGCTCCGCGACTATCGCGATAGAAGAGCGAGGTCGGCGCTGGCCCTTTAACAGCCCCTTCCCGAGGGCCTGCCCCGCGCGTGCGCACTGCGGTTCTGCGCTTGTCATCATGGCGACGCGGGGCCATGTGCAGGACCCTAACGACAGGCGCCTCCGGCCGATTTACGGTGAGTGCCTGGGGCCAGCCTGTTGTCGGCGGAACGCGTCGAGGACTGCTGAGGCCGGGGAGAAGGTCCAGGAGGGGCGCTGAGGGGGCGGGCGCGGAGCTGGCTGGCGCGGGGGGCGGACCGCGCGGGCCTCTAGGCCGCAGCCACGGGCCTCGCGTAGGCGCCGGCCGGGCCTTCCTGAGCCCTGCGGTGGCAGCGGCGCGGTCCAGGCAGCGTCAGGTTGGCAGAGCTGGTCAGATGTGCAGGCCCTGTGAGACACACTCTCGCTGAGACGTGTGCTGCTTGCAGGCTGCGTTAATGCCGCACCAAGGAAGACCCAGGATCTCAGGTGGATCCCAAACCAGGTGAAAGCTGGCTCCTGCGTGAGGGTGCGACACTCTACTTGAGGGAAATTCCTCATTAGAGACTTTTTACTTACGAGAACCGGGCCTAGGGGATTGTCTGACTAGTTGTGCTCGGTCCACATGGAGAAACAGGTCCAAAGAGGGAAAGGGGCTGATGCAAGGTCACCCAAATCGAGTCAGGAGCAGGCCGTGTTCGAAGCTCCCAATCCAGAGCTCTTTGGAGAAACAGCTGCTCTGGGCGCACGTGGGAGGCGGGGTGGGGGTGGGGGTCGTGGGCCCAAAATAGCGGTGAAGAGACAGTGTAAGCTCTTGTCAGAGGGGCATGCAGGGCTGCTGCAAGGACTTTTCCTTTCTGCAGCTTCTTTGGTTTTCTCTGCAGCTTCCCTCGTGCTTGCTAAATGGATCCCCCTCAACGCTTACCTCAACCCTCAGGCTTTAAGACCTTGATGTCATCCTGGTACCCGACTGTGAAAAATCAACATATTTGAGCCAGGGAGAAACACCTTTTCAGTAACCGAGATGTTCTATAATTGGGCAGTGGTCCTTTTTGCAATTCCTCTCTCTCCTCACTGATGGTTGGTCTGTCTTAGGGAATGGTGAGGAAGGCTTCAAGGTCAGTGGTTTTTGCCAAACTAGACCTGAGTTTATAGTTTAAATGTTATTAAATGGAGATCTCTCCACATGGCTGAGATCATTCAGCTTTTTTGGAGGAGGGGGCAACTTTATTTCTGGCACGGTTGGTCCTGCATTTAAAATTTGTATGATGCTTTACTCACATCTCATTTGATTCTAGCAACAACGTTGTGAGGTGGGAAATAATAGCTAATGTGTATAGACCGATTATTATGTCATTCTCTGTGATTGGCCCTTCACATGGCTTATCTAATTTAATATTCACACATTCTCATGAGGTGGATAGTTTTTTTCAGTCCTGCAAATCACGCCCCCCCCCCCCCCCCCCCCCCGCAGATGAGGAAAATGGGGCTTCATTGATGTTGTCTAATTTGCGTAAGGTCACTCAGCTAACATTTGATGGAGCTAGGATCTAAACCCCTGTGTCCCAAGCTCACCCTCTTAGCCACTGCTAGAAAATAATTTACTTTGAGCTGAAGACACTGACTTGCCAAAGGTCACACGGGTGGGGAGTGGCAGAGATAGGACTCTATTTCCGTTTGCCCATGGTGTATGTTACCATACTCTCCAGTATATATTTTCAGAGAACGGGGATGAAATAAGGATGATTGAAGGTAGGAACTGAATCCAGCCAAGGTTCACAGTTTCTGGCTTATTATGACTCTGCAGCAGCAGCTGCCTGCAGACTTCTTTTTTTTTAAACGTTTTATTTATTTAAGTAATCTCTTCACCCATCATGGGGCTTGAACTCACAACCCTAAGATTAGGTCGCATGCTCCTCCTACTGAGCAGCCAGGTGTCCCCCCCCCCAAACTAAAAAGATTCAGTACTTTTCTTTTTTTTTAATTTAGTTAGCTAACATGCAGTGCAGTGTTGGTTTCAGGAGTAGAATTCAGTGATTCATCACTTACATACAACAGACACCCAGTGCTCATCATAACAAGTGCCCTCCTAAATACCCATCAAGCCCATCCCCTACCCACAAGATTCAGTACTTTTTTTTTTTAAGATTTATTTATTTATTTGAAAGAGAGAGAGCACTTGCATGCTTGGAGGAAGAGGGATTGGGGGGTGGGGGAGAAGCAGAGGGAGAGGGAGAAAAAAGAAACCCAAGCAGACTCTGTGTATGGAGCCTGGCTTGGGGCTCGATCCTAGGACCTTGAGATCATGACCTGAGCTGAAAGCAAGAGTCTGATGCTTAGCTGACTGTGCCATCCAGGCTCCCTAAGATTCAATATTTTTGAGAATAATTGGATTTCTAAAATTGTTCTTGAGGACCAAAGAAAATGTCTTTGGTGTCCTGTAAGTCATTTAGAAATAACAGTATTTTGGGGGCGCCTGGGTGGCGCAGTCGTTAAGCGTCTGCCTTCGGCTCAGGGCGTGATCCCGGCGCTCTGGGATCGAGCCCCACGTCAGGCTCCTCCGCTATGAGCCTGCTTCTTCCTCTCCCACTCCCCCTGCTGGTGTTCCCTCTCTCCCTGGCTGTCTCTCTGTCAATTAAATAAATAAAATCTTGAAAAAAAAGAAAAAAAAAAGAAATAACAGTATTTTGAACTACCCAGTAAGAAAAACCTTGTCCATTTCACGTTGCTAAAAGTTAGGATATGTTAACTGAAAGTGACAGGTCGTATTGGCAAAACTGAAGCCAGAATTATGTAGCTTTTGTTATAGGTACATGGGAAGAGTATTAGAAGAAGCTTTCTTTAAGAATTCCAAAGCAATTAATATCAACTGGCAGGAATAGGAAAAGAGAGGGTACCAACTGTCTTTGACTTCAGCACTTTTGACCTCCAAACTTTGGGACAGCCCCTGCTTTTGTGTTTAAATATATTAGTACCCCTAAACCACTATTGTTCCTTGAATTCAGACATTCATTAGCTGGTATATGAAAAGCGTATGGTTGGTAGGTAGTGCTTGCCCACCAGCCAGAAGTTAACAACTGTCAGCATGAATTGAGTGCTTATTTGTATGCTAACTGTCCTATTAAGTAGTAAGATTATTGTGATCACAGTAGTAAACTGAAGGCCAGAGATTAACTTGCTCAGAGTTGCAGCTAGGTAGATCTGGGATTTGAACACAGGCATTGTCACTGAGAGCCCAGCCCTTCACTGAGTTCAGAATTAGCAGCATTACTGTCTTTGTACAGCATTATTTGTACTGCCAGGGTTTTAGCGTTTTACAACTGTTGGAAACTTGCCTGTGACCTCAGCTCTTGCTGAAATTTGTTTAGGGTAGAAGTGGACAGGACTGTATGGGTGATTAACTATGAAATCGTGGTGAGTTGAGATGTGGTGGGTTGAAACTATATTTTCAATGTGTAGGTTTGGAATAACCTTTCAGAAAGCTCGTTAGTTGAAACATCTTCAGAGTGCTTCTCATTACTCAGAAATTGGTGAGTTTAGGTATTATATTTTTAGTGTTTGAAAACCACACCTGACCTTACTAGAACACCTACTTTATTCATTTTCCTTTTGCTAAAATTATTGCCTTGTGCTGTGTGGTTCTTTACAGATTTTGTACTCTGACATGACTTGGTGAGCCCCCATGCTTTTTTCTACCATTATTATTTAAAAACGTTTTTAGTGTTTAGGGGGACAAGCAGTGTGGAAGTGATGGTCGGTTATGGCATGTCATAAATTTGTGTAGAATACAAGAATTGCTGGGTCAGCAATTGTAAAATAGAGAAGTTTCAAAGAAAAAATATTCCCTTAGTTTTTAGAATGCACATACACATTTTTATTTACTTTCTTGGCACACGATCTTTTGTTCTAATCTGTCTTACTGGCTTCCAGTCTTGCTACAGTCTGGGTCAGGTGTAACATACTTTCTAGCTGTGTTTCCTGAATGATAATGACTTTTTAGTGAGTTAAGATGTTTCCCTTTGGTACCTGGCCAACTCCAGGTAATTATTCTGCTATATTTCAATAGTAAGCACTCCTGAGTCCTCAGTCCAATGTGCTATTTATTCTGAGCCTTCTGTTGGGCATTGTTAGCCCAGCGAGTCATGTCCTGTTTTCCCCCAGGAGTGGCAGGGCATCTTGGTTAGTGAAGATTATCTTGCCCTTCTTTAGAAAAGTCACTTGGTACAACCTGTTTTCTTTTTTTGAAATTATTATGATCATTTAAAAAGGTCTGACTTAGACCTATACATTCTAAAGCATCTTAGACTTAAAGGAATGATTTTAATGCACAGAAAATTCCTAGAAGAATACATAGAGTAGAGCATAGGGCAGGACTGAGAGACTAATGCCTTTCATGTTATGTCCCTATGAACTATTTGGATTTTTTTAAAAATTAGGTTATTATTTTTTAACCATGTTTTGCACTATTTTTATTATTTAAAAAATTAGTTGGGGCACTTTGGTGGTTCAGTTGGTTGAACATCTGACTCTTGGTCTTAGCTCAGGTCTTGATCTCAGGGTTATGAGTTTGAGCCCCACATTGGTTGCCATGTTGAATGTGGAGTGGAGCCTCCTTAAAAAAAATTAGTTGAGGGGTGCCTGGCTGGCCTAGTTGGAACATCATGCAACTCTTGATCTCTGGGTCATGACTTTGAGCCCCACATTGGGTGTAGAGATTATTTAAATAAGTAAAACTTGGAAAAAAAAAAAGAAAGCTTTAAAAAAATTAGTTGAAAAGATTTTTAAAAAACCTAATAGTATGAATCATCACTAATTTTTGGTTCTAGAACGTACTGTTGTGGTCACTTTGTATGCATGTATCTCTAATTTTCCTGATAGACTACTCAATTCCTAGAAGACTTCCCCCCCCATATGGTTTGTTCATTTCTGTTTTCCTTTCTTCATTCACCTTATTATTGAGGGCCCAAAATGCACTAAGCACAATGTAGATTCAGGGAATGAATGAGTACCAAACAGCACAGCAGAGACACGGTTTCTGCTTTCAAGGAGCTTGTAGTTTCAACAGATTTCTTAAAAATAATGGTACACATAATCTTTACATTTGTATTAAGAGCTTTTTTTTAATAAAGATTTCATTTGAGAGAGAGTGTGCGCACATGCACGCGCGCACACACGCGCACATACACACACACAAATGTTGCTGGGGGCGGAGGAGGGGGTGTGCAGAGGGAGAGGGAGAAGCAGCGCAGGGAGCCCGACTTGGGGCTTGATCCCAGGACCCAGGGATCATGACCTGAGCCGAATGCAGGTGCTTAACCAGCTGAGCCACCCCAGGCGCCCTGTGTTAAGAGCTTTGAAGGAAAAATGTAGGTTGCCATGAGTGCATACAATGTGGGCATCTGAGCTGTTGGGGACAAGATAAGAAAAGTTTCCCTATGGAAGTGACATTTTACTTTGAACATGGAACAAGAGCAGAGGTTAGTCAGGCACTGATAGGGGGAGTGTGTAAAAGGAGCTTGCTCCACCTGAGGACCTAAGAAAAGGCTTGTGTGTTGGCAATGCAGAGATTGGTTGAGGTGAGGCTACTGTGGTAGACAGACTCAGTTTTGTAAGCCATTTTAAGAATTTTGAAATTTGTTTTAAAGATAGTGGGAAGCAGTGAAGAGATTTAATCAGGTGATCAGGCTTGCAATTTAGAAAAATAGCTCTGAATACTCGGTGGGGGGGGGAATAGTTTAAAAGGGGGCAAATGTAGGCTGTGAGGTGATTGGTTAGGAGGCATCATTCCTTTTTAATTTAACCCCTCCCAGTCATCTTGTGAGTAGTAGGTATTTAACAGAATTTGTTGATCGAAGGAGTGTTTCACCTACAATTTGTATTCTTGGTAAAAGCAAAGCTCCTATTCTAAAGCATTTAGAATTAAGCGAAGTTGGAGCTATGTTGTATTCAGTCTTTTTTTCCTAAATCGAAGCAATATCTTTAGTAGTCTTTGAAGCTCTTGTAGGAAGTGGTAACAATGCAGGTTGTCATTTTAGCTGCTCTAGGACTTTCACAACAGCTGTAAGAACACACAGCCCTAAAGGCTTTCTTTCTTTCTTTTTCTTTTCTTTTTTCTTTTTGGCACGACTGATCTCTCTCTTTTTTAAAGTAAGCTCTATGCCCAACATGGGGCTCAAACTCATGACTCTGGAGATCAAGAGGCTCACACTCCACAGACTGAGCCATGAGCCAGCCAGGTGCCCTAAGATTGATCTCTTTCTTACTGATAAGTATCCCTAAGTATGATTGGACAGATTAATCCCAGGGCCTCTTCTACGGGGCAAGTAGACAGGCCTGCATGTGTCAGGGCCTACAGCTGTCTGCGTCTGTAAGGAAGAGTCACTTCTGTTCCAGTTGTTACCCAGGAAGGTGGCTGGCTCAGTCATTTAACAGATTTTGATCGACTCTTGCCAATGATTTAACCCAGTGTTTCCCAAATTTCTATCATTCTTCTCTCCAGTCTGATGGTTCTAGCTTTATTATAGTATTATCTGTACTATTATTTACTTAATATTTTTCTGTAACTTGATATTTAACTTAAATTTATTTAAAAATAATCTAAATCATTATCATTAATGGAGGACCTGTCACTTGTGCTGAGGAAACAAAGTGATAAAAATAAAATGAAAACAAAACAGTGGTGTTAAAGTCTTAACTAGATTCTGATATTGGTGTGGCTCTGAGTCTGAAGTCTGTTCCTTTGCTGTTAAAAGAAAAAACATTAGAAAGTATTAAAGAAGTGGCTGGCTCAGTTGGAAGAGCATTCAGCTCTTGATCTTGGGGTCATGAGTTCAAACTCATGTTGAGTGTAGAGATTACTTAAAAATCTTAGGGGGAAAAAAGTATTAAGTGACTGGCTAACCCTAAGCTGAGACCATCTCTTTAATACAAGGGAAACGTTGGAAGAGATCAGCTTCTCAGTGTATTATCTAGTGCTGACTGCAAAGACCACCTAAAAACATTTCACTCAGAGTGGTACTCATTGCTTTCACCTATGCACCATCATCTTACTGTTTCCTATGTCTGATTTGTGGATGGCTGATTTCGTTGCCCGTTACTAAGGCAACAACACCAATCTTTAAGGTCAAACCACAGTTACCATTGAGTAAGGTTTATTTATTTATTTATTTATTTATTTATTTTGAGAGAAAGAGAGAGAGGAGGGCAGAGGGAGAGAGAAACTCTAGTATACTCTGCGCTGAACGTGGAGCCTGACATGGGGCTCAGTCCCATGACCCTGAGATCATGACCTGGGCTGAAACCAAGAGTCAGGTGCTCAACTGACTGTGTCACCCAAGGGCCCCATCTTTGAGTAAGTTTTAAAAAAACATACTAAAAAAGATTTAGGATATCATTTTATTTATATATTTATTATTTTTAATTAATTATTTTTTAGAGGAGAGGGATTGAGGGAGAGGGAGAAAAAGAGTCTTAAGCAGGCTCCACGCCCAGTACGGAGCGGGATGCAGGGCTCAGTCTCATGACTCCGAGATCATAACCTGAGCCAAAATCAAGTTGGAAGCTTAACCTACTGAGCCACCTAGGGGCTCTGGTTTTATTGGCCTGTTTTCTCCGAGGGCTACATAATTTATATTCCAGAGTCAGTAATGTAAAATGAAATAGACTTTCCCCATCTAGGCATCTAGGAAAGGGGAGCCTGATAGACTGGCTGAATGTAGTGGAGTGTTTTAGTTAAACTTTTGGGTGCAAGGAGTGGAAACCCATTGACACAAGCTCTAGTGAAGGGGGCTTGCTATAAACCCTGGTGGGAGCCTAGAGCAGGAATGTAGTGTTCAGGGTTTGATGGAAACTGGAGGGCTGTCAGGATCTAAAGCTTTTTTTTTTTAAGATTTTTAAAAAATTTATTTATTTGTCAGAGAGAGAGAGAGAGCCCGCCAGCGCACAAGCAGGGGGAGTGGCAGAGGGAGAAGCAGGCTCCCTGCTGAGCAAGGAGCCTGATGAGGGACTGGATTCCCAGACCCTGGGATAATGACCTGAGCCAAAGGCAGACACTTAACCCACTGAGCCGTCCAGGCATCCCTAAGGCGGCACCCCCTGCCCCCCAATTTTCAGCTGTGCTTTTATCTGTGTGTGTTTATTCTCTGCTTGGTTCTTCAGACTGGTTTTTGTTGTTGTTGTTGTTGTTGTTGTTGTTCGTTTGTTTTTTTTCCTGCTTACTTATCAGTTTACCCAGGACCCAACATGTTGGCTTTATGGCCACACCAAGATGTGACCTCTCCCCGCAAGCTTAAATTAATCAGCACTGCCCTGCCCCCAATCCTTTGATAAAGATAAGTGGTATTTTTAATACTTTTATAAATGTTACATGACTGAAGAGGCAAGAGATAACTCCTTTTCTTCATTCCCCATCAACAAACTTGCGTCCCCTAAGGCTCCTTCAAAATGGAAATTCTGGAATTGCCACTGGTAATGTCAGACTCAAAATATTTATTTCCTTCCAAATGAGGTTCTCCATAGTTTTCTGACTCTGGCTTTGTGACTCATTGTTGCAGTTACAGTTTACCAGGGAGAAACCTGATTCCCCTTTGGTCAAATAGCCACACCATTGGGTGTAGTTACAAGGTCTAGACATGGTCATCCAATCCTACCCCTGCAATAGAGGCAGTGGAAACCATTCCCAGAGGAGGGCATGGGCAGGTAGGTACAGAGGAAAAGGTTAAATACTCTTACACTCCTGACCTCTGGTCTCATCCCTTTATGGGCAGATCCTCAGAACTGGGATCTTATCACGGATGCTTAATTACTCTTCAGGGTATGCTCTAAGAACCTGGAGTCTTATAGGAATGAGTCAGAAGTAACTTAGAACTGACTCAGAAAGAGATCAGCATAAGTTACTAGGAAGAGAAAATGTCCTTTATTGAGCTGAAATACCTCTGTCAGGTATTCTGTAAGGACAAATGATAGTATATTGGCTGAGCTATTTAAGAAAACTGGTATTAGATATTTGGGTAGTTAGGCCAAGATTGTACGCTTTTAATGTTTCCTGGTTCTCCAGTCTCTCCACCTGAGTATTAGGTCTTTGATCTTCCTTTCTAGATTGCGATTGCCTCCACAGTGAGTCCGTCTCTTTTTGACCTTCCTCCCTAGATTGTGATTACCTCCAGAGTAGGGCTTCTTAATCTCTTCACCTAGCGTTCTTGGTGCTCATCTATGTTATGGCATTGAAGAAAGACTGAAGAGATGAAACTCATGGGTTTATGTGGCTGTTTTAAGTTTTAGTCAAATATTCATTGAAGGAAAATTGAATTCGTTAGCTAAAATGGTAGTCTCTTTCTGTTACTTGGGGCACTCTGGGCCACCAGGGCCATAGATTATTTTGAGTTGTTTATGCTTCCTCTGTCCCTGTGCTGATTTGGGACCTTGATGGATAGAGTGGGACCATTAGAGGTCGTAGATTTTGAACTGGCCTGCATTCAGTCATCTTTCTATAATTAGAATTGACAGCTACCACCCTTGTGGCCCACCTATAACACTCCTTACTTTTCTTCTCTGGAAATGAATCTTTGCTTGTGTGTATCTACACACACACACACACACACACACACACACACACATTTTGTTAATGTGCTTTGTCAGAGCAGTTTCAGGTTTATAGAAAAATGAGTGAAAAGCACAGAGTTCCTGTATATATCCCCACACTCCCACCCCCTCCCCCCAGTTTCCCCTATTGTTAATATCTTGATTTAGTGTGGTACTTTGTTTCAGTTGCTGAGCCAATATGATAGGTTTTTAATTTTTTAAAAGATTTTATTCACTTATTTTTGAGAGCGAGCGAGCAGGGGGAGAGGCAGAGGGAGAAGCAGATTCCCCTTTGAGTAGAGAGCCCGATGTGGGGCTCCATCCCAGGACCCTGGAATCGTGATCTGAGCCACCCAGGCACCCTGATAGGTTATTTTTAACTAGTGTCCATAGTTTACTAGTTTACATTAGGGTTTATTCTTTGTGTTGTACCTTCTGTGGGTTTTGACAAAAGTATGATGACCTATATCCATCATTATGGTATCATACAAATAGCTTCACTGCACTAAAAATCCCTTGTGCTCCACCCATTCATCCCTTCCCCCAGCCCCTGGTGACCACTGATTGTTGTATTGTCTCTGTAATTTTTGTCTTTTCCAGAATGTCATATAATTGGAATCATATAATATGTAGCCTTGTCAGATTGGCTTCTTTCACATAGCAATATGCATTTAAAGTTCCTCAATTTTTTTTTTTTGTGCCTTGATAGTGCATTTCTTTTTATCACTGAATAATATTCCATTGTATGGATGTATTATAGTTTTTTTTATCCATTGGCCCATTGAAGGACATCTTGGTTGCTTCCAAAGTTTGGTAGTTGTGAATAAAGCTGCCATAAACATTTATGTGCAGGTTTTTGTGTGGAGGTAAGTTTTCAGCTTATTTGGGTAGATACCAAGGAGCACGATTGCTGATCAGATAAATGGTAGAGTATTTGAAGAAACTGCCAGATTGTCTTCCAAGGTGGTTGTACCATATTACTCTCCCAGTGGCGCTGAGTGAGAGGTGCTGTTGTTCCATGTACTCACCAGCATTTGATCCATAGCTTGTTTTGAGTTATCTATGCCACATCTGCCCCTACGCTGATTTGGGACCTTGATGAGCAAAGAGGGCCCAGGCAGAGTAGTAGTAGTAGGTTGTGGAGTGACTTGTTTAATCATTTTTCTATATTTAGAATTGACAGCTACCACCATTTCCCATTTATGATACTTCTCATTTTCTTTTAGATCTTCTCATCTGGAAATGAATCTTTGCTTTTGTTAGACTCTGGGATAATAATTGACTTCTTTTTTCCTTAACACAATTTTATAACAGGTCTGAGAGATGACTATAGGAATATAAGATTATATTCTGGACCATCCTAGCCATTTAGAGTTAAAATTGGCACCATGATGTTTTTAATACTGAATTAAAATACTTTATGAAACATCTCATACCAGCCTATGCATTTTTCATATTTGATGAAGGAATATAATAACTATCATAATTTGTTTTCATAGATTATCTTGATAATGGTAATAATAAAATGGCAATTCAGCAAGCAGATAAATTGTTGAAGAAACATAAGGATCTTCATTGTGCTAAGGTAAGTTAATTTGCTCTTGAGTTACTTACATTTGGTGGGTTATATATTATAATCTTAAAAGGGAAAAGATGTTAAATCTGTTTAGTGACTGTTTCTTCAGGGTTATTATTTTTTCCCCCACGTTTTGTCTTTTTTTTTTAAAGATTTTATTTATTTATTCGACAGAGATAGAGACAGCCAGTGAGAGAGGGAACACAAGCAGGGGGAGTGGGAGAGAAAGAAGCAGGCTCATAGCAGAAGAGCCTGATGTGGGGCTCGATCCCATAACGCCGGGATCACGCCCTGAGCCGAAGGCAGACGCTTAACCGCTGTACCACCCAGGCGCCCCTGTTTTGTCTTGTTTTTAAGCAGGCTCCATGCCCAGTGTGGAGCCCAGTGCAGGGCTTGAACTCACAACCCTGAGATCAAGAGTTGCACACTCCACCAACTGAACCAGCCAGGCGCCTCTTTAAGCCATTTATTTTTCTGATTACTTTAATGCCATAAGTAGTATTTAATTAAAAGCTGGCTGTTTATTTCTTTGGATATTTTGGACATAACTTAGCTAATTTAATTATTTTATATTGACAGACTTTTTTTTTTAGGCAATGTTGTGCCTTTTATTTTTTTTAAAGTAGGTTCCATGCCCAACATGGGGTTTGAACTCACAACTTTGAGATTGAGAGTTGTATGCTTTACAGACTGACCCAGCCAGGTGCCCCTGTGGTGCCTTCTTATGACTGAAATAGGAAAGAATCTTAATGTGCTGAAATTTTTAGTAAAATATGGTTTACTTGATTAGCAGCCCAGGCATTCCTTACAACTTACCCTGTTTTCAAGTTGGCTTTCTTTGGCGTTTTTTTTTTTTTTTTTTTTTTTTAAGATTTTATTTATTTTTTTGAGAGAGAGAGAATGACAGAGACAGCATGATGGGGGGAGGGTCAGAGGGAGAAGCAGACTCCCTGTTGAGCAGGGAGCCTGATGCGGGACTTGATCCTAGGACTCCACGGTCATGACCTGAGCTGAAGGAAGTTGCTTAACCAACTGAGCCACCCAGGCACCCTACCTTTTTTTTTTTTTTTTAAGATTTTATTTATTTGACAGCACAAGCGGGGAGCAGGAGAGGGAAACGCAGGCTCCCCTCTGAGCAGGGAGCTTTGGCTCATATTTTCATTTCTGCTCTTTTAAAACTAATATTTTTCCTTTGTATCAGGTTTTAAAGGCAATTGGTTTACAGAGAACTGGAAAGCAAGAGGAAGCCTTCACCTTGGCACAGGAGGTGGCAGCCCTTGAACCCACAGATGACAACTCGCTACAGGCACTGACTATTCTTTACCGGGAGATGCATCGACGTATGTTTCTTTTTCATTGTTTTTAAATCTGAGCTAAAGTTTTTCTTTCTCTTTCTTTTCTTTTTCTTTTTTTTTTTTTTGGATTGATTTATTTATTTTAGAAAACACGCAAGGTGGGGAAGGGCAAAGGGAGAGGGGGAGAGAGAATCTTAAGTAGGCTCTACACCCAGCATGGAGCCAAGGTAGGGCTCGATCTCATGATTCTGAGATCGTGACTTGAGCTGAAATTAAGAGTTGGACTTAACCGACTGAGCCACCCAAGGGCCCCAAGTTTTTGTTTATTTCTAACTGAGTCCTCTATTTGTTTGTTTTTCTTATCATTCATGATTTGAGTAGATGGCAATAGGCAAAATAATGCATTAACCATGATTTACAAAGACTGTAGGCAGAAAGGATATTTTATGTGTATTAGTATCCTTGAATTGGAATGAGAACTTGTGGTCAATTTGTGACATTTTGATTTACTAAATGGAAGAGTTACCCTTTTTTACTATTTGATATGGAAAATTTCAAACATAAAAAGAACAGCATAATAAATCCCACTGAACTCATTATCCACATTCAGCAATCATTGTCACATGGCAAATTTTATCTGTATCCCATCCCCCTGCCAGATTATTTCTATGTGTATTCTAGGTAGTCTGCCATTCCACCTGTAAATAAAGTTTTTCATTGTTAATTTCTGAAATCTTTTATTATGGAATAATATATATCTTCCATAATACACGTTATAGAAGATACACTTTACATAACACAGTAGAATACTTGATGGGGAATAATGAACATTCAGGAATCTACCAACCAACTTAAGAAACAGCATTATCAATACTGACTGCTTCCTGTATGTTCCTTATCAATCTCACTTCCCCTTTTACGTTCCAAGAGGTACTTGCTTTCCTGAATATATTCTATTATCTTTAAAAGAAATCTTTATCACATTTGTTTTTCTAAGTAATACTTTATTAATTTTGCTCTGTTTTGACTTACTTTAAAAGTTTTGCCCTCGGTGCGCCTGGGTGGCTCAGTTGCTTCAGCGGCTGCCTTCAGCTCAGGTCATGATCCCGAGTCCCAGGATCGAGCCCCCATCAGGCTCCCTGCTGAGCAGGGAGTCTGCTTCTCCCTCTGCCCCTCACCCCGCTAGTGCTCTCTCTTGCTCTCTCATGAATAAACAGGTGAAATCTTAAAAAAAAAACAACAACAAACTTTTGCCCTCAAACCATCACATTGTACACCTTAAAATGTTACAATTTTTATTTGTCAGTTATTCCTCAGTGAAGGTGGAAAAAATAAAATTTTGCCAACCTAATGGACAGAAATGTTACTTTATAGTTTTTTCATTTTTTTTTTGAAGATTTTATTGAGAGACAGAGTGTGCACTTGTGTGCAAGCAGGAGCAGGGAGGGGCAGAGGGAGAAGCAGACTCCCTGTTGAGCAGGGAGCCCGATGGTGGGGCTTGATCCCAGGATCCTGGGATCATGACCTGAGCTAAAGGTAGACGCTTAACTGACTGAGCCACCCAGGCACCCCTTGTTTTTCTTTTTTTAAAAGACAGAACTTAAGAGTTAGGGTATTATATTTGATTGTTTAGGGATTATGTTGATTTAGGGATATGGATTCTCCCCCAGTGTTGTTTTAAAAATCATTTATCTATCTCACAAATACTGAATGTTTGTCTATGACAAGTATTGTATCCAAGTCAAAGATGAAAGATGCTCTCTCTGCCCTTGTGTTACTCATAGTCTATAGGGGCAAATGCAGGGGGACCTGGCTGGCTCAGTTGGTAGAGCATGGGACTCTTGATCTCAGGGTTGTGGGTTCAAGCCCCATGTTGGATGTAGAGCTCAATTAAAAAAAAAAAATAAGGGGAAATTCATCAGTAGACTATATTCTACGTTGGGTGTTAATAAATGTAAGAGACTTATTTAAAAAATTTAAAGATGGCAGAGGGAAGCAGTGATCAAACTGGGTTGAGGTGCAGAGAAGGTGTTCAGGGAAGGATTACATATGAACTTGCACAGTTCCTTGCAGAGAGGACTACATTTGAGCTGGGTCTTGGTCTTGGATGATGTTCACTGAGTAGAAAAGAGAGAAAGGAGAATTCAGGCAGAGGGAACAGAGTGAAGGAACGGGGAGTTATGCTATAGCACAGGGAGTCTAGTGGAGCTACAATAGTTTGATGTGCTAGAACACAAGTGCTGCAGGAAATAAGTAGGAAGGAGACAGGCTAGATCCTGGAGGGTCTTATTTATATATTGTAAATATTTTGCGGAGGCCTGAGTTATTCCATGCTTCATCGAATAACACCCAACCAAGAGAAGAGTAATGATCAGATGAGGCAAAACAAATACTCTCTTCTTCCTTAGTGATAGGAGACATCTATTTCCTCCAAAGGGGGAAAAACTAAATGCTGTTAAGATTTAAAGTATACTTCAGTAATTAAAGAATGTCCTATTTCTCTTTATCCTAGCGGAGTTAGTTACAAAACTTTACGAGGCAGCTGTGAAGAAAGTTCCCAATAGTGAGGAGTATCACTCTCACCTCTTCATGGCTTATGCCAGAGTGGGTGAATACAAGAAAATGCAACAGGTAACTTGATTCCAAACCTCCTGGGCAAGTCTCTTTAAATGTGACTTAATTGTAGGAATGTGTGTGCATGCATGGGGGTGTTTGCATGTGTGTGTAGAGCTGAATCTATGTATTTGTGTGTGGAGATCAGGCAGATGCTTTCTGTGTGTGTTTTAAAGATGAACTATTATTCAGGTTCTTTAAGTGTTTTATTTGGGAACTCTTATTGTTCTTTTGTGGCCTGGTGGTATGTTTTGTTTGGTTCTGGTAAGTTGATTTCAGATTGTCCCACTGCATGAGATTGCTATTGTATTTTCAGAAAATGGGCAGAAATCCCAGAACAAAAAATGAACAGACTATAGAAAGATTAACTTTAAAGTTTACATCTAATTTGTAATTTAACTCTTTGTAACCTGCTGAGATTTTAAAATCCAGCTGGGAGAACTCCCCACTACTTGGATACTTGTCTTTTTTGCTAGAGGCAGCTTATTCGCCAGTTAGCACGTTTTAGATGTTCCATACGTTTAGATTTATGTGAAGGAGCCTCATTCGGACTAGTGGGTGGGTAGAGTCAACATCCCAGAGAAATAAAACTGTTAAGCCTATAAAGGGTTATGATGTCAAACTAGTATTTTTTTACAAATGGCTTTGTTTGTGGGTATAATTTCTTCTGAAAGCAAAGCTTTCTTACTTGGGTTTTTATTTTGTCTTATTCTTTACTTGAAATATCAGGCTATAACAATAGATAAATTAGGGAGGGTGGAAGATACTATATTAATATAAATCCTTTCTCCTTAAAACTAATCTTTGTGTTTGCTTATGCAAGTTTTTAAATTGGAAGAATTTTTTTCCCCAAATATAATTCTTTGAAGTTTTATTTACTGATGGAGTATATTCTCAGGAAAAATATTCAGATTTTTTTATTCAGATTTAATTTTTCTTTTAATATAAAATTAGTATATATTTTTAAATTGGCAATACTAACATATATATGTAAACCTTTCATATCATTTTTACTTCTAGCAATATGTTTTAAATTATATTAAATGTTCATTAGTACAGATACAGTTAAAGGAATTATGATTCATCCATATGGTAGAATAAAATGCAACACCCCACCTCCCCTCAAATAGTACTGTGTGTCTTTGTCTTTTTCTACCAGTCCATAAAGGATATATCTCTAAAAGGGAGTGTACCAAAATGTTACCAGGTTGTAGGCCTATGGATACTTTTCTTTTAATTTTTTTTTAAAGCATGTGTTAATTTTATGATCCCACAAAACGTATTTTTGAACTATGTCTATTATATATACATGCAATAAAATAAAAAGGACAAGTTCCTGCACAACAATATTAGGGTAAATTTTGAAAAAAGGAAAAAATCTGCCACTTGAACAGATTTTTTTTTTATAGTTGAACTTTACATGTTGGCAGAGATATACATATACTTTTGCATCTTGCTCTTTGGAGCCACTGCTTTGATGTGGCTTAATGGTCGCTGATCCTTAATATGTTGTAGCTATAGCTTGTTTCTTTTTTTGTGTGTTTGTTTTAAAGATTTTATTTATTTATTGAGAGGGAGAGTGAGCTAGAGAGAGAGAAATGGAGCAGGGTGAGGAGTGGAGGGAGAGGGAGAAGCAGACCCCCCGATGAGCAGGGAGCCAGATGATGATGATGACGATGACTATGAGGACGACATGGGGCTTGATACCGGCACTCCGGGATCATGACCTGAGCTGAAGGCAGACGCTTAACCAACTGAGCCACCCAGGAGCTCCGCAATAGCTTTTTTTTTACATTATTCCATTCTAATATATTGGAAGAATGGAGCTAGACTAGTGTTAAATGTTTCAGAATGAAATGTCTAGTTTTTATTTTAGCTTTTTTGCTGCTTAAGATAGTCACAATTTCTTAGTTTATATGTGTGTTTATTTTGAAGGTGGTATGTCAGTCTGGGGTAATGGTTAGTTTACAAATTAAATGTCATGTTTCACGAGGGTGAACATTTTTGTTTTATTCACTGCTGAATCCTTAGGGCCTAGAATAGCATCTGCACAATACATTTTTGTTAAATAAATGAATGATTTGCGTTAACTGTTGGAGGTAAAAGGGAGGGAAGCCAGGGAATCAGAAAACTTAAGGACTTCTGTTATCCCAAATGACATCCCTGGCAGATAATATTTAAAATAATCTTGAACGAAGGTTTGCTAGATGTTCAAAGGTGATTGCACTTTTTCTGTAAATGACATCCCTTTCGTCGTTTGTTCATTTGTTTTTTGACATTCCCATAGTCTGCATCACCAATTTACAGCCATGTTTTTTAAACTTTTCTGTCTTCCAAAGTTTTTTTGTATTAGCGGAGTATCAGTGTCTGCAACATAGCACAGGGTGCAGGCATGAAATTTCTGTCTTATCTTTTGTATTAAAAATTCATATTAATTTTATATTCTCCTTTTTGTTTTCGTATGTCATTATAAAAATGTTTTCTTTCCCCAAATGATCAAGCAGAATTGGTTTTCTAACACTTTTTATTCCACTCCTCTAGAGTTTGGTGTTAGAATCAGGGACCTTAAGCCATCTTAGACTCTCCTTTTTTTGTGTGTGTGAAGATTTTATTTATTAGAGAGAGAGGGAGAGCAGGCAGAGAGCGAGGAGGGGGAAGGGGCAGAGGCAGAGAGAGAAGCAGACTCCCTCCCCGCTGAGCAGGGAACCTTATTCAGGGCTTGATCCCAGGACCTTGAGATCATGACTTGAGCCAAACGCAGATGCTTAACCGACTGAGCCCCCTACCCTGCCGCCCCCCAGGCGCCCCTTAGACTCTCCTTCTTATCCTTTATGTCCATTTTATCTCTACATCGTCTTGACTCTTTCTCCACAGTGTCTTTGAGGTCTGTTTTCTATTTGATCTACCTCATCCTGGTTTAGTTCCTCATTGCTTCATCTTTTCTATTTTTTCCCTTTATGGTACAGCTAAAATACTCTTCCTAGAAGGGTACAGATGTGTACATATCACACCCTTACGTTGTATAACAGACTCCTTTTTGAGTGCTTCACAACAAGGGTATCTCAGTTACCTTTCAGCCCTTTTCCCCAGCAGTCCTTTTAATCCTTATTTATAGCCAAACGTCCTATTTGTTCTTGTCAACATATGTCTCTTGTTTCTTTAATATTTTTGTTCAGATTCATTTTGCTTCTACCTAGAATTGATTCACTCACTTAGCCACTCACCCCAAATATTTGTATTTATGTGTATGTATCCTTAACCCCGTTTTTGCCTGTAGACATTTTTGACCTTCAAGTTTCATCTGAAACACTGTGACTTTGAAGAAGGCTGTATTGATTAAGTCCCCTTCCCTGCCTTCCCTTAAAGAAAGAAAAAGAAAGGAATGAACAGACTTAACCATGCCTTTTTTGGAAACAAAAAGGCATGATGTTTTTGTATAGGATGTTTGTTTCTTTTTTGCCAAGTAAAATTTTAGTCATTTGAATATTTGTCTTATCTCTTTCCCTTGCTTTTAAGTGTGTTTGGGACCGGGACTCAATCTCTGTATCATGGGCAGTAATAGACATTTTCTTACACTTAATAGGGGCTCTGTGTGATTTTTCAAGTGGATTGAAGGTAGGGAAAAGATTAAAAAACATAAAATAGTAACTGTGACAAAGCTGACTGAGTTCTTAGCATTGATTACTAGTTGGCTGATTATGGGCAGATTCTCAAATTATGCGTGAATAGATCTACTTTGTTCCTTGTTGCCATGTCCCTGCTTTTAAGTATTTCATATTATATATTTCACAAAGAAAGGGTTCAGTTCTAGTTAATGGTATCTTGAAAGAACCTGATTTTTCCTAACCTAAGAATTACTATTTTTTTTAAAAGATTTTATTTATTTATTTCACAGAGAGAGAGACAGCCAGTAAGAGAGGGAACACAAACAGGGGGAGTGGGAAAGGAAGAAGCAGGCTCCCAGCAGAGCAGGGAGTCCGATGCGGGGCTCGATCCCTGGACGCTGGGATCAGGCCCTGGGCCGAAGGCAGATGCTAACGACTGAGCCACCCAGTTGCCCCAAGAATTACCATTTTTTGAATAACTCAGTAAACTTTTCCGATTTTAAGTTTAAATATACTGTCTGGATTTTTTTATTTGTTTTACTCTAACTGGTTAGTGCAGTATTTTTAGTAAGTTTGTTGGTGTACATTCATAAGCCAAATTTTTTGTTTATTGGTAGTCTATCAAAACAATATTGGATTGCTGTATTTTCCAAAAATACTGGACTTTAATGTGAAGAAATCTGGTTCAAAAGGTGAAATATTCCTGATGTAAAAATTCACCTTCGTGATTACCTATATTGCTATCCACTAGAGAATATCCACCAAGTCACTAGGCGCTTACAGTAACTGGGGTGTATAGATGTGTTGCTGTTCTCCTAGGAAACTTCTTGCCATGTATCTAGATCATTAATTGCCCTCTGTATGATGTTTTCTAAATTAAGTATTTATGGCTCTCTGTCTTTCAGGCTGGCATGGCTCTATATAAGATTGTCCCCAAAAACCCTTACTACTTTTGGTCTGTGATGAGCTTAATTATGCAAGTGAGTATGGCATTCAGAACGGGATTGAGATTTGTTTTTATTTTTGTATATAGTTATTGTCCTTAAATCTTCTTCTGAACACTTCGGGTAATGTGTTGCAGCGTGTGTCAAACAGGGATTTTACATATTGTCAGTTGACTTTTTGAGGTGGGGAGTTCTGGTATTTATTCCTTATGAGTTTGGTATATCGGTTTATTTGTGTGTAGCACAGACTGTATATCCCCTGAATCTTAGATCCTTACTGGGTTATTTGATCAAGAATGAGCCTCGAAATATTTGGTATTTTGACTTGAGGTTTGTCTTTAAGACAGTATTGTTTGTTAGTGAACATGTTATTGAACTGGATGGCCTTGTTTTATCAATTCTGGTTTTTGAACCTCAGTTTGCTCTTTTGGAGGATGGAGATGCTTATTTCCCAGAGCTACTGTAAGGACCAAAAGGAGATAGTGTGTAAGAGAAGATGAGGAGGAAAGAGTTAAAATGTAGCAGTTAAGTCAGAGAGGCTCTGGGTTCAGGCAGGTCTTATACTGGTTTCAGTACATGTCTTAACTGTTGGGGAAGCTCTTAGTTTATCTATGAAATAAGCATAATAGCTACCTTGAGCTACTGAGCTCTGAGCAGAATCTCAGGCAATATTAAAATTATTAACATGGATTGATTTTAATTATCAATCTAAGATAATCTTAATTATCAAAACTAGTTAATACTAGGCTGTATAAATGGAAGGTATTGGCGTTTTCCCTCTAATACGTGAACATCTCAAAAGGCTTTTCTCTTCAAACACCTTTACGTATAATAAACAGTATAGGCATACTCCCTCTTAACATAGTTCTAGAAAAATGTATGAATAACCCATTTAAAAGTTAGGCCATATTGTGGAAACCCAGTTTGTCAAAAATGTATAGGATGATGAATCTTTAATAAATTTCTTCTAAAGGAAACCACTCTGTAATGTATCTTTGTGGCAAGTTCAGTTTAGGTCTGATATTTGACATAGTGGATTGATAATTATGTGCTGGGGTCACAGTAATGGTCTGCCTGGTAATAATATAAATAGTGCAAGCAGGGGAGAAATTAGAGTGAAACGTTTATTTTTTCTTCTATAGTCTATATCGGCACAGGATGAAAACCTCTCAAAAACAATGTTTCTGCCCCTCGCTGAAAGAATGGTAGAAAAAATGGTGAAAGAGGACAAGATAGAAGCCGAGGCTGAAGTGAGTAATGGAAGTCCTACAAAAGCGAATACTTTTGTATTCGCTTGAGTTCGATATGCTACAGTAGTATGCTACAGTATTATAAACCACTGTCCTATTCCAGTTAGAGAGCTGGGTCCTCACTCTTGCCTTTTGTGTAAATATGAAGCTTTGGAAGTACCCAGCTTAAGTTTAATGAACATTCTTACTGCTGATTTCATCTCATTTGAAGATAGTGTTCTTTTCTATTAGATACGTTTTAAATTAAAATAAAATAAAATAAATAAAATAAAAAATTTTTTAAGTAGGTTCCACACAGGGCTTGAATTCATGACCTTGATATCAAGACCTGAGCCGATATCAGGAGTCCAACAGTTAACTGACTCAGCCACCCAGATGCCCCTAGATAACTTTTTAAAAGCATGCAAATGACTATTTTTATTGAAAAGTTTCGATTGTGCGTTTCTTATTTGTTTTTTTCTGTAAGGTTGAACTTTATTATATGATTTTGGAACGTTTGGGGAAGTACCAGGAAGCCTTGGATGTTATCAGAGGAAAATTAGGAGGTAATTTGTAAAGTTTTCTTAAAGTTTTTTTTTTCCTTCTATTTAAACATGAAAAAAAATATTTTTAAAGATTTTATTTATTTGAGAATGAGTGAGAGAGCGAGCACAAGCTGGGGGGGGGGTGGGAGGAGAGGCTGAGGGAGAAGCAGACTCCCTGCTGAGCACAGAGCCTGACTTGGGGCTCATCCCAGGACCCTGAGACCATGACCTGAGCCAAAGGCAGACGCTTAACCAGCTGAGCCACCCAGGTGCCCAAACACGAAAAATATTTATTGTGGACAATTTCTTCCTTTTACAGAAACATAAAGATATAAAAACACAAAAAAATCACTTGTGATCATTTTATGTTCTTCCAGACTTTCCTGTATGTTATACATTTACTTTTAAAAAATACTTTATTTTATTTTTTAAAAGATTTTATTTATTTATTTGTCAGAGAAGAGAGAGAGAGGGAGAGAGCACAAGTAAGGGAACAGCAGGCAGAGGGAGAAGCAGGATCCCTGCCGAGCAAGGAGCCCCATGTGGGGCTCGATCCCAGGATGCTGGGATCATGACCTGAGCGGAAGGCAGACGCTTAACCGACTGAGCCACCCAGGTGTCCCTAAAAAATATTTTAAAACAAAATAATTCGTGGATTCAAAAAATTCAGGATGTGTGAAAGAAGGATTATACCCCAGATCTCCAATCCTTTGTCCTCTAGGTTCTTAGCCAGTTACTTGTTCTGTGTATCCTTCTAAAGATGTACTTTCCCCTCCCTCTTCGTCCTCCCAGTTTTTTCAAACCGTGAATGAGAATGTACTCTACCTAGCTCATAGAGAAATCTGATTCAGTTGGCACAATGTTTTTATTAAAAGTTTTTTTTTCTTGAAGATTTTTAAATATTGTTTGTCCGTAGTCAGGATTTGTACCCTGGGTACAAGCATTCTTTGTTTCCCTGCCTGTCCTATGAAGGCATTTTGAATTTGTGGCTTTTGCTCTGTATCCTCTTATGCCCCCCCCCCTTTTTTTGACTTAACAGTGTGTCTTAGAGATAAACCTCATTACCTCACTATCTTTAATGACTGTCCAGTGTTTCATAGTATAAATGTAGACAATTTACTTAACCAGCCCTTAATGGATATTTAAGTTATTTGCAGAGAACACCTTTGTTACAAACCAGATTGCCCTCTAAGAGCTACGGTGTGTATTCCCACCTGCTGTGTTTACTATCAGTTTGTGAGAGGGCCTGCTTCTTGTATACGTAACAACTTAAACTATTATTTCAAGCTTTTTTTTTTTTTTTTAAGATTTTATTTATTTATTTATTTATTTATTTGAGAGTGAGAGAGTGAGTATGAGGCGGGAGAGGAGCAGAGGGAGAGAGACAAGCAGACTGCATGCTGGGCGTGGAGCCAGTGCGGGGATCAATCATATGACCCTGAGACCAAAACCTGAGCTGAAACCAAGAGTTGGACGCTTAACTAACTGAGCCACCCAGACACACCAAGCTTTATTATTTTTTTCCCAAGGTACTACACCCAACATGGGGCTGAAACTCAAAATTCTGAGATCAAGAGTCACATGCTCTACTGACTGAGCCAGCCAGGCGCTCCTATTTCAAACTTTTTAATGTTTTTCAACCTGATAGATAAAACATATCTTACAATTTTTATTTAATTCTGAGGGAGGATAATTTTTGATTTGTTTAAAAGCCATTGATAATTTGTATGAGCTGCTTTTCCTTATCCTTTGCCTAGTTCTATTTTTTTTTAAAGATTTTTAATTAATTTATTTGACAGAGAGAGTGACAGGCAGCGATAGAAGGAACACAGCAGGGGGAGTGGGAGAGGAAGAAGCACTCTCCTAGCGGAGAAGCCCGATGTGGGGCTCGATCCTAGAACACCAGGATCACGCCCTGAGCGGAAGGCAGACGCTTAACGACTAAGCCACCCAGGCGCCCCCTTTTGCCTAGTTCTAAAAATGTTGTTAATCTTAATGATTTGCAAGAGCACGTTATATGTTAAAGAACTTAGCTCTTGGGGCGCCTGGGTGGCACAGCAGTTAAGCGTCTGCCTTCCGCTCAGGGCGTGATCCCGGCGTTATGGGACCGAGCCCCGTATCAGGCTTCTCCGCTATGAGCCTGCTTCTTCCTCTCCCACTCCCCCTGCTGTGTTCCCTCTCTCGCTGGCTATCTCTATCTCTGTCAAATAAATAAATAAAATCTTTAAAAAAAAAAAAAAAGAACTTAGCTCTTTTCCATTGAGGTGAAAATACTTCTTCCCTTTTTGTTGGAAAACTTATTTCTGGGAACATCATAGATTGATTGAGCCATTCCCCTTTGAAGATGTTTATGACAAAGATTTAGGTTCCTAAACATTTACCCATTTTTGAGATTTCCGTAGGAGAAAGTCCTGGAAATCCAGTGTTGTTTTGACAAACCTGGTTTTTAATTGTGCCTTTATAGTCATTGGGGTAATCTAACTATAGATGAGTAGCCTCAGATCTCTCATTAGGGACAGTCATTAAAAAACTTTATTTCAGGGATCCCTTGATGACTCAGTCAGTAAAGCATCTGCCTTTGGCTCAGGTCCTGATCCCACTGCCCTGGGATCGAGTCCCTCATGGGGCTCCTTGCTCAGTGGGGAGCCTGCTTCTCCCTCTGCCTGCCACTTCTCCTGCTTGTGCTTTCTCTCTCTGACAAATAAATAATAAAATCTTAAAAAAATAATAAAATAAAAAAATAAAACGTATTTCATAGAGGTGTGTATATCCTTTACTTGACAGTTTGTGGTCATAAAACTAACACTAACTGATAGTTAACTAATTATGTAAAACGTAGGAGTTTTTGTTGTTGTTATTTTTTTTTTTAAGATTTATTTATTTGAGAGAGAGAGAGAGAGAGAGAGAGGGAGAGAAAGTGAGCATGAGCAGGGCGAAGGGGAGGAGAGGAGTAGAAGGAGAGGGAGAAGCAGACTCTTTACTGAGCATGGAGCCTGATGCCGGCAGATACCAGGACCCTGTGACCATGACCTGAGCTGAAGTTGAACGCTTAACCGATTGAGCCACTCAGGCACCAGCCTCCCCCGCCCCTTTTTAAAAGATCTTATTTATTTATTTGAGAGAGAAAGAGATTATTGTTGTAATGTTACTTATTCTTTAATTTCAGCCTCCTTGCAGATGGGTATAAATCAGCCTCTCTGTTTTTTACCCAGCTGGATTGTAGTTTAGGATAGTTAAAATGTAGATTATCTGGGGCGCCTGGGTGGCACAGCGGTTGAGCGTCTGCCTTCGGCTCAGGGCGTGATCCCGGCGTTGTGGGATCGAGCCCCACATCAGGCTCTTGAACTATGAGCCTGCTTCTTCCTCTCCCACTCCCCCTGCTTGTGTTCCCTCTCTCGCTGGCTGTCTCTATCTCTGTCGAATGAAGAAATAAATAAAATCTTTAAAAAAAAAATGTAGATTATCTGTAGGAAATTCATAATGTAATTATTGATATCCGTAATCTGCTAAGCTGTTCTGAAAGGTTGGGGCAAATCTAATTTGTTCAGAAACAATAGTCATAGTGTTTCTGTTCCCAGCTGTTGGGAAAGTGTTTGATTCATCTCTGTTCATTTTTGTATTCCTCCTAACATCTCACCTTGCTCATCCCATTCCAGTCCAAGCTCATTCAGTGTTTTGGAACCATATGTATAGATGGGAAATCTGTCTGTGGACTAAATATAATCGTTCCTAGATGCTTTTTGGGTTTTATAGGTGTATCCCATGTATTAAATCCTCAACTCAGTACATTCTGGATCCTTGTGGTTTATAGAAAGAAATGATTATTAAAGTTTAGTATCAGAAATGTACTTTTTTCTTTTCAGGAAAATAATCTTTAGTAAGATAATAGTTTGTATCTAGTAGCAGTCCCATTTTTTAAGAGAAGGATTAAGAAAATGTGACATTTTCCTTCCTGTGTTTGGACTTTATTCTGGTTTCTGAGCAGAAATGAAACCAGCTTACCAATTTTTATAACTTTTAATTGTAGAGAAGTTGACAAGTGAGATTCAGAGTCGGGAAAATAAATGCATGGCTATGTATAAGAAGCTGAGCCGGTGGCCAGAGTGCAATGCCCTTTCCAGGCGCCTCTTACTGAAAAAGTGAGTAGATGCTTCTCTTTGGACTATGAGACTGGAGTGGGGGCTCTCAGGTGTCACTACTGAATTTTTTTCTTTTTTTTTGGTCTGTTTCTTTTATATTCCCTGGGCATAAATCTTTTAGTAGTGTGTCCTAGGTATTTTTAAAAGTTTCTGATGAACCTTTCTCTTTCAGTAAAGGGGTGTAATGGAACTTCTGCCACCAGGGTGCTGAGTATTACGTCTTCAGGATGAATGCTAAATATCATTAATTTGTTAAATTCAGTATTGGTCTAAAAGAAACACGTTCCCCGCTGCCCCCCTGCCCTATTTTGGGGAAGTGCTAATGTGGGAGTTTTCTGTTGGGAATATTAGTTTTCTGGACCTTGTTATTTCATTGAAGGAGATAATTGTTTCCTGAAAGTTTTTTACTTTTTTTTTTTTCTTTAAAAGTTTCTTACTTTGAAAATGCCTCTGGAGTTGCCCTGTTAGGGCGGCAGAGGAAACTCAGAGGGAGGGTTGGGCTTCTAGTAAAGACAAAAATATAACCTAGAAAATAAGTTGAGTATCATGGTTCCTAGGGCCGACTTGTCACAACTTGGGTTTAATCCTGTGTGCACCATTCAATCTGATTTTAGCTCAGATGACTGGCAGTTCTATCTGACTTATTTCGATTCTGTCTTTCGACTGATTGAAGAGTCCTGGACTCCTCCTGCTGAAGGTGAACAGTAAGTTGACTCCTTTCCTGAGTTACAGTGGCACTTTTTAGCACGGTGTAGCAGAAGGATTTCACTGGAAGCCTAGTAGAATTCTCTTTTTTGGTCTCAATAGTGTATCCCTTTCAAAGTAAGATTTTTCATTTTTTAAAAATTATAAAATAAATATGTGTTCACCGTAAAAATCTTAAACTAGTGCAGAAATGTATGGTGTAGAAAGTGTTTGTTTCTAGTTATCTCACCATCCCAGAAATAATATATTTTTTTCCTTTTTCCACTTTCACTAAGCTATAAGTGACTCAGAGGTAACTCCTTTCTTTTTTTTTTTTTAAAGTAATCTCTACGCCCAGTGTGGGGCTTGAATTCATGACCCCTCAAGCCAGCTGGGTCCCCACAGAGATAACTCTTGATAGCAGTTTAGAGTCTTTTCTTCCAGATTTATTTCTGTCGATATAGTAACATAATTATTCTCATTATTTAACATAAAAATGCAGTCATATTAGGCATAATGGTTTGCAACTTGATATTTTCTCCCTTAAAATATATCTTGGAAAAAATAATATATATCTTGGGCGTGTTCCATATATGGTATATATAGATTGGTTTCATCCTTTTTAGTGACTTAAGAGAACTCCACTTTAGAGGTGTTACATAATTCATTTAACCTGTCCCCCATTGGTGGACTGATGGACACTTGGATTGTTGCTGGTTTCCTTTTTTTTTTCCCTTTGCTATTCTAGACAAAAACACAAACATAAATGGGATCTTTTAAAAAAGTAAGCATGATTTAAGATGGTGATGAGCTGATGCTTACTTTTTTATTAGGCAATATTTTATAAAGTTATCCATTTTTTTTTTTTTTTTGAGAAAGAGGTAGAGGTAATTAGTCACGGTGCAGTAATCAGATGCCAAAATTGGGAGTAATCCTATTCCATGTTACTTGTCAGAATGTGCTCATAGTTATCTTCTACTCCCATATTTTATAATTATCAGAGTGCTTTTTATTTTTCAATTTGTTTCTTGAAATCAGTTTGGCTTTACTTTTAAGTTTTAGGATGGACAATAGAGGTACAAGATACCTTTTTTCATGTGTTTATACCTAGCTCTTTAGAAGGAGAAGTGCATTATTCTGCAGAAGAAGCTGTGAAGTTTATAGAAGATCGGATAACAGAAGAATCGAAAAGTTCCCGCCATCTCCGAGGACCACATCTCGCTAAACTGGAACTGATTAGACGTTTAAGACGTCAGGGTTTTAATGATGAGTACAAACTGGGTAAGAACCCTTAATATTATTTGGAGAAGATACTGGGATGCCCTCCATACCCAAGTGCAGTGTTCATTCTCTGAGGTCTCTGATGATGAAGACATGTTGGGAGGCAAACATCTTCATAACCTGAAAATATTTACTCATGAATGGATTACTGATACCATTAGCCCTCAGTCATATCTTCAACTCGACATTAGCATCTCTTCCTCTTCCACCAGAGTCTTTATCAGGCATTCTTTTTTGACCCAACGTTAATGTTAAAATCAGTTTCAAAATAAAATAGCCAGTTTTGTAAAAGTTTCAAGATTTCATGAAGTGGATGAAAGGTTTCTTGAAAATCTGCTTCAAGCACTCACAAAACCATTGATGAAAGAACATATAGCAGAGTTAGAGCAATTAACAGTTAAGAGAAAATTTACAAGGACAATGACAAGAGAGGAGAAAAACATGATTTGGGTAGTAGAACATGAAGAGAGGCCTTCAGGAAAGTTGGTGAAGCCCTTAGATGTTTTTTGAAAATGGTTCTTTCTGAGCTTATTTCACAAGAAATGAAGGGTGTCATATTGTGCTAGTTCAAAATTTTGTTGAAAAAATGGCACCCTTTTCCTCCGAAAGCAGTAATTCTTTGCTCATGCTAAGAATTAGCTTATAGTTTAGTTATAACCTAAATTTTATTAAGTTTAAGATAATAAACTTTCTTAATTTTTTAATTTCATTTTTTTAAAGATAAAGCTCCAAAGAAAACTTTTTTCCGCCTGCTTATCATTATGGAGATTTGGTTTCATTAAAAGTTGATCAGGAGGGTCTTTTTTATTTTATTTTATTTTTATTTATTTATTTATTTATTTATTTATTTAAAGATTTTATTTATTCATTTAACAGAGAGAGACAGCCAGCGAGAGAGGGAACACAAGCAGGGGGAGTGGGAGAGGAAGAAGCCGGCTCCCAGCAGAGGAGCCTGATGTGGGGCTCGATCCCATAACGCCAGGATCACGCCCTGAGCCGAAGGCAGACGCTTAACGACTGAGCCACCCAGGCGCCCCCAGGAGGGTCTTTTTTAGTCACCAGTTGTCCTGAGATGATGAGCACTTCCAGTATCTAAAACCTATCTTAGATCATCTCTGTTCATTTTAATCATCTAATGCTCTTTGCAGCTCTTTCTAAAATTAACTGTGGACTTCTCTCATTCCCTTTGTAGAGTTTTCACAGTCAGTTTTGAATTCCATGTTGACTCCTTTAGGTCTACTTCTGGAACCTTAGTCTCTATTATTTCCAGAATTGCAAATGAAAATTTTCATTTGATCCTCAGCAAAATGTTAAGATAGATTCCAAAGAATTGCTTCTTTCCAAAGCTGGATATAAAAGTATGTGGATCTGCTTTGGCACTTGCTATGTCCATCTCCTGTCTTTGTCTTCTTTCTTACCAGACTGCATAATAGAAATTTGTGAGGTTGGCTAGTCTCCACAATTTTTTTTCCAAAGTAAACTCTGCTTGCAACATGGGGCTTGAACTCACAACCCCAAAATCAAGAGTCACATGCTCTACCAATTGAGCCAGTTAGGCGTCCCTCCACAAATTTTTTTTTTTTTTTAAGATTTTATTTATTTTTTTGAGAGAGAGTGCAAGCAGGGAGGAAGGGACAGAAGGAGAGGGAGAAGCCAACTCCCTGCTGAGCAGACCCTGGGATCATGATCTGAGCCGGAGACAGATACTTAACCGACTGAGCCACCCAGGCATCCCCACAAAATTTTTTTTACCCAGACCAGTAAGTGATTCTTAGTGTCTTGGATCAGATTTCTGTGAGAATCTGATTAAAGCCATGGACTTTTGTTCCCAGAAATGTGAACAGAAACCAAGACCTAAAATCTTACAGAAACTCTGGTTCAATTTGAGAGCATTTTATATTTTATTGTTTTAGTTTTTGTTTTTAATTTTTTTGTTTTTTTAATTTTTTGTTTTTAATTTTGTTTTTAATTTGAGGAAAAATAAAAGGCACTGGTAGCTTTTGCAGATCCAGGTTTAAATTTTCCATAGTGAGTGATCTTGTTGGGAGCTATTGGCTTATGACTCTTCCCATTTATTTTCTCTTCTGTTGGTGTGCCTGTTAAACATTCCCTTTAATTTAGTTAACATTTAATACTTGTTAAGTAGTTCAAGAATGGTAGAAAGAAGCATGTTTGTTTAATGTTTGTATATAAACTTCAGTCTTTATTTAAACTTTAATGAAAACTTTTTAGTTAATTAAACTTTAATTAATGAAAAGTGTCGCATTTCCTAAGTGTAATAACAAGTAAACTGAGATGGTAAGATTCAGCTCCTTTTAAAGTAGTTGTTTAAATGGGCAAGCCATCCTGCAGCCCTCATTGTCATTCTCATTCAAGCAAACTTTTATTTATTAAAGATTTTATTTATTTATTAGAAAGAGTGCATGGGGCGCCTGGGTGGCACAGCGGTTAAGCGTCTGCCTTCGGCTCAGGGCGTGATCCTGGCGTTATGGGATCGAGCCCCACATCAGGCTCCTCCGCTATGAGCCTGCTTCTTCCTCTCCCACTCCCCCTGCTTGTGTTCCCTCTCTCGCTGGCTGTCTCTATCTCTGTCGAATAAATAAATAAAAAAATCTTTAAAAAAAAAAAAAAAAGAAAGAGTGCATATGAGCCGGGGGGAGGGGCAAAGGGAGAAGCAGACTCCCCGATGGGTAGGGAGCCCGATGTAGGGCTCGATCCCAGGACCCCGAGGTCATGACCTGAGCCGAGGGCAGGCTTAACCAACTGAGCCACCCAGGCGTCCAATCCGCAAAATTTTAATTTAATTGAAATAAATGTTTTTCAAGTCAGACCTCTTAAATTAGAAATTGCTTCCGTTCATTAATTAGTGATTTCTTTTTTTCTCTCAGGTGATCCAGAAGAATTAATGTTCCAGTATTTTAAAAAGTTTGGGGATAAACCTTGTTGTTTTACAGACCTCAAGGTGTTTGTTGACCTCTTGCCTGCTACACAGTGTACAAAAGTAAGTATAGTTCAGAATTCTGTTTGGTGCCTGTATTTACTGTAACTAGGTTAAATGTGTGTGTGAGTGGTGGACATGAGGTGCTAAGGTAACAGCTCTAGCAAGCCAAGGACTCCAGGTGCTATCAGATTCAGACATGATTTCTTGTTAAATTAAGCCGCAAGGAGAATAAGCCTCTGATGGATAATTGGATTATCTTTTTATTTTATGGTGTTTTTTGTTTTGTTCTTTTAGGTAATTATAGATTTACATGTAGTTGTAAGAGAAATAATACAGAGAGCTCTGTATACCCCATTCCCATTTTGCTCCATTGGTAACATCTTGCATAACTATAGTATAATATCATAATTAGGCAATTGACAGTGATACAATTCACTGATCTTATCCAGATTTCACCAGTTTTACATCTGTGTGTGTCCGCGTGGTACGTTACATGTGTATTTAGAGCAGTATGTAGTGCATGTAGATTCAGTGACCCCCACCAGCTTCAAGATACAGAACAGTTCCACCACCAGGATCCCATGCGCTACCCGTTTTTACCCACAGCCATCTCCCTGCGCCTCCCCCTTTCCCTGTCTCTGTCCCCTGGCAATCACTAATATGGTTTCTCTTTCTGTAATTTTGTCATTTCAAGAATATTATGTAATAGAATCATATTATGTGTAACTTTTTGAGTTTGGCTTTTATCCTCCCTCAGCATAATTCCCTGGAGCTTCATCCATGTTACATATTTCGATAGTTCATTTTTTTGTATTGCTGAATAGTATTCTGTGGTATGGATGTGCCACCATTTCTTCAGTCTGTTGAAGGACATCCAGTTTTGTTTCTGGCTGTTACAAATAGAGCTGCTGTGGACATTTGTGTGTGGGTTTTTTTGTGTGAACTTAAATCTTCATTTCTCTGAAAAAAATGCCCAGTAGTGCAGTGATAGCTGCAACTGTTTAGTTGTTGTTTTGTTTTTTTTTTAAAGAAACGGCCAAACTTTTTCACAGTGGCCATTGCATTTTATTTTATTTTTTTTTAAGATTTTATTTATTTATTTGAAGAGATAGAGACAGCCAGCGAGAGAGGAAACACAAGCAGGGGGAGTGGGAGAGGAAGAAGCAGGCTCATAGTGTAGGAGCCTGATGTGGGGCTCGATCCCATAACGCCGGGATCACGCCCTGAGCCGAAGACAGACGCTTAACCGCTGTGCCACCCAGGTGCCCCAGCCATTGCATTTTAAACTCCTGTTAGCAGTGAATGAGTGATCCAGTTTCTCTGCGTCTTCATCAGCATTTAGTGTTGTCACTGTTTTTTATTTTAGCCATTCTGGTAGGTACGTAGTGATATTTTGTGGTGGTTTTAATGTGCATTTTCCTAATGGTTAATGATGTTGAACATCTCGTGCTTATTTGCCAGCTTTATATTCTCAGTGAAATGTGTGTTTCTGTCCTTTGCTCCCTTTCTAGTTTGTCTGTTTTTGGTTTTTTTACTGTTGAGTTTTGAGAGTTTAGATATTCTAGATACAACTCCTTTGTCAGATATGTGGTTTCACATATTTTCTCCCAGTCTGTGCTTGTCTTTCATCCTTTAATAGAATCCTTTGCAGAGCAAGGTTTTATATTTTGAGGCATTTATTTTGGAATAATTTTAGATTTACAGAAAAGTCACAAAGATAGTACAGAAAGTTACACTATACTCTTAACCCTTGTTTATTAATATCTTAAATTACCACGGTACATTTGTCAACACTAAGAAACTGACATTGGTACGTTACTATTAACTAACCCCTAGATTTTATTTAGATTTCTCCAGTTTTCCCATTAATGTCCTTTGTCTGTTCTGTGATCTTATCCAGAATACCACATTGTAGTTAATTGTCATATATTGGGAGTTTTTGATGCAAATGAACCAGTGTAAATCTATTATATAATGAGATGAAGAACATTATCTTTAGACTCCTCATCCACAGCAACATGTATTGGGTCAGATTGCTGGGAACTTCATACCCTGTTCCACATTAAAGGTTTTTAGCATTTAGTCCAGAGTGTCCTTGGTAATGGGCAGCTGGAGTACTCTACCAATTGGAAGAACAGTGTATGTGAAGTAGGATAGAGCACCATATAAAGAAATAGTGACAGGTATAAAAGAAAGTCTGTGACTTTGATCAGTTTTACTCATAAATACCTCTATAATTAGTGAAGGTTGCAGTGAAGCCTTCCTATCACAGGGTTGCCACCACTTGTTATTCCAGAATGCCTTCTGTCACCCCCGTAGTGGAAGTGAGTAGAGTATTTGCTTGTTGGTCATATCTTCAGTTCACTGGGCTTGATACTTGGCAGTCTTGAGGGCAGATGGTACAGTGCATTCCCTAACTGGTAAGTAGGCAGTGGTCTCTGTTGGTTCTGAATTGACTGTCACCATTCATTTTGGTTTAGTAAAGCTATTCTTGGAGTGCTGTGGTTACAGGGCTCAGGCCAAGCTTCAGAAGTTTCCGGATTAATTGCAGCATATCCAGAAAAGGGGTTCTGGGTTGTAGGAGGACTTAAAAGAATAGGAGAGAGAAATGGTTGAGTGGGAGAGAGGTTTGGTCTGCTGAGGACAGAGTCCTTCCTTTCTCATAATTGAAAAGCTCCTGTATAAAAGGGAGTGAGAATTGGGATCAGCAAGAATTTGTTACAGTGAATTCAGAATTTGGCCAGTGGAAAAAAGATCTTTCTAGTAGTTAGATTCTTTAAAAAACATAGTGCGTGAGTTTCACGTTACTAGAGAGATTTAAGCAGAATCTAGAACCATGTGGAAGAGATTCCTACAGTTAGTATTTGTTGCACATATTATGTACTAAGTGCTAAGATTTGGAATAATTGATCATGGCCATCCGTTGCTTCCCATCTTGTAAGTTGAAGCATCAAATAATGGGGCTGCATTAAAGGAACACTTAAATTGCCTTCAGCTGAGATTCATAAGGGTTTGCTAATGTGAATCTAGTACAAGCAGCTCTACTGTATTAGTATGTTTGAAAGTCTTAGGTCATCTCATGTGACCTCATACAGTAATAATCTATTGAGAGAGGAACCTTCTAGAAATGGTGGAATACTAGCAGCGATAGGTAGTCGTTGTTCTGTGAGACAAAGGATTTAAAGCTGTTGCAGTGAATTTTGTAGTTCACGTAAATATTTCATTGGGAGCGGTAATTTTGCTGCCACAACTTTTTAAATGTAGGATGACCTCAGTAGCTAAAAATTCTGCCACTCAGCAGTGTGTTTGTCAGAGGATTGTAAACTATTCAAGTAAATTTCAAGCTGAGAGCTATAGTCCCAATCTTTTAAAACTGGGACTAGCCCTTATGAGTAGGCCACTGAACCCAGTTGTCCTGAAGTGGGTCCCCCAGAGTGATGTATTTATCTTTTGATTTCCTTTGCCTTGAGGTTTTAAGCTAAACAACTGATTTCAGTTTTTAAAGAAGCTTTTTGCATAGCCGTAAGACTATACAGACTAGAATAAAGAATGAATGTATTGTTTCATGACAAAAACCTATCTGAAAGATTCTTTGGCATTCCCTGAAGAAGGCATTAATAGTTAGCATCACTAATATATAAACTAGCTTACAAGAACGGAACAGCTGGCAATAGAAGCTATAAGGCATTTAATCAAAAATTTGAAAACCAGTGCTGCAGTTTCTTTGTTGCAAATGATTATCTGGTCATAATAATTAAAATTCATCCAATTGGAGACAAATTGAAGCAGAATTGTTACAGATGTAAAACTGCGTGAGTGGGGGTTTCTTTTTAATTTTTATTTGTGTCAGGGGCGCCTGGGTGGCACAGCGGTTAAAGCGTCTGCCTTCGGCTCAGGGCGTGATCCCGGCGTTACGGGATCAAGCCCCACATCAGGCTCCTCGGCTATGAGCCTGTTTCTTCCTCTCTCACTCCCCCTGCTTGTGTTCCCTCTCTCGCTGGCTGTCTCTATCTCTGTCAAATAAATAAATAAAATCTTAAAAAAATTTTTTTTTATTTGTGTCAAAAAATTGCATGGATAAAGTTGAAAATCCAAGTGGTACTACAAGGCTTCTATTGAAAAACACTAGCAGCTCTTTGCCACCTTCACCCTGGTTCTGGCTCTGTACAGACAGATCACTTTCAACTCTTAACTGTGTCTCTGTGATTTACTTTTGTATTTTTAAATTGTAGGTTTGTATAGCTGTTTATTTTTACAGTTACAGTCTTCATCTGTTGGAGCCCTTTTGTGGAAAGATGATCATCTCGTTTACAACATCCCACTTCTCTCTTCACGTACTTGCTCCTGCAGTTTATCAGCATTTATTCAGAATTTATATTTTTATGACCAAAGGCTGAGCCACTTTGTATATGGAGCTTACCTTTCTTGCACAACTTTCTCAGAATTAGTATTTTTTTATTTGATTTACCCCAATCTGACAGAACCATAAAAGTATCAAACTCCTCTTAGTGTAGTCTAAAACAGGAGGTGATCATCTGTTTCATTCTCCCCCACCCCTCACCTCAGGAATACTTTTTTTTTTCCTTTGAAGATTTTATTTATTTATTTGAGGAGAGAGAGATAGCGAGAGAGAGTGCACAAGCTGGGGGGAGAGGGAGAAGCAGGCTCCCCCCTGAGCTGGGAACCTGACGTGGGGCTTGATCCCAGGACCCTGGGATCATGACCTGAGCTGAAGGCAGATGGTAAACCAACTGAGCCACCCAGATGCCCCTCAGAAATACTTTTCATAGAGCCTGTTTGCCACACTTTTGTTTGGGGTCTCAAACATTTGGCAGGTGGCATTCTGGGATCTGGTTGGGAGTAGGGGGAGGGGGCCAGGGTGCTCATCACTGAATAACTGAGTTTCACTTTATCCTCTTTTCTTTTTTTTGTTTTTAAACTAACAGAGGTTTTATCTGTTTATTTAATTTTAATTCCAGTGTAGTTTACTTACAGTGTTAGTTTTGGATGTACAATATAATGATACAACATTTCTGTCTGGTATTCATTGCTCATCACAGTAAGTGTACTCTTTAATTCCCATCATCTATTCTACCTATCCCCCACCCACCTCCCTTCTGGTAACCGTGTTTGTTCTCTATAGGTGAGAGTTTGTTTCTTGGTTTGCCTTCTCTCTCCTCCCCCCACCCCATGCTCTTTTGTTTTGTTTCTTAAATTCCACATATGAGTGAAATCATATGGTGTTTGTCTTTCTCTGACTTATTTCACCTAGCATTATACTCTAGCTCCATTCATGTTGCAGATGGCAAGATGTCATTCTTTTTTATGGCTGAATAATACTCTAGTGTGTGTGTATACATTACAGTTTCTTTAGCCATTCATCTATTAATGGATACTTGCGCTGCTTCCATAATTTGGCTTTTGTAAATAATGCTGCAGTATACATGGGGGTACATGTATCCCTTTGAATTGGGGTTTTTGTATTCTTTGGGTAGATACCTAGTAGTTTGATTACTGGATCATATGGTAGGCGAGGATGTGGAGAAAAAGGAACCCTTGTGCACTGTTGGTGGAAATATAAGCTCGTGTAGCCACTGTGGAAAACAGTATGGAGCTTCCTCAAACAATTAAAAATAGCACTTTATCCCCATTTCTAGCTGTGCCTGGTATCCCTGACTCTACAGTGCTTCTGATTCAGCTTCTCCTTGGAGTAAAACTTCAGGCTTCTGCTGGGTTTAGGAAGTCAGTCTGTGAGCTAGGGGAGGGGTCAAACTTCTAAGATGGAATTTAACTAATTCTCCTGTTTCAGTCCTACCAACAGTTGAGCTTTCTGGTGCCCTGAATTTCTGCCTTCCAAGGTTCTGTGGCTGGAATAGACTTGAGGCCCCTTGTGTGTGTTAGATTTCTGCCCTGTGCATAGGTTAGCATTTAACACCTGCCCTTTTGCTTTCTATCTTTAAAATCTTGTTAATGTTTTTTATTTGCTGTCATCTTTTTACATGTTCTTGATCCTTGTGGTTTGGTTTTTTTGTTGTCATCTTAATAGGATTTTGGCAGTGAGCAATAAGCCTGTGTAATGGAAGTCATACATTTAAAAAATTCTTTAGGAATTTTAGAATTAAAAATATTTATTTTAAAAGACTTTATTTATTTATTTGAGGGAGAGAGTGAGAGAGAGAGCATGAGCCAGGTGAGGGGCAGAGGGAGAAGCAGACTCCCTGCTGAGCAGGAAGCCTGACACAGGGCTTGATCTTGGGACTCTGGGATCATGACCCGAGCCTAAGGCAGATAGATGCATAACCGACTGAGCCACCCAGGCTCCCTGAATTAAAAACATTTTAATATAAGATGTTACCATTGGGAGAAACTGGATGAAAAGGGTATATGGGATCTCTTTGTATTATTTCTTACAACTGCATGTGAATCTGTAATTATCTCAAAATAAAACTTTAATTAAAAAGCAATTTAAAGGGGCGCCTGGGTAGCGCAGTCGTTAAGCGTCTGCCTTGGGCTCAGGGTGTGTTCCCGGCGTTTCGGGATCGAGTCCCACATCGGGCTTCTCTGCTGGGAGCCTGCTTCTTCCTCTCCCACTCCCCTGCTGTGTTCCCCTCTCTCGCTGGCTGTCTCTCTGTCACATAAATAAATAAAAAATCTTTAAAAAAAAAAAAAAGAAGCAATTTAAAGCCACTGACATAACTATTCCTCTCAATGTGTAATATTTTAAGACTTTACTTGTGTATCAGTTATAATTGTGGGGTTGTTTTTGGTAATCTGCTCTTTTTATAGTCTTCCTAATTAAACTTTTCATTGTCATATCATATATTATGTTGATGTGGTATAATTTATGAAACATTTTCACAATTATTTTAATCTTTCAGTTAGTATAGTACATAATGTTGACAGATTACTTCTGACCAGCAGTGAATGAGTATGCCGTTTTCATTGGCCTTTTACCAGCATTGTGTGCTGTTAGACATTTTTTTGTTTTAGTAAGTTTGGTAGATAGAAAATGTCTTTTTCTAGACCATTTCAACGTTTGTTAATTATGGCCTGCCAAAGATGAGTTCTGTTTTGAGATCTGTACTCCTTTTTCTCTACACTGCAGTTTATTAATCAGTTACTTGGAGTTGTCCCTTTGTCGACACCCACTGAGGATGAGCTGGCGCTGCCTGCAGACGTCAGAGCTTTGCAGCGGCATCTGTGTGTCGTGCAGCTGACGAGGCTGCTCGGCTTGTACCACACTATGGACAAAAACCAGAAACTGAGTGTGGTCCGAGAACTGATGCTGAGGTACCAGCATGGACTAGAATTTGGTGAGCAGCCTTTCAAAATCTGTAGTAGTTGCCTGATTTGCTAAGTTTTAGTCCTTTTTTTTTTTATCACTCAGAGCACCCTGTTATAAATGAGTTTGGCAAGGAGAACATTTTGTTAGGTGGGAAGACTGTTCACATGTAAAGCCTTTCTTAAGTTCGGAATTTTAAATAATTATCATTGTCCATATTCTTTTTGATTGAGCTAACTCTGTCACACTGGGGCTCTTACGAATTACATGGAATTTATGATAATTGTGACATTTTCTGCATCTAGACCTTAGTATTTTTAATATATAGGCTGAAATTGAACAAAATGAGTGTTGTAAATTATGAGGTAAATGTTTAGTTTAGAAGTAGATGATCTTTAGATTGCTAGATATGTGTGATAAAGTGTAAATTATGTGACCAGATGCTGTCAGTGTTTCTCTAACTTTCTAAATCATTAGGCAAAGTAATGAGCGTACTGTTAGTTTAGTTGTACATGGCCCTTGGCTTCTGTTCTTCTCTTTACCTGAAACCTCCTTCCAAATCTTGCTGCTCTCCCTTTGGGGCCATTGTGGATACTACCTTTGTTCTGGAACTCTTTCTTTTGCTCCAGCTGAGTGTGGCCTTACCTTCTTTTGAATCCTTTGATTCATTGCTTATATTTTCCTTCTGGTATTTACACGACTCTTACGACCTTCATTTCCTCTTTTTATCTTCTCCCTCCTGTCACTTTCCTGCTTTAAAAAACTCCTGTGGGGCAGTGATAGTTGAACAAATGTTATAATACAAATATGGGATTTTTTCCCTACAGGGAAATCCTGTTTGAAAACCGAATTGCAGTTTTCAGACTATTACTGTCTCCTTGCTGTCCATGTGCTTATTGATGTATGGAGAGAAACAGGTAAGGAAGAGTGATTTCAGTTTAACTTTATGCTTTGCTTTTATTGATTATAAATCCTGAGACTAATTATATAATCCAAGAATTTGATTTATGCCTTTAGGTTTTTCCTCCTTGCCCTTCTCCAGGATGCTTCTAGAAGAACCCATTCCAGATAACCCCCTCTCTGTAATCAGGATAATCTTAAATCAGTGCACATCTGTTTTTATTTTTTAAATTTTATTAAATTGAAGTATAGTTGACACACATTCCATTAATTTCATAGAAGTGTACAACATAGTGATTCGACAGTTCTGTACATCATGCTATGCTGACCACAAATACAGCCACCATCTGTCACCATATAACGCTGTTACAATACCATTGACTATATTTCCTATGCTGTGCCTTTCATCCCTGTGACTTATTCATTCCATGACTGGAAGCTTGTACCTCCCACTCCTCTTTTTGCCACCCCTCCCCCACGACAACCACCAGTTCTCTGTATTTATAGATCTGTGTCTGCTTTTTTGTTCATTTTCTTTTTTTAGATTACACATATAAGTGAAATCATATGGTATTTGTCTTTCTCTGTCTAGCTTATTTCACTTAGCATAATACCCTCTAGGTCCATCCATGTTGTTGTAAATGGCAGAATATTCTTTTTTTATGGCTGAATAATATTCCTGTGTGTGTGTGTGTGTGTGTACACACCACATCTTTATCCATTCATCTATTAATGGACACTTGGCTTGCTTCCATATCCTGGCTATTGTAAATAATGCTGCAGTAAGCATAGGGGTGCATATATCTTGAGTTAGTATTTTCATTTTCTTTTGGTAAATACACAATAGTGGAATTACTGAATCGTATAATATTTCTGTTTTTAATTTTTTGAGGAACCTCCATGCTGTTTTCCACAATGGCTGCACCAATTTACATTCCCACCAGTAGTGCATGAGGGATCCTTTCTCTCCACATCCTTGTCAACACTTATTTATTTCTTGTTTTCTGTTCTGTTTTTAAAGATTTCTTTTTTTTTTTTTAAAGATTTTATTTATTTATTCGACAGAGATAGAGACAGCCAGCGAGAGAGGGAACACAAGCAGGGAGAGTGGGAGAGGAAGAAGCAGGCTCACAGCAGAGGAGCCTGATGTGGGGCTCGATCCCACAACGCCGGGATCACGCCCTGAGCCGAAGGCAGACGCTTAACCGCTGTGCCACCCAGGCGCCCCTTAAAGATTTCTAAATATTGAATAGTGACTGAACTACCTATTACAAAGTTGCAATAATTAAAATACAGAGAAACTGATTCAGAGATAGATGTATAGGCCCATGAAATGAATAGCCCTTTTTATTCACTTAAAAAATGTTCAGGAGAATGCACTCTTTTTGGAATATAATTCTAATTAACCTATTTAGGACAGAACTACAATATATGCTGAAGGAGGCATCATATATCATTGAGCAAGAAAAGGATGATTCAGCAAATGATATTGAGATTACCTTTTCTTTAGGTCTCACTCCTGACAGTTTCTTTTATTAGCAGTTTTTTGGGAAAAAATAATTTAGGTACTTATTGCATATTATTCACGAGAATAAACTGCACAGGAAACAAGGGGCTGGGGAGACAGTGCTGTGCATGATGGACACAAGCCATACCCTCAGGGATCATTTCATGGAGCACTTGATTTTGATATCATCGTCCTTGTGCTTAAAATCCTTCAGAGGTGCCCTGTTTTCCTGAGGATAAAGGTCAACCTCTTTAGGATAGTTTACAGTGCTCTTTACAATCTAGCCTCTGCCGATATCTCCAAATTGTTAGGTACTTAGAGCCTAAATCCCCTGGTTTTTTTGGTTGCTAGTGTTAGTGAACATCATGTGCCTCTCTTTGAAATCACTCCTTCCTTCCTTCGTCTAACTTTTACTCAGATGGTGCCTCTGACAAGCCTGTCTTGATTTCACCCCCTCCCCCATGGCAAATTTTATGCCCCTTCTGAACTTTTGTAGGACGTTGTGTGTACTCCTGTGCTAGTACTTGCTATACTAAATTGTGCCGGAGTTGGGGGTGAAATCCTTTTTATCAGAGTCTTTGTCATCTGAGCCCCGAATCGTGAGTTTGCGTAGAGCTGTGAAAAAACATAATTAATGAACTGACCTCTTAGTAATTTGGTCCCTACTCAGATACCCTTCCCCACTTATTCTAGCATCCATTCTTGCTCACAAGTGACTATGTGGCTTTGCTAATCTCTTGTTATTTTTGAGCAGTATGTCTGCCCAGTAGAGCAGTAGCAGCTAACATTTGTTAATCATTAGACACTTGGAAGTGCTTTATATGATTTAGCTAATTTAAACCTCCTAATAATACAGTTAAGATGGATGCAGTTTTATAGATGAAGGAAAGACAGGGTAGAGAGAAAGAAGTTAAGCAAATTTTCCATAATCACACAGTGCAGGTACATTGGAAAATTGCCAGTATTATAAAGATACAAGGTTTCTTGCAGTCAATGAAAGTGATGTTGAAGTGCTCTAATTAGAGGCATAGTCATTGTCCAAGGTGGATCTGACCGATATTAGAAATCTATAGAAATGTGGTATGGATGTTGGAAGAGACTGATTTGATATGAAGGATTAAGAAGAGCACTTGAAGAAGTTGATGATGCTCTCAGATATTTTGCAATAAGGCATTTATGATTCTGCAAAAGTAAAATGGGGAGTTAAGAATGTCTTTTTTTTCTCTCTAGTTTTATGGAGAACTGTGATTGGCATATTACATTGTATTAGCTTAAGAGTGTATAGCTTAAGATGTATAACATGATTTGATGTATGTATGTCATGAAGTGATTACCACAATATTCGTTAACATCTGTCTCCCGTAGTTAGTTTTTTTTTTTTTTTTTAAAGATTTTATATATTTATTTATTTGAGAGAGAGAGCACACAAGCAGAGGGAGCAGCAAGAAAAGGGAAAGGGAGAAGCAGGGTCCCCACTGAGCAGGGAGCCCAGTGTGGGACTTGATCTCAGGACCCTGGGGTCATGACCTGAGCCAAAGGCAGATGCTTAACTGACTCAGCCACCCAGACACCCCCAAGTTAGATTTTTTCCTGTGATGAGAAATACTAAGATCTACTCTCCTAGTAGCTTTCGAGTATACAGTACAGTATTGTTAACTGTAGTCCATATTATACATTAATATATCCCTAGAACTTATATCATTTTGTTACATTTAGTTAGAAAAATATTTTCCCAAAAAGCCTAATCAGTCCTTCATGCTCTTTTCTTTTTTTGCTTGATGTCCTTTTGATTTGGTGAAGAATTTTCAGAGTTGTAGTTACAGCCTAAATTTTGCAAACTAAAACATTTAATGTCTTTATAACAGTTTAATAGTTGAGAAAGAAGTGAAAATTATACCTTTTTTCTTTTCTTTTTTTTTTTTTTTCTATTTACTTTGAAATTTGGGTTCTTTTTTTTTTTTTTTTTTTAAGATTTTATTTATTTATTTGCCAGAGATAGAGTGAGAGAGAGAGAGCAAAAAGTGAGAGAGAAAAAGCAAGCACACAAGTAGGGGGAGTGGCAGGCAGAGGGAGAAGCAGGCTCCCTGCTGAGCAAGGAGTCGGTTTTGGAACTTGATCCTAGGATGCTGGGATCATAACCTGAGCCAAAGGCAGACACTTAACCAACTGAGTCAGCCAGGCATCCCAAGATCTTTTTTTTTCAATACTAGTTATCTTTGAGTAACGAGGACTTTAAAAAAAATTTTTTTTTCTCTTAAAATTTTCATTTATTTGAGAGAGAGAGAACATGAGCTCGGGGAGGGGCTAAGGGAGAAGCTGACTCCCCACTGAGCAGGGAGCCCAACACATTGCTAGATTCCAGAACCCTGAGATCATGACCCACGCCAAAAGCAGACACTTAACCCACTGAGCCACCCAGGTGCCCCATTTCCTTTTTTTTTAAGATTTATTTATTTACTTGAGAGAGAGAGTGAGGGAGAGCAAGTGAGCACACCAGTTCGGGGAGGGGCAGAGGGCAAGAACCATCAAGCCGACTCCCCACTGAGCACAGAACTGGATGTGGGGCTTGATCCCATGACCCTGAGATCACAACCCAAGCTGAAACCAAGAGTCAGTCGCCCAATTGACTGAGCCACCCAGGCACCCTGAGTAACTAGGACTTCTTTATTTATTCCCTATAATTGTCCAGCTGTTTTCTCCACCCACCTCTGAGCCGCTTGAGGCCAGGAACCACCTGTGACCCTTATCCTCTGGTCTTACATCTAGTGTTGCTCCAGAGTTTAAGTCAGTAAGTGTTGAATTCAGTAAAATTATGATTGTGAAGACTAGGTAGCAACATGGAAAACACTTAAAAGCAAAATTAGATGTATGTCATGATTACTACTGGGTAAAAGTAATTCCAATTCAAAGGCAATACATTAAAATCATGGTAGTTTGTGTAGATTATAGGTATGCATAGTTTGGGTAGAATTATGGATATTTATCTAAAGCCCCAATTTTTGATTATATCATTTCTTTTAGAAAAAAGCCTGGAGCTTATAATTTGAAAAGCTCAATGCATGGAGCTTTTACTTTAAGTTTTTTAAGTTTTGGTTTAAGTTTTTTCTTTTTTTTTTTTGTTTAAGTTTTTTCTGACTGTAAAAATAACAAAGTTTTGGAAAACAGTTTATTTTAATCTTACTTTTCCAGCTTCCAAAAGGCATTCTAACATTTTGGCATATTTCCTTCTCTTTTTTTCTGTGCATGTCTTATAGACTGAAGATCACCTGTTCACACTAATTTGAATTCTGTGTGTTTTACTGAACTGTTACTGTATAAGTATTTTCCCTTGTTACTAAAAACTCATTAATGTCAAATGGCTGCATGCTGTGGGTTTTACTATAATTTACTTAATCATTCCCCCATTATTATTACAGTGAATATTTTTGTGTATAAATCTTTATCTCCATTTCATATTATTTTCTTAGGTTCATAAAAGAGAAGTTACTTAATCTTGAAGACTATTGATGCATGTAACCTTTTGAGTTTCGGTAGGCCAGAAATAAGTGTGTCATATTAATTTGATTATTAATGAACAGCTTTTTTCAAATATCATTTCAAATATCTGAATAGTAGAGTTACCCATGGAAGAAAAATGTTGTCTAGAGAGAGCATCTTTCTGGGGTCTGGTAGAGAAAATCCTGTACTGGGAAGGTTGGTGGACTCAAATTCTCCTTCAAAGTCCATCTCTTCTCCGAATCTAGGATTCTCTGAGATCCCATAACTTCCTTCATAAGGCCTTGCAACTTAAAGTTTGCATCACTTTTGCAGATGCATGTTTAAGAACTGAGGTAACTATTGAGAAACTGTCTGTTCTGGAAAATTCCCTATTTTGCTTACAGGCGTGTATCTAAAATTTGTTTTTTGACACCTAAACTCATTCTTCAGATAGTTAGGGGAGGTGATAATATCAGTACGTTTTTGTCTTTTGTTTGTGAGAAACCTCCATTTGCTGCTAAGTACTATGGATAATACTGTTACATTTTGGTTCTAGGTGACGAGACTGCTGTGTGGCAGGCCCTGACTTTGCTGGAAGAGGGATTAACCCACAGCCCTTCCAATGCTCAATTCAAATTGCTGCTTGTTCGAATCTACTGTGTGCTGGGGGCGTTTGAACCAGTGGTGGATCTGTACTCCAGCCTTGATGCTAAGCATATCCAACATGACACCATTGGGTTGGTAGTATATACTCTGAATACTGAGCAGCTGGCTACCCCAGGGTGGGGTCCTTGTGCATGAAGCTCAAATTTTCAAATTTAGCAGTAGAGTTGTTTCCGTTATTAAGCTTTTTAGGTTAAGTAATCCCCTATGATGACCCATTGTAAAGTGGAAAGATTTTTATATCTTCCAGCATTTAATGGTAATTTTTAAATTTGCACAATTTTGAAAAGGTAAGAAAGTTTTCCCCAGAGATAGCAAACAGCTATATATGAACACTTTTTCTTTTTTTTCTTTCTGAACACTTTTTCTTAGCACACATTGTCTTGAAGTCCTTATTTCTGCTTTGCAATTGAGATTGACACATGTACTTAATTTTTGACCTTAGAGATCCTCTGAATTTGTGTTTTGACTATTCTTTATGATGAATCAAGGGTATTTTCTTTATCCCCTTCTGTTCCATTAATCATCTGAGCATAAGAAGGCATGGCATAGAGCTTTAGGTCTCCCATAAAACTGAATTAACTTGCTCTTTAAAAAAAAAATTTTGATTCTGTGAATGAGATAATTTATGTGGCAAGATTTTTTAACTTTCCTATGTGCCTATAATAATTCGAAGTGTAGTTGATGATGGAGGTGGTAAGTATAACATTTTTTTTTTCTTTCCTTCTGACCTAGCTATCTTTTGACCCGATACGCCGAATCCCTAGGTCAGTATGCTGCTGCATCCCAATCCTGTAACTTCGCACTCAGGTTTTTCCACTCCAACCAGAAAGATGTAAGTGAAACATATTTTTAAAAAATATGTTCTTGCCTGCTGAATGCACACGATTCAGAGAACATCTTCCCTCCTGTGGCAAGCGCGCATGTTGAGGTGCACCATGCGGACTTGCAAGTGCCCTTAGGCCGTAGCTTACTGGCCACGGCTGTTAGGTAGAGGAAGAGAGTTACTTGTGGTTGCTAGAATGGGTGTGTTTAATAGAATCCATGCAGAGGTACAGTTAAAACGGTGTTAACAGAGTAGGAAGTGGTATTCCTCTTAGATCTATCTTTTAATTTCTAAGAGACTTTTTCTAAGAGTATAAGAGGAAACCCATAAGTTTATAGCCTGGGATGCCATAGAAGATTCTGCAACAGCTGCTGCTCTCTGTTACCTTTGTTTATTTCTAAAGTTTATACTACCGTGCTCTTTGCCAACAGCCAGTGCACTTGTATTTAATTGACCAGTTGAAGGACATTTCAAGACTCTGTTGTGTCAATAGTGTGTTTTTTAAAGTAGCAATTAATAAGGTAGAACTATGTGCCATAATGAAAGGATGGGAATTGCACCATATTTTTCAGTGCAAGTAGGTTTGGTCTCCACTTGTCAGTTAAGCAGAAGTTTTGTATAGTCTCTAGTCAGTTAACCAGCTGTGCAAAACCACCTAGAACATAGGTGAAAAGAAGGCAAGTCTCTAGGATGGTCATTGCCGGCTTTGTTCCCATGTGCTTCTAAAACCCATTGCCCAGAATTCAGCCATGCCACATATCTGCCCATAGTATTCTGTTTTCACGGTCTAACAGCAACTAAAGAACTTGGCAAGAAAGCTGGTTTTTGGGGTGGTTCTTTTGTAACTGTAACAGCTGTGGCTAATCTATCTTCCATCAAATTCTTTAGCCTTGTATTAAATAGAAGTCAGAGCAGAAGCATTTCTGAACAATGGAATATAGTTTTGTTGTTGTCAACTTGCAGTAATTCTGTCTTGACAAGCCTTAGGGCAAGGCCTGGAGGGCTGGTGTAGCAAGGATGGTAAGTTGTGCATCAGTTGGCTTTTAAGCCCTATTCCCCTCCCCTCATGGCACCCTTCCCCCAGTGATTGGGATCTCTGTTCATACGTTATTTTGTGCCATAGTTCCTGATCAGGGAGAGAGGGAAGTAGGCATCCACATTTGAACATGCTGCCTGGAAGGTGCTGGCCTGGCTTAGAAATCTGAGGGCATCTCTAGGACCTTGGGTTTCTAAAATATCCTAGCACAAATAGGCAGTTGAGCTATAAATCTGTGTGTTTGTATTGTGTGTTCAGGTATCTCTGCTTTCCCTTCTCTGTTCTTAAGAAGTTTCACTAAGTCGAGAAAAAAAAGTGTTTTTCAAATCTCATTATTCTGGCTGTCATTTCTGTGTTTCTAAGAAAGAGGTTGAAGAAATATTTGATTTACTGATGACTCCTTTTCTAAGTTTTGTTTCTCAAATAGCTCTGAGGGGGAAGTGGGGTAAATAAGGTATTAATCCACGCCTGGTGGCTGGTTTTATTCCAGTTTTTAATCATCCAGCATTCTGGAAGCTATCATATTGTTCTGATTTGGTCAATAAAGCACATTTCGTATACTATTGAAAATTAAGCTTTAATTTTTTCCCCCACAATTATTGTTTCTAAAGAGTTGATTTGAAAACAAAACACTTCCACCCCAAAACAAAACAACTCAAGTTATTGTTGTAGAGAAAGGAGATCCTCAAGAATGATTTGAGCGAGGGCATGTTGTTCTCAGTGGCTGTTTTTATCTTCGAGGTTTTGCTGATGGTTATGTGTGGCAGGAGTGACTATTCATCTGCATATGTGATGCTGAACCTGATCATTTCGTTGATCTGGGAATAGGACTCTGCTTGAAGTTTATTTTTATTACGACTAAGAAGAAAGAGCTTATTTAACTTTACTAAAGTAGATAATCTTTGGGGATCCTAGAGGCAAAAGCAAAAACCAATACAGCAAGGAAAATGCACCTTAAACCTTCATGCCTAGCCTGAGTCCCAAAATAGGGAACTGGAGACTGTGGTGTGGACTGTTTCCTGTAGGAAGTGGAGTATAAAAAAGAGCACGATTTTAGTGTTGCCTTGTATGTGTTAAACCTTCTGACACTGTTAGATATATCTCTGGAAAGCTAAAGCTCTGTGTTCTGCATCTTTTATTCTTAGTAGTTTTTGAGATCCCCAGATGGTTTTTTCTTGAGTGACTGATGTATTTCAATTCCCAGCTTGCTCTTTAAAAGAACACTTTTACTCCTTTACTGGAAAATCCAGTGTTCTGCTTTGTAAGGCTTTGTACTATAGGATTGAAAGCTATATTTGGAGGGTCTATACAGGGATTTTCTTTCTGGAAAAGTCATCATTGTTGCTGTCATCTTACTTTGGAATAGGTTTTTACGATATGAGACTTAGAGCCAGATTTTCTTATTTCCAAAAGTTACTAGTATGTGTTACTTTAAAAATAATTTCCCTTTAAAAGTCTGTTTTAGGTATTCATGAAGATGATCATTCAGGGTTTGATGTCCATTTATTTTGCTAATTTTGACAGTGACCAGGGTTCATTTCAGGAATCCATATGGGATGTAACTAGCCTCATGGTGCATAAATGAGTAGAAATAGGTACGGACAACATTCTCTAATATTCAAAAGTTTTTAAAGTGCCTGTGGCTTCCAGTTTTGCCTGCAGTTCCAGTAGGGGTTGTCTCTTCAAATCGTAGACCTCTCTCATGCTCGGTCTTATTGCAGGATGCCCAGGCCCTTTTCTTGCTCTGCAGTGATACTTTGCTGCAGCATTAAAGGAGGACTATCTTAAAAACAGAAGCCAGAGAGCGGCAGTTACCTTCTCAGTTTGTTAAAGGACTACATTCCCTTTCTGTTGCCCCTTATTTTTCGTTTTTAAAAGTCATTGCCTTTTTTTCAAAAGTGGTATTCCGTGGACCACTCAGAAATTAAAACTGCCTCTGTACTTTGTAAAGCTGGGTTCTTTTCTTTAATCAGCGTATTTTGGAGCTGTAATTGATAAATTTGATTGGAATCCCCTGAAGTCCTGTTTTTATCCTGATTAATTGCTGGATCATCATGTTCCTAAGCAGCTGGTTTTTTCAAGCTGTAAGTTCCTGTTGCAAGGGCTGATGGTAAACCTTGCTTTTTCCGAGCCAAGAGGCCATCGGATAGGCATGTGTGTTTAGAGTATCCTGGCCTCTTCTTGATGGGGCGTATCACTGTCCTTTAATCAGGCTAGAAGGTACACTGAGCTTTTTCGGATAGTCCTTCCTTAAACCTGCAGGATCACAAGTAATCTTTTTAATTTTCTTGTGTCCGTCCGTCTTTAATTTCTCCAGATACTGCAGGCAAACAGCTCGCCGAGGTGTCCCATGGGGTTTAAAAGCCGCATCGAATGCAGTTGAATTAGCGCCCGTGGCGCAATCCCGCGGCCTGAAATGAACCCTGCGAGGCTGTGTATCAGAGGGTATGTTGTTGACTATTGGCCTATTTTCCTACTGGGCAAATTATTCAGTCGTAATGGAGATGGATGGGGGCAGAGCTGACTGAGGCTATGTAAAAAGACTGGCTTTTCTAGAAAGGATCTTTGGGGCAGACATCCGCTTTGAGCTTAACATTTTCCTTGGCCCACAAGGGTACCCTTCTGACTTCTGATCCTGATGGCATAGGCCCACACCCATGAAATGTTCTTCCCTGAGATTTTCTTCTATTGTGCCAGAAATTCTGTTGAGAATTCTTTTTCTTGCCTCTGTTCACAACATTTCATCTGTACATATGTATTAATCTAAAATTAAAGCGCATGTGGTGAATGATCCCTTCATTTACTTGTTCATGAAATTTTCCAGCATAGGTCTTACGTAGTTTGGCTGGACAAGAAACCTGGTTCTTGCAGTCTTTCTGTCCTAAGAGTGGATTCTGATGAATTCTTATGGGTCTTTTGTTTGTTGTCCTCTATCCTGATGTAGTGCACATATGCCCTATGTTTGTGGTACGTAGTACTCAGAAATAAACAAAACCAAGGAGCAGCCTGTCTTTTTTCTGAAGGAGGGTGATTTTTATTTGGGTTGGTGGTGGGTGGTTATGTTATTCTGGTGTTTTTGGAACCTTTGTATAAAACACAGTGTATCTTAGATGAAGAAAAACATGGAGTACCATCCCTTCCACAATGGCACTAACCAAATTTTTGACTGATGTGGTATCACAAAACCTCCAGTCCTACTGAATTGAAAGATGTAACTGCTAAGAGAAAGTCTCTGTGGTGGTAGCAGCAGCTGGGTATTATTAGAAGTAGTAGAATTAGTAAAGAACACATACGACTCTGGTATAGGAAAGAAGAAAAATAATGTTTTTAAAAGCTGATATTCTACTTGGTGACCTTTAAAGATTAGATTTCACATCAGATTTCACATCTTACTTAATTTTAGTTTGAGTGTTTTGTTTTGCCAGGCAAGGTTTGCTTTCATTGCCTGATCTGTGAAATATTTATACGGAGGTGATGTGTTTCGTTCCCAGACCTCAGAATATATTATTCAAGCTTACAAATATGGTGCATTTGAGAAGATCCCAGAGTTTATCGCTTTTAGGAACAGGCTGAATAATTCTCTTCATTTTGCACAAGTCCGTACTGAACGGATGTTGTTAGACCTTCTACTTGAAGCAAATATGTAAGTATTGCACAAGAGCTAAAAAGGAACTAAGGGATCACATCAGATCCTGAGGGCCATTAATGGGCTCAGGGGTGATAATAGCAGGACTAAGCTAAGGAAAAATGGAGAAAAAAAAAAGAGAGAGAGAGGAAGTTGGTAGGAACAGAGAAGAAAGGGGAAATGACCCAGTGCATGTCGTGGGGAATGATTAGGCGCTGCCAGCACCATCTCATGTCACGTACACAAGCCAGCCAGGCCACAGTTGTCATCACCCCAGTCCATGTGGTGTTTAAAGGGTTTTCCTTCCCCTGTTAAACATGGGATTTCAGGGATTAATGTTGATCCACTTTATTTTAGTTGGGCTTCCAGACGCTTTCTCTTGCTGTGCAGCAGGCCAGCATGATATGGGCTTGGTTCAATGTCATCTTCTGTGAACCTTTACTTCTGAATAGTAAATCCTTCTTCCTCTTTCTTTTCCTTTCTTTCTAGTAGAACAAAGTTGTGGCTAATATGTTTTCATGGCTCTTTTACTATTGAAGTAATACATAAATGTTCTGTATCACAGATCAACCAGTTTAGCAGAAAGTATAAAGTCAATGAATCTTCGGCCAGAAGAAGATGACATTCCATGGGAAGCCTTGCGAGACAACAGAGACTTAAATGTTTTCTTCAGCTGGGATCCAAAAGACAGGTAGCTGGAATTAAATCCCAAGTATTTATTTTTGAAGAATTAGGATGAATCTAAGAGTTACAAAAAAAAAATCTCTTTTTTACACAAATACAATAACATGGTTGTTGTAGGGATAAGAAGGTATAGGTAAGCCAAGTGAAGAAAATGAATCTCACTCCTATGTTGGATTGCTGGCTAATCTAAAAATTAGATTTTCCTTCATAGCATACATGAAAAGAGATTCCAGATGGATTAAAGGTCATGTGCTAAAACTCCTTAGAAGTTAAAATTTAAAAAAAAAAAATTTTTTTTTTTTTTTTTTGAGAAAGAGCGCAGGGGTGGGGAGGCTGGGGATGGGGTGGGGAGGGAGCAGAGGGAGAGGGAGGGAGTGAATCCCAAGCGGGCTCCACGCCCAGCTTGGAACGCAGAGCCTGATGTGGGGCTCGATTTCGAGATCATGACCCGAGCTGAAATCAAGAGCTGGACACTTAACTGACCATGTCATCCAGGTGCCCCTAAAAGATATTTTTAAACAGTTAGGGAAAACCTTTCTTAGCATTACATCAAACCTGGAAACATAAAGGATTGGTCTCTGTGACCTTTAGCCTTCTATATGGAAATAAATTTGTTGGGGCGCCTGGGTGGCACAGCGGTTAAGCGTCTGCCTTCGGCTCAGGGCGTGATCCCGGCGTTATGGGATCGAGCCCCGCATCAGGCTCCTCTGCTATGAGCCTGCTTCTTCCTCTCCCACTCCCCCTGCTTGTGTTTCCTCTCTCACTGGCTGTCTCTATCTCTGTCAAATAAATAAATAAAATATATATAAAAAAAAAAAGAAATAAATTTGTTAACAAGTTTTAAAGGTAGATTGGTGATTTTCATCGTATATATTAATATCTTTCACATAAAGGGAGAACTCTTAATAAATTAAGAAGATAACTAAAAAACAAATTGGACTTAAGAAATTCAAAGAGATGCACCTGACAGTGATAAAGATTTTTTTGAACTATTGGACAAAGATGAAAAAGATTAATACTTGTGGTCAGCAAGGTTGTGGGGGAAAGGTTGTTGTGCATTGACATGGAGATACAATTTTATATAAACTTCCTATAGGGAATTTTAGTGATCTGTATTAAGATTGGAAATTCCAAATCCCACTTAATTCAGCAGATCACTTCTAGGAAAGTACAACCAAAGGCAGTATGCACAAGCATGCAGAGATATGTATATGAGGTAGTTCTGAATATACACTTGACCCTTGAACAATGCAGGGTTGGGGTGCTGACCCCCTTGCACAGTCAGAAATCCATGTGTAACTTTTAACTCCCCAGAAACTTAACTACTAATAGCGTACTATTGACTGGAAGGAAGCCTTGCCTATAACATGAACAATTGATCAGCACATATTTTGTATGTCATGTGTATTATTATATCCTGTAGTCTTACAATAAAGTAAGCTAGAGAAAGAAAATGTTATTAAGAAAATTGTAAGGAAGAGAAAATACATTTACTTACTATATTTACAAAAGAAAATCTGTACATAAGTGGACCCATGCAGTTCAAATTAATGTTGTTCAAATGTCAACTGCACTGTGATTTGGTGATTGCCAAGACCACATTCAGTGATTTGCTAGGACTCATAAGATTTAACCTATAGTTGTCTTCACAGCTAAGGTTTATTATAACAGAAGGACAAATGACAGGATCAGCAAGAAAAAGACACAGAATCTGGAAAACTCCATGCACAGACTTCCAGTGCTCTCTCATTCCGTGTTCCTTAGCAGCAAAAAGTGCAGTGATGTGTGTGCAGCATTTCTGCCCAGAGAAGCCCATTTGAGATTTTGTTCCCCAGGTTTTTACCAGCTGGTTATGTAGGCACCCTCTGTTCATCATGTGTCAACATTCCAGACTCCCAGAAGGAAAGCAGGTGTTCACCATAGACCATACGGTTTGTACAGACAGCCTAGGCACAGTGAGCCACTCTTATCATTTAGGGAATGGTTGGAGTGCCAGTTCCTAGACATCAGGTAAAGGTCAACCTTGCAAGCTGACCCTTCTAAAGAAAATAGCCTCAGGCTTGCTATGTTAACCTTTTCTGCACGCTGTCAAAAAAGATGTAGTTTATAAAATAGTATAAATATTATGAACCCATTTTATTTGTTTAAAATATGTCTTGTTATATAAATATTGTTATTTGCAGTTTTGTACATCTGTATTATAAGAGTCTGAAAGGATTGATACCAGGCTTGTTGATATTGCAGGTGTTTGGTTATCAAGGCACTTTTTTCTATTTTTCAGTTTTCCGTCATTTGAAATTTTTATATCATGTATTTTGTTGAAAATGCATGATACAAAAATTTTCAACAACATTTTCAACAAAATACATGAATATATAGTTTGTTGTTATCAGAAGTCTCACTTAAGCGGAAGAATGACCTGTTAGGTAGGTTATCATTCCCCATTTTATTGATCCTGAGTTGGGGACTTGGGTGATTGGGGTTTATCTGAGATCATTCAGCTAGGAGATGAGCGCTAGGACCATTCAATGACATCTTGACTCATGGAAGTAAAGCTTGAAAGATGTAAAGGCAACACATTGAATAAAATGGATGGTTTGGGGATATTTCTTTTTAAGGGATGTTTCTGAAGAACATAAGAAACTTTCCTTGGAGGAGGAGACCATGTGGTTAAGAATCCGTTCCTTAACATTGAGGCTGATCAGTGGACTTCCAAGTCTGAATCACCCCATGGAGCCAAGGAACTCGGAAAAAACCACTGAGAATGGTGTGTCCTCTCGGATTGATATTCTTCGTTTACTCCTTCAACAGCTGGAGGTGGCCATGGAGACGGGAAAGCGATTTATTGAGAAGGAAGTTCAGGTATCATCAAATGTATTTACCATCAAAGCTGCAATAACCTATGACTGTCTTTTTAAAAATAGGAATTTGGGGTGGGCGAATAGTAAAGAACAGTATTTCGTCCCAGTTTATGACACCTGTAGGAAAAAACCTGATTTTATTTTATTTTATTTTTATTTTTTTAAAAGATTTTATTTATGTATTCGACAGAGATAGAGACAGCCAGCGAGAGAGGGAACACAAGCAGGGTGAGTGGGAGAGGAAGAAGCAGGCTCATAGCGGAGGAGCCTGATGTGGGGCTTGATCCCATAACGCCGGGATCACGCCCTGAGCCGAAGGCAGACGCTTAATCGCTGTGCCACCCAGGCGCCCCAAAAACCTGATTTTATAGACTTGGGAATTACAGAGGTTTCCTCACTATCTAGACTGGATAATGAGGAAAAGCAAAATAATGGTATAATGGTATATTTTTAATAGCTATCAACAAATTAATACGGAGTTTCTGTTTTCACCATAATGTTTCAGTTGTTAGTTTAGTTAGATCAGTGGTTTGCAACTTAATCACTGAGATAGACTTTATTCAGTAGTTATAGTCCCCTGTTTTCGTTTTATATAAATTTAGATGGATTTAAAGGACACTACTTTCCCCCCTTTTTTTTCAGTATCCTTTCCTTGGTCCTGTACCTACCAGGATGGCTGGATTCTTTAGTTCTGGCTGTTCTCAATGTCAGACCAGTTCTTTTTATCTTGTTAGTGATATTTATGAGCTGGACACCAGTGGTTTAGGTAAGTGTACATTTGCATGAGTGTATTTACTAGGTCTTTGTCTTTGAAAACTTGGTAAATGTAATAATTCACATATATGGACAGATTGGGAGGAGGTGGAAGTTATTCTGGAAGTGTCTGGTTTCATATCAAAGAAGGTACATTCATAGGTTACCAAGTAACATTTTTAGAAATTTAAGTCTTCCCTATTTAAAATCACTTGTTAGGTCCTAAAGTTGAAAAAATTCCATAATTTGTTGAAGTATTGTTGGATTTCAGATTGAATTCTTTTTTTTTTTTTTTTTAAAGATTTTATTTATTTGACAGAGAGAGAGACAGCCAGTGAGAGAGGGAACACAAGCAGGGGGAGTGGGAGAGGAAGAAGCAGGCTCCCAGTGGAGGAGCCTGATGTGGGGCTCGATCTCAGAACACTGGGATAGCGCCCTGAGCTGAAGGCAGACGCTTAACGACTGAGCCACCCAGGTGCCCCATCAGATTGAATTCTTTACTAAACTTTGTGGAGAAGAGTTTTTTCCTAACCCAGTGAGAATCACACATATTCCATAGATATTCTCCCTCCACCCCTTCCAAATCATAAGATTTGTAGATTCTGTCATTGAGAGTATTTGGAGCACATAGATTTTAAGTTTTCCTAGAGAATTTTAGGTATTACTTTTGAGAGAAAGGTAATTAATGCCTCTTCCTTTTCCTTTCTTTTATCTTTTTGTCTCTCAGTAATGGAATTTGATGCCTGTGAGTTTTAAGAGTAAAGAAAATGTTCTTGTCCATGAGTTGTTACAGGTGTTGATCTTACTTCTTTTTCTTCTTAAAAAAAAATGAATTGAATGTTTTTTCATTTTTTTGTTTTTCAATTTTAGAGGATACAGGGGAGATCCAGGAGCGGGTAGAGAATAGTCTTAAGTCTTTACTAGAACAATTAAAAGGTAAGCATTCTGACTGTGGACTCCCATATTTTATCTGATTGTCTGACAGGAACTCTTTTTTTAGTAGAAATTTGCAAGAGTTGCAAACAACAACTTGAAAATAATCATACTTTCGGTATTATGAAAGACTTGTTCTTAAGTTTAAGGAGTAGTAGACAACCTGCTATAAAACAGTACACAAGTGGGTATGATCTTTCTCCCATTCCCAACCGCATTTCTCCAGGGGGAAGAAGATGCTTTTGCTTACCAGGTAAGTACCACTTTTGGAGTCTGTACTCCTAGATGCTCCCTAAAGAGTCTTATATGTGTATGGGGAAATACATAGTAGTGATTTTATTTTTTTAAACATATGAAAAGGTATAATACATACTTTTTTAAATTTTTTGTTGTCTTGGACACTTAACCATGTCAGTTACATATACTGTTCCACAGTATTATATCAGTGTACTAAGTTTATTTATGTATGCCCCATGGAGTACATATAGTATATTATGTACTTGAGTTATTTATAATTGTACTTATAATAATGCTGAAATGAACATCTTGCGACATAAGTGTTTGGGTACTTACTTGAACATTTCCTTGGGATTAAATTCCTGGAAATGGAATTATTTGGTACAAGAGTACATAAATGCATTTCAAATCTATAAGGGTCTTTCTTTTCAAGAGCCTAAATGGTCTTTTATTGCCCAACTGAAGAATGGTAATTAAAAGACAAAGATTGTGAGAATAAAACATGGTATTTATTATGAAGGTGAATTTCTATCATGCGCTTTGGTCTTTTAGTCCATAATGGCACACATTCTTTTAAATCATTCATTTGGAGTCTTAATTTTATTGTGGCAATGGCCTATTTGTGGAAAGGCTAGCTGGTGTTTAGACTCCAGAATATATAATTTATAAGGCCAGCTTCTATATTTTGAAGGCAACGGAGCAATAGTTACATGGCTTTTTAAAGAGCTTAAAATAGGGGCTCCTGGCTGGCTCGGTTGATAAGAGCCTGCGACTCTTGATCTTGGGGTAGTGATTTTGAGCCCCACCTTGGGGGTAGAGATTACTTAAAAATAACATCTTTTTTTAAAAAAGAGCTTAAAATAGATTCCCTTTGTTGTTTGGTTCACTGTGGGGGAAAAAGCTTTCTGGATTAAGTAAGCTTTTATATTTCCTTATTCTTTATTAGAGTGTACATTGTATTCCTAAAAATAGCGTTGAAACAAAAGCTGAATAAAACAATAAAATACTTTCCTGTTTTCAGATGTCTTCAGTAGATGTAAAGGTGACCTCTTAGAAGTTAAAGATGGTAACTTGAAAACACGCCCTGCTCTTTTAGAGAACCTAGTCTTCTTTGTGGAGGTATGTCTTTGTTCTCTTCCTGAAAAACTCGGTTTTCCTTAATTAAGTGAAGGATTAATTTTTAAAAAACAAACAGGTAATAGGCACCTTATACCTGTAATTTAATCCCCCACCCCCACCTTTTGTTGAGTGAAAAGCAATTTAAGTCATTTTTGAATGAACTCCTTCCAAGCATACCAAGAAGGTTTTGTTCATAATGAATAAAACTTGCAGTTTGCTCTACCGATCTTTAAAAATTCCTCACATTCACTCCAAATCTGTCTTCTCTGTTCACTTTCCTTTTTGACTCAACTATTGTGTATTTAAGTTAATTTCACCGGCTTTTTAAATTTGTTGTTGCTCTGCACTAATTACTAAGATTCTGCGTTGTGAAGGAGAATCTGGGCGCCGATTTAGCAAAACTTTCTCCTCTTTTAACCAGAGAGAAGAGGAGGATTGCAAACGCTCATAATTCATAATCTTATTTTTGTCACATGTTTATATACTTTTCTCCTCCTCCTAGTCTGTTCTGGTGACTGGCACAGTGTGTCTAGACTCTGAACAAACCAGTAATACTTGCATGGGTATGTCCATGCACTCTGTACCAGAGAACCATAGGCATAAACACCTAACTTAAAGGAGGAAACGTGCTGACCAAGGAGATTTCTCGGTTTTTTGGGTTTTTTGTTTTTCTTTTAGAGCGAGCATGGGGGATGGGGCAGAGGGAGAGAGAGAATTTTTTTGGTTGTTTAAAGATTTTATTTATTTATTTGAGAGAGTGCAGGAGGAGGTGCAGAGAGGGAGAGGGACAAGCAGACTGCTGAGCGCAGAGCCTGATGTGGCACTCGATCCCTTGAACCTGAAATCATGACCTGAGCCTAAATCAAGTCAGACGCTTAACTGACTGAGCCACCCAGGGACCCCAAGGGAGAGAGAATCTTAAGCAGGCTCCATGCCCAGCATGGAGCCTGACGTTGGGCTCAATCTCACAACCCTGAGATCATGACCTGAGCTGAAATCAAGAGTTGGATGCTTAACTGACTGAGCCAGCCAGATGCCCCTCTCTGTTTATATTTAAGTTAAGATTTGTAGGTGAAGTAACATCTTACTGGGCTGGGAGGTGGGTGGGGAGGGGCAGATTGTAAAGAACTTTTGGATTCCTTATGTAGGAATTTGGACCTTTCACTTGAGTGAAAGGGATTTCTACTTCCTGTAGGGGAGTGAAAGGAAACTGGACCGAGTGGAGGATAGCTTTAGGGCTGGGGGAGCTAGAAGGGAGTATAAAGATTGAAGCAATCATAGTATTCTGAGCAGTATTCAGATGAAGGTCTTCTGAATCCATGTGGTAATTGTAGAAATTAATCTAATCTCTCTATCTATAGTGGAGATAGAGGAGAATTTGAAGAGATTTGCAGAGAAGAACTGTCAGCAAGGATTGTATAATCCATAACCCTTAACTGTTCCTGATAGATGTCTTGAATGTAATCCTTATTGATGAATTTGCAATTTTTCCTCTTTTAGACTATTTCTATTATCCTTTGGGTGTCCAGTTACTGTGAGAGTGTCCTGCGACCATACAAATTAAATTTACAGAAAAAGAAAAAGAAGAAAAAAGAAACCAGCATCATCATGGTAATAACAGAGAAAATACAACCTGGCTGCATACTGCTTTTTCTTTTCACTGTTTTCCTGAATTACTATAAGAGACCTTACTGTCCTGTGTATATTCATTTTCTCTCCCCAGATTGTTTTTGTTTTTAAAATACACACTTTTAGAAAAGCCGAAAGACTAGCATGATGACACCCAAATATCCTTACCTAGATTTGCTTGTTAATTTACGCTTTACCCCATCTGCTTTATCTTTCTCTCTCATCCTATCATCTATCCCCCCTTGTTTGTTGAACTGTTTGAAAGGAAAGTGCAGACTTTGTGATACTTAACAGGAAGAACAGGGCAGTCTCCTACAAAACCACAATACTCAAGAAATTTTCACAGTCCAGACATTTATTATTGATACAATAATATTATAATGTCCATATTCATATATCCCCAGTTATCCCAGTTGTGTCCTTTATTATAGCCTTTTTCAAAATACTGGAACCCTATTAAGGATCTGACATAGCTCTTATTTCTCATATCTTTTTACCCTTCATTAATCTAAAATACTTCCATAGCCTTTTGTTTGTCCTTATTGTTGCAGAGAGTCTAGCTAGGTTTTGGGTAGAATGTCTTACAATCTGGATTTGGCTAATTGTTTCTTTGGGGTTAGGTTCAACATAAATGTTTTAGCAAATTAAATCAGGAGGCACTAAGGTTGTTCTGTCCCATTATTGGTGCTTTCAGATTTAATTATTTGGAAAAGGAAATGTCTGTGGATTTCTTCATTGTAAAGGTGCCTTTCCCCCCTTTGTTTATATATTCCCCCCTGTAATTATTAAGTCATCTGTAGGATGATGCTTTGAGACTGCGAATATCCTATTCCCTTATCAGCCTTTCACCTGCTGGTTTTAGCATCCACTGTTAAGTCTAACTTGCATGAATCATTTAGTACACTGATGGTTCCACAATGGTGATTTTTAAAAATTCTGTCCATCCTTTATCATTTTTTAGTTGGCATTTTTCTGTAAAATAGAGCTGTCTCAACCTCATTCATGTATATATTTGTGTGTATAGTGTTTAATACTATCTATTTGAGTATATTCTTTTTAAAATTTCCCTTCTAATCCATTATCATCATTCTGTTTTGCATGCTCAGATTTGACTAATGGGAGCAACTTTAGGCTGGTTCCTGTCCTTGAACATGTCTTCACCAGCTTTTGAGCCCTTGTTTTCTGAAACAGCAAAAATGCTCCATCCACTTTGTTCCCATTGAACTGAATTGAGATATTTTTCCAAGGAGCCCTGCCTTGTTCCTTTATGGGGAGTGGCATTTCAAAACCAAGATCTAGATGTTAAGTGTATTAATTGTTAATGGGGTTTCAATTTTATGTTAGTGGAAGGAGACAGGAAACTTAATTTACTTTACACATGCAAACACACAGAATAATTAATTCTTACTGATACCTCCAGTTTTAGTCCAGCATCACAGTGTTCTTCCTTCTTTTCCTTCCCTCATTTCAGTTTGTAGCCCCCCCCCCCCCCCCCCCGCCCGAGTTTGCACCCTGGTTCCTTACAGCACCAGTATATTTAGTTCACCTGTTTTACAAGAAATATTAAACAGTTTTGGAATTACATCATTATATCATTTGCATTACTAGTTTCAATAAACCACTATATAAAGTTCAAATTTTTTGCAGTTGTTCTTTGTCCTTAGAATATGTTCCAGTAATATAGACAGTTGAGATACTCTGTAAAAACACTGGAATTAAAAACTGGGATTATATTATTCATATGATATAAGTAAGATTCATTTATTTCTCTTTGTCTTCAATTTTGGAGTGTCCTTCCTTCCATCTTTATTGATTTAATTTTCGAATTTGTAAAACATTAACATAATATGTATCCTTTTCATAAGGAAAGTTATTTAGGATTCATTCTGTACAGGACATAACTGTTTTATTAATGTTTGAATTTATCCTGTCATTATAAGTGGGAGATTTTTTTTCACTGTAGCAACATATAGTGACCACTGTCATTTGAAATGTTGATGGCTTTAGTGGTAATATTGGCCTCCTGCATAATTCAGTAACAATTCAGGAAGTCTTTAGATTTGGCACTGTGCTTCGCTGGATGTTTCCATTCATTCAGAAACAAAGGGTAGTTACATTTGGATGAGGGGCTAAGTGAAGGAACCTTCTCTCTTTATTCAAGATAATTTAACAGATCATGAGTGTAAAGTTTGAAAGTATAGATAAAAGTTGCTCTGTTACTCTTTTCTAATGAAAGCCTATGTTCCTAGAACATGTCAAATAGCTTACTGGTATTTGGATTTGGGGGTGGTGGTGGTGGTGGTTTGTAGTTATTGCTTTTTTAATTTCTAAAAATCAGAACAGCTTTCCTATTTTTTTGATCATCATAGTAACCTAAAGGTGTGAATAAGTAAAGATCACTCATATTCCCAACAACCAGTGATCACCACTGCAAACCAACCAGAATTATGCTCTATATCTGCAACTTGTCTGTTTGCATTTTCATTTAACAGGGCACCTTGGACATCTCTTTTGGAGATACGTAGATGTATCTCATTTTTTTTTTCTTTTAAGATTTCTTTATTTGAGAGAGAGAGAATGAGAGAGAGTGCACGAGCTTGCTTTAACTGACTGGCCAGGTTTCTTGTGTTTGTCTGATTTTTAAATTGTGTCAAATGTTGCTGAGAATTCTTTGATATATTTTCTGTTCATATCTTTACCCAAGTTTCCTGTTGTAGTAATATTTTTTCTAATGATATATTTTAAGCTGTTGGGCTCTTAATAATGTTATTAATTCTGTATCCCATATGATGCAGTTTTTTTTTTTCAGTTTTTCATTTATCTTTTAACTTGAGTAATTTTTTTGGTCAACATAGTAACTAAAAAAAATTTTTTAAATGGTTCTTAGCTTGATGTAATGTTTAGAAAGGCCTTTTCAATTTATTACACAAGCCATTACCTAAATTTTCTTCTGGTGCTTTGGTGGATTTTTTAAACTTAGGTATTTACTGAATTTGGAATTTATTTTGGTACTTTTTATTTTATTTTTAAAAAAGATTTTATTTTGGGGGCACCTGGGTGGCTCAGTCAGTTAAGCTTTTGACTCTTGGTTTCAGCTCAAGTCATGATCTCCATGAGTTATTGGGCTCCATGCACAGTGGGGAGTCTGCTTGAGATTTTTCTCCCTCTTTTTATCTCCACTTATGTGCTTGCTCTCTTTCTCTCTCTCTCAAATAAATAAATGTTTGAAAAAATTTATTTTTAAGTCATCTGTACACCCAAGGTGAGGCTTGAACTCACAACCACAAGCCCCAAGATCAAGAGTTGCATGCTCTACTGACTTAGCCAGCCAGGTGCCCCTATTTTATATTTTCAGATGTCTAGCTAGTTATCTCAGTACCCTTCATCCACTGGAAACCAGTGTTTTGAGATGGCACCATTTAAGTTCCTTTATATTCTTTGGTTTATCTTGGGACTTGTTTCCTTTCACTTTTTATCAGTTCACTTATATACCCGTACTGTCTGGATTTCATGTAACTTTATAATATACTCTAATATATATGAGGGCAAGTTCCCCTTAACTGCTGTTTTTCAGAATTTTCATGACTGTTGTTACCCATTATTTTTTCTGTTGGAACTTAGAAAACTCTATTTCTGTTATTAACATTAGAGAAAATCTCAAAGACATATAGAGAAGAAATGATATTTTGGTTCTTATCATCTTTAGTGTTCCAGAAGATTCTCAGCCTGAAGTTGAGTAATGACCAACTAAGATATTTTCTATTGGTTTTTCCATCTGCAGTTCCCCAGAGTGAATAAACACCATTAAAAAAAAAAATGCTTGTCATTGTTGCTGAGTTAGGCATTATTTGGTGGCAATTAAATTTGAGAGACTGTCTTAATATCCAAAACTGGATCCATCCTGGTTACTATTAATAGCATTAAGTAATACTGTAGCATGAGGTTAATATAGCTTATGAGATGTAAGCAAAGGAAATATGTTTGATAATCTTCCATCTTTTTAAAAATCTTTTTTCCAGCCACCTGTCTTCACCAGTTTCCAAGACTATGTTACTGGGCTTCAGACTTTAATTTCCAACGTTGTGGATCATATTAAAGGGCTTGAAACACATCTAATTGCACTTAAACTTGAAGAACTTATTTTAGAAGATACTTCTCTCTCACTGGTAAGAGACTGTAGGTGATCAGCAATAAGTTATTTGTAGATACTCAAGTGTTCTTCTCTTGAATCACAAGGACAGGTTAGTTTCAACTCATCATTTGCTCCATGTAGGACTTGTGATTGGAAGGTGCCTGGCAGCAGTTTTTTGTTGTGTCATCAGTGGTGGTGGGTTCCCCTCTCCCTTCACTTCTCCCCACCCCATACCTCCTTTCTGTACATTTTCGGGGTTGTCCCTTTACTGTGAAAACTGATGATTAATTAATGAGAAGTACAATCAGAACTGTCCCTGTTGTGAGTACCAGAGGAAACCAGCCATTGAGATCCAGGGACAGTCTCCTTGAGGGAGAAGTTACCTGCTGCTGCGTTGGCTGGTTTCTTTGCCATCCCAGCAGTTATCACCTGGAAAAGAGATGCCGAACATCATAAATAATTATGTCAGTAATAATTAGGCTGGAGAGTAAGCCAGTGAAAAGGGGGAATGGAGCCAAGCATGGAATCAAAGGTACCACTCATCACACTTCTCCTGGTAATTACTTAGGCTAGTTTCTTAAAATTTTGTTAGCAAAAGCCTTGTGAAGTCTTGCCTTTAAGGTATGTATTCTTTAAAAAAATTAAGTAACTTCCAGTCTGAAATGATTGAGGGTTTAATGGTATCACGTGAGTTAACATTCACCAGCCTAATTGCTCTAGTGATGAAACTCCCGTCATGAGGGAGTGCTCCCTTGAGTAGTTCGTCTGACCTGAGCCTCCGCTAGTGAGGGAGCTCATCCCCTAATGAGAGCAGCCATCATTTCTAGCCCCAGACCTTTCCAGGGGGGAGGATGAAAGGAATCTCGCTTGGCACACCAGTTTAAAAAGATTGTAAGACCCTCTTTTGTAAAGCTTCAGCTCTTACAAGAGGCTTACTGTGGGAAGGGGCTCAGAGCCTTCAATAACATTTCCAAAGACTGGTTAAAGAAGGCAGAGGTGTTCAGAGGTGAAACCAGAAGTTTGGTTTTAGACAGTTAAGCTGTATATTCAGCTGCTTTCCTATGTACATTAGAATGAATATAGACTTCAGTGGTGAGTACGACTAATTGATGGATTAATTCTTTAGTATTTTTGTTTTATTTATTTAGTCTTCCTTTTTTCAAGCTTTACACTTTTAAAAAATAAAATAAGCACATAGTAAAAAAATGTGGCATAAATAAAGACTATATAGTGAAATGTCTTCTCCCCATTCTAACCCATTCCCTAGTTCCGTTTCCAAGAAGGAACCATTGTTGTTGGCAGTTTCTTGTGCAGTCTTCCTGAGTTTGATAACCCAGCTACAAGCATGTGATACCTGTTTCCTTCCCCACAACCTTTTACTTTTAAACACAAACGATAGCGTATTATACATTGGTTTTTTGGGGTTTTTTTTTTTGTACTAAGTGTGTGGATTACTTACTACATATGGGTACTGTACCTTATTCTTTGTAATTGCTCTATAGTGTTTCACTATTTCCTTACACACAAAATGTATGTTTAAGAGAGTTAAATAGCACCTCTCATTTCTCAGCCCCAGATAACCCCCAGTCTCATCATCCAGAACCATCCCCACCTCTTCCTCTTCTGTATTCATATAACACATTGTTATCTGCCACTAGCCTTTATGACTTCTGGACACTTGGGTGGCCAGTAAAAGCCTAGTAATTGAATCCTTGATAAATAGGTACATCCTAGCTAGGATTCTTGCCTCGCACTTGCACACTACTCTGAAAGAAGAGATACTTGATGGTCCATTTGGAACACTTTTACATGTAGAGAAATATGGTAATTAGTGGTAGATTTTGAACTATTTGATTTTTTAGTACAAACCCAAACTTGTTCTCTACTCCAAACTCTCAACCCTTTCCTGAATGCTGTAGAACAATAAAAACTCAAAATTATAGTATCTATTAAAAAAAAAATCTTAGGGACACCTAGGTGGCTGTCAGTTAAGCATCTGCCTTTGGCTTAGGTCATGCATGATCCCAGGGTCCTGGGATTGAGCCCCATGTTGGGCTCTCTGCTCAGCAGGGAGCCTGCTTCTCCCTCTCCCTCTGCCTGCTGCTCCCCCTACTTGTGCTCTCTCTCCTTCTGACAAATAAATAAAATCTTTAAAAAATCTTTAAGATCACAAACTTGAATGAATGTCACATTGCTTCATGTCACATGCTTCATTGGGCTTTGCTGAGTATCTTTGAGGTTGTTAATAAGTAAATATAAATTTATTGAGCATGCTCTTTTGGGTAAATGCTCATAAAACACAGTGATCAAAAGACCTGGTTGGAAATAGTATGGAGGTTCCTCAGAAAGTTGAAAATAAGAGCTACCCTACCACCCAGCAGTTGCACGACTAGGTATTTATCCAAAGGATACAAGCACGGTGATCTGAAGGGGCACCTGCACCCCATTGTTTATAATAGCAGTGTCCACAATAGCCAAAGTATGGAAAGAGCCCAGATGCCCATCAACAGGTGAATGGATAAGAAAGATGTGATATAGCTACACAGTGGAATACTACTCAGGCATCAAAAAAATGAAATCTTACCATTTGCAATGATGTGGATGGAACTAGAGGTATTATGCTAAGTGAAATAAGTCAATCAGAGAAAGGCAGTTACCATATGATCTCACTATGTGGAATTTAAGAAACAAAACAGAGGATCATAGGGGGAAGGGAGGGAAAAATAAGACGAAATCAGAGAGGGAGACAAACCATAACAGACTCTTAATGATAGGAAACAAACTGAGGGTTGCTGGGGTAGGGGGTGAGAAGGTGGGGTAAGTTGGGTGATGGACATTAAAGAAGGTATGTGATGTAATGATCACTGGGTATTATATGAGACTGATGAATCACTGAACTCTACCTCTGAAACTAATAATACACTATATGTTAATTTGAAAAAAAGACCCAGCTGTAGAGAGATGCATACAAATTAATTTGGGGATACGATAGAGGCACAAAAACTGAGCGAGTCAGAGTCTTACCGGAGAGGGGGCATTTAAGGATTAGTAAGTTTTCAGTAAGTAGACCGGAATGGGTAAAAGGAATCCAAAGCAGAAAGAGGCAGACAAAAGCATGGAGGCAGAAAGGTGAATTGTGTGGGGGCACTGTGAGTCATTTAGCAGAGCTAGAGCACATGATACGTGGGAAGGACTGTCCAGTACGGAGATGACAGGCACAGTAGCCCGCTGTTGCTGATTGTGTGGTTATTGTCAAAGGATCTGTGCTTTCTGATGTGAGGAATAAGATTTCTCATTTTGAGTATTCATTCTGAAGGTTATCTTTAACTTTACACTACTTTAGATTTTTCAAGACTTGACTCTGTCATTTTTTTTTTTAAGATTTTATTTATTTATTTATTAGAGACAGAGCATGAGCAGGGGGAGGTGGCAGAGAGGGAGGAGGAGAAGCAGACTTCCTGCTGAGCATAGAGGCCAACACGGGGCTCGATCTCACAGTCCTGAGATCATGACTTGAGCTGAAACAAAGAGTTGGATGCTCAACTGACTGAGCCACCCAGGTGCCCCTGTCCTCATCTTTTGACCTTGGGAAGTCACTTAACCTTTCTGGGCCTTAGTTTCTTTTTTCTGTAAAATGGAAATCATAATACCTCTTACAGGATTATAGTGAGGATTACACAAAACAATAATGGAGGGTGTATTGGAGGATGGGGTATTTTATTGCCTATTTTTATTGAAGTCGTAATACCTATAATAACTGAGCAGCACCAGCCACCAAATGTAGGATTCATACAGTGCTATTTGTCTTGGGTGAAAAAATTTTTTTCTTCTTCAATTCAATTTCCACTAGGTTTAGTTCTTTTTTCTTTTCTTCCTTTCTTTCTGAACTTGAAACACTATGCATAAGGTGTCTGGATTACCACCTCCAGTCCTAGTCCTTTTTCCTTTTCCATAGGGGTATCCACTGAAACTGGTTGTGTGCCAGGACCTTTTAATGTAACCTTTTGAATTACTCTGATAGCTGTTAGGTTTTTGAAAGTCAATGATACACTATTTTACACTGAAACTTGGCTTTTTTTTTTTTTCTTCACTTAACCTTATATTCAAGAGATTTGTTCAGGCTAATGCATATACATCAGTCTTATTCTTTTAAACAACTGTATGGTATTCAAAATATAAATGCATCATAGCCATTGGATATTTTAGATTGTTTATATACATTTACTACAGTCCTGAATGAAGTGTATTTTACATACCTTCTCTACTAATGCACATGTGTATTTCCAAGGTAGATGAGGTCTCAAGGTAATGTTGTTCGGCCATAACGTGTGCTTCCCTGGTTTCCTCAGGGCTTTGCAATACTGCCAACTTCATCTAACCCTAACCAGTTCTTGGCCAACCTCTTTTCTCTGTTTGAACATTCCATCCCTTTATTTTTTGTAGTCTCTACTACAGGTCAAGTGTGTAGCACGTATTCGAGGAGGTCTAGGAAAGTTTGGTTGTTTTTTTAGCTGTTTGGTCTCTGGAACCCATGGACTTTGTCAATATGGAAGGACACCTATCAATATTGTAACTAGAAAAGTTGGCAAAGGTAAATTGGATGCCTTTAAGAAGTGGCCCTGATAATGTCCAAATTAATAATTTCTACTTTTGTTTTCTGATGAAATAATCAGAAATCTTAATTTTTCTATTTTGTACAGCTCATAACAAAATAGTGATTTTATAACTAGACTACTTAGTAATTTTCTGGATGAACATTTCCTTTTTTTCTGGATGAACATTAATCAGAAATCTCAGTTTTTTATTTTTGTATAACTTAGAATACTGATGAAAGAATTGAAAGAATAATGATGCTAAAGCAATAGGGTGTCAGTGAAAAATCACATGGAAGAACACACATCTGTGATGAGCTTTAAGCCTTTGTATTATATGAAATTGAAAGTGACCCATTGTGTTCTGATGGAGCTCGAAGTGATACCAAAGGTAATGGTAGTTTTTACTTCCATGAGAAGAACTATAATCTGGGGGAATGCCTTCAGAGCAAGACCACTAATTCTTATCTCCTTTGTAGGAAGAGAGAAAATTTTCAAAGACTGTGCAAGGGAAGGTGCAGAGCAGTTATCTACACTCACTTCTGGAAATTGGAGAGCTGCTGAAAAAAAGACTGGAGACCACAAAGAAACTAAAAATTTAAGGAAGCGTGAACCACAGGCACCAGTGACTCTACGGCAGAAAATGACATCATCTTCCCAGGCAAAAGCTACATCTGGTTGACCATCATTTTAATCCAGAACTTCCTCATAAAATGCATGAAGGACTTTGATTGTGAATTAATTTTTTAGGTATTAAATGTATACAACTGATTAAATTATTGTACATAAACCAGAAGCAGGACCCTCATCTGGGTTTGACCACTTTTTATACATGTTCATATGCGTATGGCAGCCACAAGAGAACCCCACTTTTCTTCTTTCCTCCCATCACCAGAAACATCTGGTGCGTAGCGGGGGGGTCCTATAAAAGCAGCAATAGAGATTAAGCATAAAGCATTGACCTCAGAGCAGCTGAATGGTCCTACCATTATCGCAGTGGGTGTTTGGTCTGGTCCTTGAGCCCTAGGAAGCAGAAAGCAGAAGTAGAGGGGGACCATGACTGGGAGCAGGCTCTCTTTCCATATTAGTTTAGTTTTGAGGCTTCCTCAGCTGCTTGGCTCCCACAGAACCCAAAGCAGGTACCCAAAGGGCCTCAGGTGGAATTTGGCATAAGCACCTGTCACTGAAGAGCGCCACTTGGATGACCACGGGCACTCAGTGTTTAGCTTAATAGTCCAATAGCCAAGAAATCCCCATCCTAGCTCCTGTGAGTTAAATCACAGATAGGCTTGTGTTAACTTACACCATATGGAGGGAAAAGCAGTGCAGGCCACTTAAGAGCCTGTTGAGGACTAGCTTATTGTCTTTCATCCATCTTTGGGGAAGATGGGAATCACTATTTTAAAGAAGAGAGGTGTACATAATTTATGCAGGCAAGTCTAATACCAATGTCATTGGTTTTGTGAGATATATATATGTATATGCTTTTACATATATATTTTTCAAGCATATATATATATGTGTGTGTGTGTGTGTGTGCTTGAAAATAAAGATTTAATACTTTAGTGTTTTTTAAATGGGGGGTTTGGGGAGGAAGGAAGGAAGGAAGGAATGTATATTATGGACTTAACCTAGGTTTTAAGTTTTAGGCTGGCCAAAAAAATGTTATCTATTGGGTTTGACGTTCAGTCTCCTTTCTTCAAACTTGAGAATTACACCAGGATGGTGTTTACATTGTTCACCTGGAGCTGCCCAAGACTGTGGCTTCAGAGGTTGGTCTGACAGAAAAGATAAACATTGCTCTTGAAAATGTTATATAGTTTATATTGCTTTGATAACTTTTTGTGTTTGAATCTGTGCTTCTGTTTTTGGTCTTTGTTACTCAAATACCATTAAAGTTAGTAATTCTGTAAGAGCAAAGATACGAGTTTGATGAGGAAATTCAAGCATCTGATCGAGGGTTGATTGGTCTTAAAGACCTTACAGGTCCTTTCCTACTCACTTCTCCAGTGAAATGTGATATTTTTTTTTCCTTTTAAAAGCAAACAAAAGAGCTTGGAAAATCTCTGTATGCAAAACAATTGCATTTTGTCCCCACATCGTGACTTTCTTAGATTCACAGTTTGATAGGGTGATTAATAACTGCTTAAACTTCCAAGGAAATTTTTAAGAAAATTACTACATTATCTGTTCAAAATAAGACTTGCTGGAAATCGTAGTCCATCAAGTAATTTCAAGAAAGTTACTTTTTTGATGTAAGTTGGTATCCACAGCCGTCATACCCCATCCCAAAAGGAAGAACTGCCTTGAACAAGATGAATTGAAAATTCTAATTGGTTCCAAATCTAATTTAATGACAACATATCATAATTTTGTAAAACTATTGCCTATTTAGATGGAACTTGGTGTGTGTATGAGGGTGGGGGTATGTGTGTATGGCATGTGTTCTTGAAATGATGTTTCTCTGAATATCCAAAAATACTGTACATAGAAATAGAAATGGGGTATGAAACAAGTCTTCAGCTGACCATGGTCAGTCTAGCATATGTGTGCTCAGTGAGCTGGCTTTGGTCCTCAGGGACAGTGCTTGACTCCAGTGGTCTACCTAATAGTCTTTTGCCTAGGGGCACCTGGGACCTCTCCTGGTTTTAGTGACAAATAATGTTACGTCGAGGTTATGCTTCCTTTGTTACTTGCTGACTTTCCTACTAAATGTAGCATTTCAATTAGATCCAGCCTCTTACATTTTGGGATAATTGTAAAAAGAATGAAATTATGCAGAAATGGCCAATATCTTTTATTGATATCTGTTCTTTTGGAAACTGTTATGCACTATAAATTGTGTACAGTTTAAAAAATATATATATATATATATTCTTACATGAGTAAAAAGCACCCTTCAGCAATTGTATGTCATTGGTATTTGAAGAGAATTCCCAAATAACCCATTGCTGCTGCTGCTGTTTTTGGTTTGTGTGGGTTTTTTTTTGTTGTTGTTGTGTTTGTGTGGTAAATTGATATTTAAAAAAAAAAAAGAAAAAACACGACTACTGTTTACAGACTGAAAAATTACTGCTTTTTATACTACTGAGATCCTAAGTTAAGACTCTCCAAAGCAAACATTTGGTTTAAATCATTTATCTGATGTGGATAAAGCATAGAGAAATTTTTAGTGTTCTTCACATAATGGAAAATGTACAAATGCCTAGCTGTGTTGCCCATCAATTTTGTATATTTTCATAATTTAAATTGTTCAAAATTGCATTATATTTTGCAATCACTATGTTCAACCTGGACTTGTCTTTCATTTAAACTTTTAATATAAAAAGGGGTTTCAATGTATCTATGGCCTTGTTATTGAAACTCTTCCTACTTATTTGATGTCATTTATTAATATGGGAAGTATATATTCTCCCTTCTTCAGAACTAAGTGAAGCATACATAGCCAATTAAACTAGATAGGTTAATTTACATAAACACTTCCATTTTAAGTTGGCATTTCTGCCTGGGTCATTTCTCTTTGGATTCCTAGAAGCCACAACCTTTTAAATGACATAATTCATCTCAATTTTGTACTGTTATATTCCTTGGCAAAATTGTAGTATTTGTGAATTTAAAATTTTTATTCCAAGGCCACTAGTCTTTTTGTTTAAAAGTAGTACCTCGCAGGCTAGCATTCATGAATTCAACATATATGTACTGGACACTTCTTTACGGCTCTGCTGATACAGTGGTAAACAGGAGCACACATCCTAGTTAGTGGCCCAGATGGGGGAGGAGGTAAGAAAAATAAACATTAGTTTGTAAGTCCTGTTTTAGGTAAATCGGGGTGCGTGATAACCTGGGCCCACGAGTAGTGCCATCTGACCTGATTGATGAAGAGTCAGCAACTAAGAAAGGAACCCAACTGCAGAGGCCCTGGGCATGTTCCAATGACTGACAAATAGGGCTCAGGTGGCTGGACTTAAAGGAGTGGAAAGGGGGAAAGAAACGGGGTAGAAAGTACAATGGCGGGTGTGTGTGTGTGTCAGAGCAATCAGGACTTTATAGATAGGGGATGGAATGAGCTTTCTAAATGCAGTGGGAAGTTACTGGAGGATTTCAGGCAGACTGATGATATATTTAATCCAAGAGTACTCGGGCCCACAGGCTGAGATCAAAAGTTGATTTGCACACACTGACAGTACAGTGGAAAGAGGAGCTCCTAGTTTTCCTTTCTGTCCTATAAAATGCTCTTGTCTGGGCCCTGAGAAGAGTCTGTCTTTGCCTGCTACTCTATCCCAGCATCCTTTTTCCCTGTTACAAAAGGTGAGTACTTGGATATAACTCAATATACGTCACCATCATTTTTTTTTTTAAAGATTAGAGCGTGTGCATATATGCGCACAGGGGAGAAACGGAGGGAGAGAGAACCCCAAGCCAATTCTGTCCTGAGTGCGAGCCTGATGTGGGGCTTGATCTTACGACCCCAAGATCACAACCTGCGCCAAAACCAGGAGTCCGCAGCTCAACTGCCATTTTTCATCTTCCCCAAAAGGTGGGCTCAGGCTTATACTTTTTCTTCCATTTTCAGATGCTGTCACTGCCTTGATGCAGACATGTATTTCATAGTAACAAGTGGAAGGTAAGCAACCGTGAGCCAAATGCTTATAAAAATTATTTGTGGGGTACTTACAGCAGTTTATACATGGAAGCACAGAGCTCTTTTGCAACATCCACCTTCCGTGTATCCCAGGAAAAGTGGGTCCCTGACAATGTACCATTTCACGTAAGAGAAAAGTTACTGCAGGTAAGGCTATCACCTAAGACTACCTAGTGGGGTAAGGGTTAGGGAAGATTCAAACTCGAGCATTGATGAAGTAACTTGAAATCTAGACCATCCCCAACCTACCATCTCACATTCTTAGTAGTCTTGATGGCTACATTCAAATTCGCAGATTCTGTCTTGGTTATTTATTGAATAATCAACCTTTCCTGAATGAATTCTGATGCCAACTTTTTTGGTGGCACCAATTGCCAAGGATTATTTGAGGTAATTTACAAGCTCCTCAGAATGACATTCTTTATGTTGGATTCAGGGTCTCATATCCTTCAAGGTTATCCATGAATTCCCTAGAAATTGTCTACATTTGTTTGATTCTGGGAAGCCAGTCCATAGCCTTCCTTGTAGTCTGATTAGCAGCACCTGAGCCACAGTATTATTTAATTAGAGGAAGAAGGGAAGGAATACATTTGACCTAAGTGTCACGGAAGAGTGAAGATTTAATTTTATGTGGCATATCCAAATCACTTCAGACTCTAGAGTTCAGAGGGCCCATCTTTAATGAAAAATATTTGATATAAAGAGCCTCTGATAGGATAACCTAGCCCTACCCAATGGCTTGTCAAGTCAATACCCTAGGCTTATAAATACTAGTGCTCAGTCTAGACTCATCCGATGAAGTACCCATGGATGTGCCGCCACCTTTCCTTTCACAACTGACAGGATTACATTCAGGGACTGTGGATGCATGTAGTTTTAGAGTTCTTTCCCTACTTGGCGTTTGTCTTACTGTATTTCCCATTACGAGAGTGAATGCTTAGTTCTTTGGAAGTGAACCTGTTTCATACAGAGGAGAAAAAACTAGAACAGCTAAAGCAAGTTTCTCATTGAGAAGCATCCAGAAAGATCTTCCAAAATTTTCAATTAGAATGAAATAATGAGTAGGGGAAAGATACACAGTTATATCCTTTTCTCAAATGTTGAGAGTACCTATGCTGCTTACTGGCAGGTGTTTAGGTCTGATCTTTTTTTTTTTTTTTTTTAAGATTTTATTTATTCATTTGAGGAGGAGGGAGGGGCAGAGGGAGAGAGAATCTCAAAGCAGACTCCATGCTGAGCATGGAGCCCGACATGGGGCTTCATCCCATGACCCTGAGATTGTGACCTGAGCCGAAATGAGTCAGATGCTCAACCCACTGAGCCACCCTAGGTGCCCCTGAACATCTTTTACTTAGTTGGTTTGAATTGTGAGCCTAAGCTACCACAATTGTTTTTGTTCCATCCAATTCAACGCATGGATTTTCCTGCATTTTTTGGTTTCCAGTGACCTTAAATACCAATCTAGCTGACATGGAGGAACACAGGTTAAGGTTTTATTTGCTAACTCCGCTCAACTCAGATTTCTTTGTGTGGCTGTAATAATAAATATTTCAGGAGCTGCACCTTGGTATTTCCAAGTAGTTAAATATGGAACTGGAGACGTTATCATGAACCTTACCATCACAGGTAACTGCTCATCACTCCTGAAAACATTTGAGTCAGGACAATGGTCTCCCACTCTGCTTCTTTAATGTTGGTACTTACTGAGTAACTGACAGTGACAAAGTAGCTTAGATGGAAAACAATCCCTTTTTTAAAAAAACTTTCAAATTAGACTGAATTGTATCATTTAGCTATCTAAATCCACCTCAAAAAAAAAACACACCCATCTGATTTTATCAGTAAAACTAAGAATTTGCTCCATTTTTCACGGAATATGGAAAATGATTACACTGAGCTTCCTTAATGTTGCCAGTCCATGGGGCACCTGGGTGGCTCAGTCGGTTAGGTGTCTGCCTTCAGCTCTGGTCGTGGTCCCGGGATCCTGGGATCGAGCCCCGCATCAGGCTCCCTGCTCGGTGGGGAGCCTGCTTCTCCCTCTCACTCTCTGCCTGTTGCTCCCCCTGCTTGTGCTGTCAAATAAATAAATAAAAAGTTGCCATTCCAGTTTAAGGACCAGAAAAAGGACAATGCATTTTACCACCCACAATCAGTTCACAGGAGTTTGAACACCGGTGGAAAGTAGTAAAGGTAGGGCTTGAGCTGGGACCAGTTTCTACAGTGTTACAAGGACAGTCAATTACCCTGGTAGAGTGGAGTCCATACCAGCTTAGATTAAAAAATAAATTCAAAGGAGAAAGCAGGTCACAGGCCAAAGTATAATTTGTGAAAGAAAACTGAATGGCTTCAGGTCCTTTTAACCAAAACACAGAAACTTTAATTGGATCAGAATAACACCTGTCAAGGACCTGGGCCGTATACTCTTCTTTATAGCACCAATTCCTTCTGAGGGGAATTTCACAAGCCATCTAGTAAGTGCTCTGGTTATACACAGACTGGCTATAGTGATGTCCCAAGCATGGTCACATCAGCATCAATGTCCGGGCATGCTCAGATTTCTGGCTTAGTGCCACTTTAACCACCACTCTCTTATATCCCAGGAGGGTCTCTCACAGGCAGCAGGTAACTCTCCCTTCCCCACCCCCACCAAGCCCTGGAAAACATGGAGTGCCTTTTTACAGCTCCTCCTTCTCGGTCCCCTTCTTCTGGAAAGCAGTCAAGATGTTCAAGCTCTTCTGGAGTTCCTCCTTTTTCCCATCACTCATCTTGTTCTTCTCAATCAGCTTGGTGATCCGGGTCATTTCTGACGCAGGGAAGTCCTCACCTTGGTCTAAGACCTTCCCCATGATCTTCAGGTATTGCTCAGCCCACTTCTTCTCAGTCTCCTTCACATTTGCGAGATTGTCCTGCCCCTGCTTCAAGAGGGCCTGGCGGGTCTCCATGCCTGAGGCCCTGATGAACTCCCCAGCAAGGGTGTCATATGCAGGCAGGCAACCAGGCATACCTAGGTAGACTCCTTGCCCCTTTAGCCAGCGCTGGATGGCTCCAACCTTAACCGCCCCACTATACAGGACTGGGTTCTCAAAGTCCCCATCCCGAAAGAGGTAGAAGACTGGGTAGTTCTCTTTGTCCAGCTTGTATTTCTCACTCAGCTCCATATTCAGCTTATCACCATAATCTGTGAACAGAAATCAGGTATGAGGAGCAAGAACATGAAGAATGCAGGGCAGGAGATTGCTATGAGGCCTATCTGAGCTGACAGCAAGAAGGAGCCTGGTTTTACATTCCTCCTCTGCTACTTCCTAGCCACGTGACATTAGCCAAGTCATTTAACCTCTCTGAACTTCACTTTCCTCGTCTGAAAAATGGGAATTCCTCTGAATATATATTCTATACCCACTATATGCCAGGTTCTGTTCTGAGTGCTACGGATCTAGTTAGGATTAAGAGTAACAAGCTCTCTGACCTCAAGGAGCTTATATTCTTTTAAGGGTAGGAAGAGAGATGGTACATGATTGTGCCAAAAAGATAAAAATAAAATGGAGTGATGTGACAATAGGTAAGAAGGCCTACTTTGGGTGGTCATGGAAGGCCTTTCTGCGGAGATGATATGGGCTGAAGGACTGGAGTTTCAAGGATAATTGGGAAAGAAAGTCTCAGGTAGGAAGGGCTGAAAGTGCCAAAGCTCTGAGGCAGGAATAAGCTGGGTGGATTGAAGGCTCGCAAGGGACATTCTGGCTGGAGCTTAGTGAGCAAGGAGAACATGTGGTAGGTAACAGTCAGAGTCTCTACCACATGTGAGGTGTTGGGAGGACCCAATGAGGAGGTATGTGCACTTAACCTGGAGAGTTCAGTGCAATATGTGGTATTTGCTATGTTCTTCCTAACAGGCAGTAGTTGTTTCAGGGACTGATGCTGTGACAACGGGTTTCTTATACCTTGCCAAAAAGAAAGGACTAAGGCTGCCTATTACCGGGCAGTAGTACAGGAATGTGGGGTTCCAGCCCTCATTCTGCCACTTCACACTGTATAATCTTGAGCAAGATACTCTAAGCATGAGTATCGGGGTCACAGTACTTTCTTCCTAGAGTTGTCACAAGGATAAGATACATGGATAACACGTAGCACAGTGGCCTGGCACACAGTAAATGTTTGACAAATGTCAGCTGCTAGTCTTCTTTCTCTAAGAGCCCCAAAGGAGTGGATTTGCAGCTGAATCAGAATTGGCTGACTGCCCTGGAAAAGTGTGGGAACTATCTCTACCCAGGACCAGACTCTCGAGCTGGCTAGGAACCTGGGGCATCCCAGCTGAAGGAAGCTGAGAGAGGGAAGAACCCACTGCACTTGGGAACAGATACTGTGGAGTTCTGGAAGAGCCACTTCCTACTACTCCATGGTCTGAAACAAGTCCTTTAGTTCCTTGAGCTTCAGTTCTCCTCAAGTATAAAAATCGAGAAAACGTGCCTCACTTTTTAGGCAGGGTTTAAGTGAAGGTTCAAAGTGCACTGTCTGTGCACACCTTTATATACAGACTGTGAACCAGCACGTGTTGGCAACTATTATATTAGCGTGGTCACTGTGGTTGAGAGCTGTACTTGATTTAGCGGTAGCACTGGTGTATTTGAGTTAAAGCCAAAATCCAATTGTTTTGGTAAAAAAACAGCTGAAAGAAGATGGAAGAAGTGACCACAGAGACCCTAGGAAGCATGATACCTCCTCTGACCACAGAACCCTGCAAGGAGAGCTCCACATTCTCACAGTGAGTTTAATGCCAGTGTTGAGTGGAGGGTGAAGGATGGGGGATCCCTTTCCCTTGGGCACCTACAAGGACGAACTGAGATTCTTGAGGCCATGACTCCACTTACACTCCTGTGTGGCTCAGACAAAAAAGTGCTGGGTATTCCACCACCTACAAGGAGGGAAATAATTCCTAGCTTCCTCCCCTTCTGCCCTCCACAGTCACGCTGGACTTGTCCATACCTGAGATCCCCACCTCTGCCACCAAGAGATCATCGCTGGAGGCCGAGTTTTCAGCCAGACGCTTGAACTCATCCTGTTTTTCACCGTAGGGGTACTGGGTGTCGAACTTCACCAAGACGAACTTGCTTTTGGGAATGACCTGAGGGCATAGAGAGCTGAGCAAGTCCGGGATTCCAGGGACCTTTGGGGCTAATTCCCTTTCTCAAGGGACCCCTGTTTAAGAAACAGAGTGGAAACCATGCCTGCAAGGGAGATAAGTGCTCACACACTAATATTCATTCATTCATTCATTCATTCACCCATTGAATCATTTAACAATTTATTGGTGTTGGGTACCCCATTAGGTACTGGTTCACAGTAATCAAAGATATATACAACCCTGCTTAGAATAAACAAAGCTGCAGATGTACTAAGGCCTTCTCTTCGAGTGGCCTTTTCGGTAAGATTAAGCGAACCCTGAGAAAACACTATGTTGGCCCCATGACATGCCCATCATCCCAGAGGGCGTTTCTCAGTAAACAATGAACCAGAAATCTGACAAACACCCACCAACCATCTATAAAGGGGTTGGCACCCATGGAGGTGCTTTGACTACAGAGCCAACAGGCTGAACTCTGCAGTTTCAGGGCTCACAGGAAGTTGCTGAGAGGCAGGCTTAGGACAATGTCCCCTCCCTAGACCACAGTACCCTTTGGCTAGATCTCCAGGTTCTTTTTCTTTTTTTCTTTAAGATTATTTATTTATTTGACAGAGATAGAGACAGCCAGCGAGAGAGGGAACACAAGCAGGGGGAGTGGAAGAGGAAGAAGCAGGCTTCCAGCTGAGGAGCCCGATGTGGGGCTCGATCCCAGAACGCTGGGACCACGCCCTGAGCTGAAGGCAGACGCTTAACGACTGAGCCAACCAAGTACCCCTAGATCTCCAGGTTCTAAACTGTCAGGGTCAAGACCCTTATTTCAGTGGTAAAGTTCTCATCACACAACATTCACCACTTTAAAGTGTACAATACAGTGAAATTTAGTCCATTAACAACAGTGTGCAACCATCACTAATATCGATTCCAGAACATTTTCATCACCTGAAAAGGAATCACATACCCATACACATTTTAAGCAGTCACTGCCCATTCCTCGTTCCCTCCCCTAGCGCCTTGCAACCACTTATCTGCTTTTGGTCTCTATGATGTCTACTCTGATGGAATCCTACAATATGCAGCCTTTGCTACCTGGCTTCTTTCACTCAGCATCTTGCTTTCAAGGTTCACCCATGTTGTAGCATGTCTCAGTATTTCATTCCTTTTTGTAGGCAAATAATATTCCATTGTATGGATATGCCACATTTTATTTATTCGTCAGGTGACGGACATTTGGGCTGTTCCCACCTTTTGGCTATTTGTGAACAGCACTGTTATATACACTCGTGTCCAAGTGTTTCTTTGAACGCCTGTTTTCATTTCTTTTGGGTATATACCTAGGAGTGGAAATGCTGGGTTGTATAGTAATTCTATGTTTAAGTTTTAGAGGAATCCCCAAGATCTTTGTTTTGATGGTTTCTCCCAATGCTCAGCTTTATTCTAACAAACTGCCCTCTCCTGCTCCTACAACTTTTTCCTTTTCTAATCAAAGTGATCACTTTGGCCAATTTTTCATCATAAGCAATCACTGTCATAACTCAGTCAAGCTGACATCATTCCAGTTTTTGTTGGTCTCTGTTCCTCACTGTGTGTTGATGTCTATTTTGTTTTAGCTTTTAAAAAATATTTAACACTGCCTAGGGATGCAAAGAAAGGAGGAGAAGCTACCAGAACAGGCAATCTTTTAAGTGATCACTGACCCCCACAATCTGAGCTCTGGGGGCCTAAAAGCAGGTAAGACTTTTTTTTTAAAGATTGTATTTTTGGGGGCACTTGGGTGGCTCAGTAGGTTAAGCGTCTGCCTCTTGAAAATTTATCTCTAAAATAAAGATTTTATTTATTTGAGAGAGAGAGAGGGAGAGCACAAGCGGGGGCTAGGTGGGGGGGGGGGGAGGGAGGAGGAGAAGCGGGCTCCCTGCGGGGCTTGATCCCAGGGCCTCAGGATCATGACCTGAGCTGAAGGCAGATGCTTCACCGACTGAGCCACCCAAGCGCCCCACAGGTAAGACTTAGAATATAAATCAGATCACATCCCTCTGGCCTGACTGTCCTTATTTCAGTTTAACAAACTCATTTCCACTCAGGGCCTTTTCATTTGCTGTCTCTGCTTGCTGGAATACACTTTCCCCAACTCCTTCCATGGATGTCTATCATTCAAAGCTCAGTTCAAATGTCCTCCCCCCCGCCCCTTCCACCAATGGAGAGGCCTCCTCCATTCATACCATGCTAGCTAGCACTGCTTCATTTTCACCCTCCTCTATCATGTTACCCTGCTGTGCTTTCTTCACAGCATTAATCAGTCACGAAAATTCTCATTTGCCTGTTTGTTGTCTGTCTCTCCACTAAAACGTACATTATGAGTACACGGACCTCGTCTGCTCTATCCCTATTGCCCAAGAGTGCTTGGCATGTAGCAGATGCTGTGAAAATATTTGACAGATGAACACCACTAGGGTAGGCTACGGTAGCAGATGCTACATATGTCTGGGGGAAAATATTTTATTTTAAAATTAAAAAAAAATTTTTAAATTTATTATTTATTTGAGAGAGAGAGAGCATGAGCAGAGGGAAGGCGGAGAAGCAGGCTCTCTGCTGAGCAGGCAGCCTGACGTGGGGCTCGATCCCAGGACCTTGAGATCATGACCTGAGCCGAAGGCAGACGCTCAACCGACTGAGCCACCCAGGTGCCCCTGGGGGAAAAATATTTTAAAAACACAATACAGGATCCCCACCTGCAAGGAGACTACATTTGTATTATGGAAAAATTAATAATTATATAGTGGTCTAACACTGAAACAGAATTGAGAGGCCTCCATCTTTGATTTTGCCATTTTAAGCCATCAGCAGAATGGTTTTGAATGGCACACATTTGCACAGTGGATTTTTTCCTTTTCATTAATCAGTCTGTACCTCTTAAGTGCTTTAGAAATCTGTCTCCTTTCTTTATCCTTAAGAAACCGATTCCACCACATCCTGTATTTAGGAAACTTGCCTCTTCAAGATGAAGATGAATTCATCATTCATTCATTCATTCATTCATTCATTCATTCATTGAATAAAAGGTACCAAGGGACTATCACGTGCCAGACACTGCTCTCAGTGAACACAGAAGTAAAAAAAGCAGGCAGGGTCTCTTATTTCTAGTGATGGTGAAGGGCAAGAAACAAAAAAGACACTGGAAATTGCTGAAAGACAAAGCACAGAACAAGGCCCCTGGACATATTACCAGGAAGCTTCCCTTTTGTTCAGTGGTGATGGAAAAAGGACTTAGAAAGGGACCGGAGAAGAAATTTGTTCATTCATTCAACAAATTATTATTGAGGATTTTCTAGGTGACAGGCAACCTGCTAGGTCGTACAGATGATCAGTGAACAAAATAGACAAGGCAGTTCTTCATATTCTAGTGTGGGAGATGATAAAATAGACAAGAAGAGAAAAGTCAGTGATGAGTGCTCCACAGAGAAATCCAACTAATGTGACTGGCTCTCTCGACAGGGGGAAGAGGAAGTCAAGGAAGGACTCTGAGAAGGTAAGTAATATTTAACCTAAGTCTGAAGGATGAGAAGCAACCAGCCTTTCAAAGATTGGGCAATGAATGTTCTAGTCAGAAGGAACTGCCAGTGCAAAGGGCCTATGTCCGCGATGAGCTAAGAATATTCAAAGGACAGAAGGCATGTATGGCTGGAGCAGAGGGAACAACGGAGAGAATGGTCAGGAGAGGAGAGGAAAGGCTGAGCAGTGAGACCTGCAAGAAGACTACTGTACTGACAGCCAAGACTAGGGTGGTAGCAATAAAAACAGAGAGGCACCAACTGAATAGGAAATAGTATTAACTTTACAGCGCAAAATTCCCCTCTAAGTCACACTTGGTTTGTGATGTTATACCATTCCTGCTTTTGGGGGGTGGGGTGTAATTTTTCCAATAAAGACCCCAAAACCACAGGGTGCTGTGGGGTGTGCCTGACAACCAACCAGCCATACCTACATTTTAAAATATTTGAATAAGTCACAGATGCCAAATCCAGGATAAGGAACCCTTTGAGAATAGAAAGAGTTCAACCACTTGAGACAGATTTAGAACTCCACTTTTTGGTTTCACTTCCCGGCAATGGGTACAAATTAAGAAAATAAAACGCATGGCTTCTCTCTCAATGCTTAGTTCGCCCATCTCGTAGGCGAAGTTAAAAGCTGCCAGTGGGTGAAGACAGGTGCCAAGGAGGCAGTTGGGACTGTATTCAGCCTTCAACATTTCCAACGTCCCATTTACCCAGGCGAATCCTTCCACGTCTTGACCCGATTTCATTTATTTTATCCCCAGGCCCAAGATATTCCGTACAGAGTTCCCTTATTTTTAACGCCTGCACTTTTCAGGGAGACACAGCATCTCGACATTGTTTGCATATTGCAAAGCAGGCTGCACTCCACACCAAGGGAGGAGGGGCGCAGAAACGCCAGTTAGCTTGCGGGATTTCCAACCACCTCCCTCACCTCCCCCGCCCCACCACAGCCCGGAGCACTGTGGCGTCCGCCTCGCACCGCCCTCCAGGCCTCCCACTTGGGACTCAAGGATTGGATCTCGCCCGGCACCGCCCTCTCCCCCTAGATGAGGGGAAGGGGTAGCTGGTTCCCTACACTGCATCTCTGCAGCTCTTTTGCAAAAGAGGAAGCACAAATAATGCAAAGGCAAGGGTGCGCGGGAACCCTGGCTCATTTGTGCCGTATGGGTCCGGCCCAGAGTCCACCAGCCCTTTAGGATGGTGGGAAGCCCTGGGATCGTCACTACAGACCACCTTCTGCCAGCCCTGCCTCCTTCCCCACAGGTGTGCGCTCCCCTGGGCGCTTAGCCTGCACCTGCGCGCGATTCCCCCACCCCCCGTTACCTTGTAGAAAGTGACTGTATCCAGGGGAAGGGCGCCCTTGGTGTGCAGGCCGCTGCCGCCATGCGGAGCGGAGAGGAGCAGGAGGAACAGGATAAGAGGAAACAGTGGGGAGAGAGAAGCGGCGCGGGGCATGCCGACAGCCATAACGCCGGATTCTGGCAGTGGGAGCTACGAAGGCTGTAGTGGAGAAAACGCGGAGCCTAGAGTCACGTGACTTGCAGGGCCGGCTCGGATGCGCGCACGTGTACAGCCTGGGAGGCTCGCGCCGGCCTAGGGTGAGGGAGGGGCCACGTGAGGGGCCGGGAAATGGGGCTGCCGCGCGCGCGCGCACTTGGCGAAGTTCAAGCCGGCCTCGGGTGTGGGGGCGGGGCCGCGTGTGGAGGGTGGAGTAAAGAGGCTGCTGCGCACGCGCACTCGGCGAGGCTCTCAGTCCTGCCCTTTTCCCGTCCTCCTCTGCGTGAGGAGAGGCTTGAAGCGCGTGCCTGGCGTCTCGCAGCAATTAGCTCGCTCTCTTTACTCTTGTTCGAAGATGACGAGGCTGGCCATCATTTCTTCCTGCTTTTGGCCCGTCTGGCAGTTCATTGGGACCCGCTGCTACTTTAGGTTAGTCCATCAGTCTGTGCTGCCGTCCTCACGAGGTCGGTCATACTCCCCCAGCTCCCGTAGCCAGGACCTGAGTAGGTCACGCAGACGCGGGTGTTCATCAGCTTGGCCGTCAGGGCCACCCCTGAACCCTGCCCAGTGCCTGCTCTGTCGTGAGTGCCTTAGAGGCGAGGCGCCAGGCTCCTGTAAAAACAGGCTTTACTGAAAGCAGAGTAGCCGCCCAGCTACGTCCTAGCCTCCCGGAGGTCTTAAAAACAAAACAAAAGTCCTAATAATTCTATTCCCTAGATATTTGTTCAGGGCATGTTTTACACCAGATCGTGGTTTTGCCTGCGGGAATACAGAATAGAGATGAACGAGACGGAGCTCTGGCCTGAAGGAACTCACAATGTTGGGGGGAAGACAGCAATAGTAGTAAGACCATTACAGTGTTGTGAAAACATAAATGGAAATTTGGTTATCTTGCTCAGGAGTGTCAGGGAAAGTTAAAGACAGGAAATGACTTTTGAACTGGATCATGAAGGAGGAGGAGGCATTTACAAGGCAAACCACCAAAGGGTATTTCTAGAAGGGGGAAAAACATGATGAATTTGTAAAGGTAAACCTGGGCACGTTGCAAAGGGTCTCATCAAGCTGAAGGGTTTGGAGCCACCACAGGTGTTAACCAGGAGAGTGAAGTCGGATTTGCTGTCACTTAGGAGTGAAGGGAGTGGATTGGAAGAAGGGAGAAGGTTGAAGGCAAGGGAGACTAGTTAAGGGTCAATTGTAGTAGTCTAGGTGAGAGTGGTTAAGGTCCTGCGATAGGACACAATGAGAGGGAAGGGTCGAATTGAGAAATTTTGTAGGGTGGAGTTCACAAAACTTCATGAGCAAATGGTGTGAGGTAAGAGAATAAATTATATGTACCTTATGAGGGGCTTAGCATCATATTAACCATTGTATATGTCTAATGAATGTGTGGGTGTGTAAAATAACCATCGAAGATCATAAGATCTAATCATGGGCAACCAGTTTACATAGAAATTTTGAAAGAAAGAGTCTGTGTGTGTGTGTTTTGATGGGTTTATTTACTTTGAGTTTGCCCTAATAAGTTATTAAATAAAATGAGCTACATAGACAAATGATAGAAGGTGGGGGGAAAATTATGAGCTGAAGTGGTTAAAGAAGCCTTCATGGAGGAAGAGGAAATGGAGTTTATCCTCGGAAGAAAGAACATTTTAGGTGAACAAATAAAAAGGGAGCAGAAGTGGGAATAAGCATGATGGTTTGAGGAGACTGACTTGGCTGGAGAGAGTTCTCAAAACACTAGTTAGTAAGACAGTTTTAAGCCCAGATAGGGGAAAGTCTTGAAAATCAAACTAAGAATTTTCTGTTTTGTCCTGTACTCAATAAGGAGCTATTAAGAGTTTTTAGAACTCTATAAGATGTTTAAACTGTTTTTAAATTATTCACTTCTGAACATGTAAATGATTTGGGTACACCTAGTTAGCATGATCAATCAGTAATGACTTTCTAGTCATAGTTTTTTTTTTTTAAGATTTTTTATTTATTTATTTGACAGAGATAGAGACAGCCAGCGAGAGAGGGAACACAAGCAGGGGGAGTGGAAGAGGAAGAAGCAGGCTCCCAGTGGAGGAGCCTGATGTGGGGCTTGATCCCAGAAAGCTGGGATCACACCCTGAGCTGAAGGCAGACACTTAAAGACTGAGCTACCCAGGCGCCCCATCTAGTCAGTTTTGAGGTAGGTTTTGAAAAAAGTGAAGGAAGAGGATTGGAGAGGGAAGGGAAATATTGCTACTTTTGCTATGAATTGCAACAATTAAATGCAGTACAATAATTGTCTCAGTGCTTCCTTTTAGTAGTGTTCTGGTCCCAGTCAATTGCTTTATAATATGATTAGATTCTTAACTTCAGGACCCTGACAACAATCTACACAAATAAGCCAGGTATAATTCTCCATATTTAGGAAGTTGTACAATCCCATAGTTGACACTGATGGGGAAAATCAAAAGGCTCACTCTGGGTATTGTAGAGAGGTAGGGAGGAAGAGGCAGGACATGTTAAGTTGATGCGAAATCGTTGAACCCAATGGTCAATAAAGAATTCTTGAGACATTTTATGGTGCAAAAACGTGTTTTTATTACAGTGCAGGGAAAGGACCTGTGGGCTGAAAGAGCTGCACTGGGGTCGTGAGGAGGGACTGATTATATACTTTGAATTTGGGAGGGGGTTAGGGATAGTGTAAATCTCTAAGGAATTTAGAAGCAAGGTTTCCAGGACCTTGAGGGGTCATTTACTACTGTCTAGTAAAACCTTAATCATGAGACCCTTCAGATGTATATCAGTGGGCCGTATGTTTGGAGGATGATTGCTAACATGTATCTTAGGGGGGTAGAGCTAAAGGAAGTTTCCAAAGAGATTTTCATCTGTTAAAATGGACTTACAGGATCCTGGAGGTCAGGATAATGTCAAGCTAAGGTTGCCTTTTGCACCTCGCAAAGCATTAACGTGGAGGCAGTTGAGTTTCTGGAGGAAGGGCACCCTGCCAGTCCCAAATACTTGTCAATGAGCTGTAAGTTATAAGGAAGTTTAATTGTTTCTGTATTTCTTTTGCCTTTGTTCTCCACATCAAAATGAGTGTGCACATGACCTGATGTAGCAGCTGGAGTGAGGAGGAAAAAAGTGGTATGGTCTGCTAAGGCAACTAATAAATAAATTTCAGTCCTTTTCTTCTAACATCATCAAGTCAGTGTGTCCCCAGTCTAATTGACTTCTTTGCTATTCCTTGTGTATACAAGGCATGTTCCTGCCTCAGGGCCTTTGTATTGACTTTCTCCCTCTAAAACTTTTCTTTAAGATATTCATATGGCTGGCTCCTTCACTTCCCTTAAGTCTTTGCTCATATGTCAGCTTCCTAAGATCTACCCTGACCATGCTTTAAAAAAATTGCTCCTTCTGGTAGGGACTACTTAGTGCCAGGCCTTGCATATTTGATTTTTACTTCACCTGGGCTGGAGGGCTCTGCTACAGCCATGTTATGCCAGATCGTCTGTCAGGCCAAGGAACATCCAAGCTTAATCCCCCTTTTTGTATTTATTGGGGCAGCAGGTACTGGAGCAGCGCTGTATGTCTTGCTCCTGGCATTGTGCAATCCAGATGTCAGTTGGGATAGGAAGAATAACCCAGAACCCTGGAACAGACTGGGTCCCAGTGAGCAATACAAGTTCTACTCAGTGAATGTAGATTACAGAAAACTGAAGAAAGAGGGTCTAGACTTCTAAATGAAATGTTTCACTAGGGGCACCTGGGTAGCTCAGTCGTTAAGCATCTGCCTTCAGCTCGGGTTGTGATCAGAGAGTCCTGGGATCAACCCCAGTTGTTAGGCTCCCTCCTCATCAGGGAGTCTGCTTCTCCCTCTACTCCCCACTTCTCTGCTCCTCCTCCCATTCATATTCTCCCCGCCCCCACTCTCAAATAAATAATCTTAAAAAAAAAAGTTTCTCTGTAAAGCTGCTTAGAATGAAGATGTTCCAGAAGCCATCAGCACAATTTTCCACTTATCCAGGAAATACTTGCCTTCTAAATGCACGAAACCATGTTTGTGTATTGTGTTGGGGTTTACACTGATTAATAAATATCTGAAACTTGAAAAAAAATTGCTCCTTCCTGATACTTCGTTGCTTTGCCTCTCCCCTCTCTCTTTTTTCTCCACAGCACTTTTCAGCTTGCTTACATACTATATAATTTGCTTATTTTTCTTATTTTCTTCTTCCCACGAGGGCTGGATTTGTCTGTGTTTTTGTCTGTTTAGGTTAAGTACTATATCCCCCTGTCTAGCACATGGTAGGTGCTCAGTACATACTTGTTCAGTGAATAAATCAATGAGAGAGAAATTATTCCATGGCTGTCTCTCAAATTTTGTTGGCCCTTTCTACATTCCTTTCTTAAATCTCATACTGTTCTTTAGAGATATTCCATCCCTTAGAGCTAATTGTCTTTCCTTGCAAATTTTTGTTGGTGTTAACACTAGTTCTTTTGAGATAGATGAACACTTAAATCGTCTTAAGAACAAAGCCGTTTTCATCTGTTAAAAATTGTTATGGAAGGAAGATTTACCAGCTGTATGATTTTCTTCAAGCCCCATCCTCCTTTAGGAATTCTTTCAACAGTGGGGCACCTGGGTGGCTCAGTCAGTTGAGCATCCGCCTTTAGCTCCAGTTACGATATGTGGGTCATGGGACCAAGATCAGACTCCCTGCTCAGCGGGGAGTCTGCTTCTCCCTCTTCCTTTGCCCCTCCTTCCTGCTCCTATTTGCACACAAACTCTCTCTCTCTTTCTCTGTCAAATCTTAAAAAAAGGAATGCTTTCTATATTAAAAAAATTCTTTTAATGTTTCAATATTTAACAACTATTTACTGTACATTTTTCAGGCACCATACACTCTTCTGAGGGTAAGGGTTACACTGGTGAACAAAATAGATGTGCTCCCTGCAGACCTAGTTGGGGAAACCAACATTGAATAATCACACAAATGAATATATAATTACAAACTGATAATTTCTAGAAAGAGAAGTTGAAGGCCAATGAAGAAATATGGAGGGATCAGTTGGGATTGGAGTTCATGGGGAACTTCTACAAACGAGTATATATAAGCTGATGTAAGACCGAAAGGATGGATAGGATTCAGCTCTCAAGGAACTTAGACTCATGTGATGAGAAAGACATTAAATAATTATAAATAAATATGAAATTGCGATTGTTGTGTGTTAGGAAGCATTTTAGGAAAAGAAGAGCAACTGCAGAGGTTCTAGGGTGAGAAAGAACTTGAAATATTTGAGATCTAAAAGAATTCCACTCGAATTTATTCTTTAGTAACAAAGTCATCAGCACAAAAGGAGGTTATAAGTGCAGAGATTAGGGATATTTATTGCAGCATTGTTTGCAGAAGAAAAAGAAAAAGAAGAAAAGGAAGAAAAACAAAACCTGAGAACAACTCACATGTTTCTGAAAGTGTTGGATAAATGATTTTTTTTTTTTAAGTAGGCTCAACTCCCAATGTGGGGCCTGAACCCCAAGGTCAAGAGTGACAAGCTGTACTGACTGAGCCAGCCAGGTGCCCCTAGAGAAATGATCTTACGTAGAATATTATACAGCTATCAGAATGGGTTAGAACTATTTCCATGAAATACTAGATGAGAAAAGAAATGTGTACAGAAATATGTGATCCCATTTTTAAAACCCTACAACTATAACATAACATAAACATGACAACCCCTATTATGTATGTATGATTTGGATATTGTTTTGTTTTTGTTGTTGCCCAAAGTAAACTTTACTTGCTGCAAATAAGGAGATAATGGGAAGTAGCTTCTAAAGCTGTGAATTCACCCCAAGAGAGGTGAATGGGTGTTTTGTTTAGGGTTAAGATGAATAGTTTTTATTTATTTATTTTTTAGTAATCGCTGTACCCAACGTGGGGCTCAAACTCATGAGTTGCATACTCTTCCAACTGAGCCAGCCAGGCGCATCAGGATGAATATTTAGATAGGGAAGGCTTTTCATTGTATGTAGAGGTGGGCATAAAATCATGCGTGCACCTTAAGAAAACCTGTCTATACATACTTGGGCAGAGATTTTAATATTATAATGAGTTAAAGGTAATTGCAGGTTATTCCAGGGGTCACTCCAAGGTCCATCAGAGGTTTAGCTCAAATGATCTGGGTGGTCTGGGCAGGTGGGAGGTCTTGTCTGGGAAGTTGCTCTTGCCTGAGGGGTGGTTTCAGTTTTCATTTGCCTGTTCCTTGGTGCATGATTTCAGTGACCTAAAGAGCTGCTCTGTCCTTTGTGTCTGTTTGGATATATTTTAACAAGCACAGAGAAAGATGTAGAGAAATACATTAAGCTTTTAACATTGGTTACAGTCCAGAGGAATGGAGAGAAAGAAAATAAGACTAACAAAAGAGAATAAAAGTATTATGGAATAATGTTGAGAAAAATGTAGAATATAAAATACTAGCTATAGAATTACTACAAATAGGTAGAAATTGGATATATATGGGGACAAAGACTTAAAGTAACATCAATAAATAAAACTTTCTGACCATCTGATGAGATCGTAGGAAGCTTTATTTTGGATTTCTGTTATTTTAATTTTTTATTTAATATTTAAATATTTAATATTCGGGTTTTTTTAAGGTTTTATTTATTTATTCGACAGAGATAGAGACAGCCAGCGAGAGAGGGAACACAAGAAGGGGGAGTGGGAGAGAAAGAAGCAGGCTCATAGTGGAAGAGCCTGATGTGGGGCTCGATCCCGTAGTGCCGGGATCATGCCCTGAGCCACAGGCAGACGCTTAACCGCTGTGCCACCCAGGCGCCCCTAAATATTTAATATTCTGTTTTTTCAATGAAGTAACATTAAAAAGATCATAGACATTTTAACATCCATGGATCAAATCATTTCAACAGAAATCTTCTTCTTCTTTTGTCCCACTTTGAATTCATGTTATTTTGTCTTATTTTATGTACTCTTGTAAGCTACCTGAAATACTATCTAGGTCAAAGTGGGATATAAGAAAGTAAATAAAAGTAACCTAGATCTTGCCAATCTCTTCCCCGTTTAATCTTTCCTGCACACTGCCAATGTGTTATTACAATGTTATCATGTAAAGTGGGGATAATAATAATACTTGTCTCATAGGATTGTGAGTGGATTAAATTAGTTAACACTAATTTAAATTAGTTAACACTAGTTATAAAGCATCTACAACAGTATCTGACATATAGTACATATTCGCTTTAAGACTAGCTATTATGGTTATTATGCCATACCATTTCTTTTCTTGGAAATTTGCTTGATTATAGAAATTTATAGTGGCATTTTTGCAGGATAAAATCCAAATGCAAGAACCTCCAAAATCTAGTTACAAATTAAAGAGTCTAAATTAAAAATGACATTTATAATATCACATGTAGCTACTGAGCTCTTGAAATGCGGCTACTCTGAATTGAGGTGGTGTTGTAAGAGTAAAATACACACTGAATTTCAAAGTACAAAATTACAAATGTAAAATATATCAGTGATTTTTTTATCTTGATTGCATGTTGAAAGGACAAAATTTGGATATTTAGGTTAAGTAAAATTTATTAAAATTTCATCTGTTTTTGCTTCTTTTTTTTTTTTAAGATTTATTTATTTGACAGAGAGAGAGACAGCCAGAGAAAGAGGGAACACAAGCAGGGGGAGTGGGAGAGGAAGAAGCAGGCTCCCAGTGGAGGAGCCTGATGTGGGGCTTGATCCCATAATGCCAGGATCACGCCCTGAGCCAAAGGCAGACGTTTAATGACTGAGCCACCCAGGCACCCCTGTTTTTGCTTTTTTAGTATGGTCACTAGAAACTTTTATATCTGTGATTTATATTTTTATTGGATAGAACTGTTCTAGATTTTTAAAGTAAAATGTTGCTACTTTTCATCTTAATCTTTGTCCAGTTGGTGTTTTAGATGCAAGGATGTTTATTTCTATTAATTTTTATCTTATTAAATAAAATTCATTATTCTAAAGTATTTATGTCTTATTAGATCTTAAATCTGTCATCTACCTCAAACAAGTTGAGTACAGTCATTCAGTGAATAGTGAGTACCTATTCTAGGCACTGTTTTAGGTACTGAAGATTTGGGAGTGAATGAGACAGATAAGTTGCCTGTCCTCAAGGACGTTACAGTCTGCTAGGGGGAATCAGACAGCACAAACAAACATATTTTGAAATTTGATAAATGTTACATCTCTGAGGTAATGACATTTAAGCTGATACTTGAAGGATGGGAAGGAGCTAGTCATGTGATTATCTGGGGGAAGAACATTCCAGAGAGTGGGAAGCTATTATAAATTATCTGAATTGGAAAAGTACTTGATACATTGGATGAAAACACAGTGGCAGACCCTAAGATAGTCTCCAATAATCCCTGCCTTTTGATATTTACCCTCTCTTGTGATCATTTCTCCTTGGCTGTAGGCAAGATCTGTGGTCAATAGAATACAGGAGAGGTGATGGGATGTTACTAAAGTGATTTTTTTACATAAGGTTCTGACTTCCGTCTTGATAGGAAGACATCTTGCAGAAATCCATGTGGCAAAGAACTGAGTGAAGTGTTTGGCCAACAATTAGTTTGGAACTTAGGCCGTTAGATCAACAACCCTCAAAGAACTGAATTAGACCAACAACTTTGTGACCTTGAAAGCAGACCCTTCCCATTTGAGCCTTCAGATGAGACCCAGCCCCGATTTATATCTTTTTTTTTTTTTAAAGATTTTATTTATTCATTCAACAGAGATAGAGACAGCCAGCGAGAGAGGGAACACAAGCAGGGGGAGTGGGAGAGGAAGAAGCAGGCTCATAGCAGAGGAGCCTGATGTGGGGCTCGATCCCACAATGCCGGGACCACGCCCTGAGCCGAAGGCAGACACTTAACCGCAGTGCCACCCAGGCGCCCCCCGATTTATATCTTGATTAAAGCCTTGTGAGAGGTCCTGAAGCAGAGGATCCAGCTAAACTTTTTTTGTACTCAGGACCCACAGAAGCTATAAGATGATAAATGTGTGTTTTAAGCCACTAAATTTGTGGAAAGTTGTTATACAACAGTAATAACACACATATACACATTTGATAAATATGCCCACTATATTTTCTCTCAAGTCATTAATGAATGTGTTTTACAGAATGTGCCAAGTCAGAATGCTGATTTACTCACTAGAAGTCATTTCTAAGTTGATATTGATCAATTAGTTAGCACTGCCTTAGGCTTATTTGTGCAAGAAATGCCCTTAATTGTGCTTCCACTTGGTCTATATTTCCTTTTTTTTTTAAAGGATTTTATTTATTTATTTGACAGAAAGAGAGAGCATGAGTGGGGGAGAGGTAGGGGGAGAGGGAGAAGCAGATTCTTGCTGAGCAGGGAGCCCAGTGTGGGTCTAGATCCCAGGACCCTAAGATCATGACCTGAGCTAAAGGCAGATGCTTAACCAACTGAGCCACCCAGGCAACATTCGTTTTTTTTTATTATTTTTTTAAGATTTTATTTATTTATTTATTTGAGAGAGATAGAGCATGAGCAGGGGGAGGAGCAGAAGGAGAGGGAGAGAGAGAGAATCCCAAGCAGACCTCCTGCTGAGTGTGGAGCCTGATGCAGGGCTTGATCTTATGATCCTGAGATCACAACCCAAGCCAAAACCAAGAGTTGGTCACTCAACCATCTGAGCCACTTAAGTGCCTCTCATTTTTATATCATGAAATTTTTCACCAAATGCTTTGTCAAAATACCATATATACTATATCTGGTAATTCTATCCAAAAAGAGAATGGGGTAGTCTGGCATAATGTTTTTATAAATCCATTCTGACTTAGTGATAACTCTTTTTTTAATTGTTTAAAAGCACACCTTTTGGATAGTTCATTTTAGAATCTTATTTGGGATCAGTACTGAAATCTTTGACCTATGGTTTGCAGATTCCACCATCCTTTCTCCTTATAAAAATTAAAAATTTACTTACCACCAATTTTCTACAATTTCTAGAAATTTCTACAATTTTCTATAATTTCTAATGCTTTTCCCATTTTTACACAAACTCTTCAGTGGTTTATTGGGTTAACCTGCAAGTTTTATCAAAGTCCTGGAGTGTAATTTGTTCAGAGCAGAAGTGGTGGATTCATTTAGAGCAGTCAGGTGCTCTCTTAAAATCTTTATCTTCAGTTCCCTCTTACAATGTTTGTTTTACACTTTTTATTCTAAATATTATTCTTTTCGGTAGGAAAGACAGAAACATGTTATCCATTAATAATTATACCGTGAATTTCAGCAATGGGACATTTACGGTGTACCTAAAAATTTGCTTAGTTATAGTTTATCCTTTTAAAGTGTACAATTCAATGAGTTTTAGTATATTCATAAAGTGTGCAACCATCACCACTGTCTAATTTTAGAATTTTTTTTTTACCCTAAAAAGAAATCTTGTGCCCATCAGTAGTCACTCCCCATTCTCTCCCAAATTACCTTCCTATCCCTAGGAAACTACTAATTTCCTTTATGTGTCTAAAATTTGCTTATTTTGGACATTTATACAAATGTGGTCTTTTGTGATTGTCTTCTTTCATTTAGCATTATGTTTTCAAGGTTCTTCATGTTGTAGAATGCATCAGTACTTCTTTCCTTTTAATTGTTGAATAGTATTTCATTATGTGGATGTACTACATTTTTTAAAATATTTTTGTATTATATTATGTTAGTAACCATACAGTACATCCCTAGTTATCGATGTAAAGTTCCATGATTCATTACTTGCGTATAATACCCAGTGCACCATGCAATACGTGCCCTCCTTAATACCCGTCACCAGCCTATCCCATTCCCCCACCACCCTCCCCTCTGAAGCCCTCAGTTTGTTTCCCAGAGTCCATAGTCTCTCATGGTTCATTCCCCCTTCTGTTTACCCCCCCTTTCTTCTTCCCCTTCTTCTCCTACCAATCTTCCTACTTCTTATGTTCCATAAATGAGTGAAACCATATGATAATTGTCCTTCTCTGCTTGACTTATTTCGCTTAGCATTATCTCCTCCAGTGCCGTCCATGTTGCAGCAAATGTTGAGAAATCGTTCTTTTTGATGGATGAGTAAATATTCCATTGTATATATGGACCACATCTTCTTAATCCAGTCATCTGTTGAAGGGCATCTCGGCTCCTTCCACGGTTTAGCTATTGTGGACAGTGCTGCTATGAACATTGGGGTGCATATGGCCCTTCTCTTCACTATGTCTGTATCTTTGGGGTAAATACCCAGTATTGTAATAGCTGAATCATAGGGTACCTCAATTTTTAACTTTTTGAGGGACCTCCACACTGTTTTCCAAAGTGGCTGTACCAACTTGCATTCCCACCAACAATGTAGGAGGGATCCCCTTTCTCCACATCCTCTCCAACATTTGTCGTTTCCTGCCTTGTCAATTTTTGCCATTCTAACTGGCATAAGGTGGTATCTCAATGTGGTCTTGATTTGAATTTCCCTGATGGCTAATAATGTTGGACATTTTTTCATGTTTCTGTTAGCCATTTGTATGTCTTCATTGGTAAAGTGTCTGTTCATATCTTCTGCCCATTTTATGATTTGTTTATTTGTTTCTCGTGTATTGAGTTTGAGAAGTTCTTTGTAGATCTTGGATAGCAGTCTTTTATCTGTCGTATCATTTGCAAATATATTCTCCCATTCCGTGGGCTGCCTCTTAGTTTTTTTGACTGTTTCCTTGGCTGTGCAGAAGCTTTTTATCTTGATGAAGTCCCACACGTTAATTTTATCTTTTGTTTCTCTTGCCTTTGGAGATGTGTCATGAAAAAGGTTGCTGTGGCCGATGTCGTAGAGGTTGCTGTCTCCTCTAGGATTTTGATGGATTCCTGTCTCACGTTGAAGTCTTTCATCCATTTGGAGTTTATCTTTGTGTACGGTGTGAGAGAGTGGTCAAGTTTCATTCTTTTGCATGTAGCTGTCCAATTTTCTCAGCACCATTTATTGAAGAGACTGTCTTTTTTCCACTGGATATTTTTTCTGGTTTGTCAAAGATTAGTTGCCCAAAGAGCCGAGGGTCCATTTCTGGGTTCTCTATTCTGTTCCATTGGTCTATGTGTCTGTTTTTGTGCCAGTACCATGCTGTCTTTGTGATCACAGCTTTGTAGTACAGCTTGAAATCCGGCAATGTGATGCCCCCATTTTGTTTTTCCTTTTCAGCAGTTCCTTGGCGATTGGGGCCTTTTCTGGTTCCACAGAAATTTAAGGGCTGTTTGTTCCAGTTCTTTGAAAAATGTCATTGGTATTTTGATCAGGATGGCATTGAAAGTGTAGATTGCTCTGGGTAGCATGGACATTTTAACTATGTTAATTATTCCGATCCATGAGCATGGAATATTTTTCCATCTTTTTGTGTCTTCTTCAATGTCTTTCAAGAGTGATTTATAGTTTCTAGAATATAGATCCTTTACGTCTCTGTTTAAGTTAATTCCGAGATAACGTATGATTTTTGGTGCTATTGTAAATGGAATGGATTCTCTAATTTCTCTTTCTTCAGTCTCATTGTTCGTGTGTAGAAGTGCAATTGATTTCTGAGCATTGATTTTGTATCCTGCCACATTACTGAATTGCTCTCTAACTTCTAGTAGTTTGGGGCTGGCTTCTTTTGGGTTTTCCATATACAGTATCATGTCATCTGCAAAGAGAGACAGTTTGACTTCTTCTTTGCCGATTTGGATACCTTTTATCCCTTTTTGTTGTCTGATTCCTGTTGCAAGGGCTTCTTAGTACTATGTTGAATAATAATGGCGAGAGTGGGCATCCTTGTCATGTTCCTGATCTTAAGGGAAAGGCTTCCAGCTTTTCCCCATTGAGAATGATATTTGCTGTAGGCTTTTCACAGATGGTTTTTTATGAAATTGAGGAATGTGCCCTCTATCCCTACACTCTGAAGTGTTTTAATCAGGAAAGGATGCTGTATTTTGTCAAATGCTTTTTCTGCATCTATTGAGAGGATCATATGGTTCTTGACTCTTTTCTTGTTGATATGATGTATCACGCTGATAGATTTGAGAATGTTGAACCACCCTTACATCCAGGGATGAATCCCACTTGGTCATGATGGATAATCCTTTTATAATACTGTTGGATCCTATTAGCTAGGATCTTGTTGAGAATTTTGGCATCCATATTCATCAGCGATATCGGTCTGTAATTCTACTTTTTGATGGGGTCTTTGCCTGGTTTGGGGATCAAGGTAATACTGGCCTCATAGAATGAGTTTGGTAGTTTTCCTTCTATTTTTTGAAACAGCTTCAGGAGAATAGGTATTATTTCTTCTTCGAATGTTTGGTAGAATTCCCCGGGGAATCCATCAGGCCCTGAACTCTTGTTTTTTGGGAGGTTTTTGATAACTGCTGCAATCTTTTCATAATTAATCGGTCTGTTTAAAAAATCAATTTCTTCCTGTTTCAGTCTTGGTAGTTTATAGGTTTCTAGGAAGGCATCCATTTCTTCCAGGTTGTTTAATTTATTGGCGTAAAGCTGTTGATAAAAGTTTCTAATGGTCTTTCCTATTTCATTGGTGTTGGTTGTGACCTCTCCCTTTTCATTCATAATTTTATTAATTTGGGTCCTTTCTCTATTCTTTTGAATATGTCTTGCCAGTGGCTTATCAATCTTATTTATTCTTTCAAAGAACCAGCTTCTAGTTCTGTTGATCTGCTCTACTGTGCTCCTGGTTTCTAATTCATTGATCTCTGCTCTAATCTTGATCAACTGCTTTCTCGTGTGTGTGTTAGGCCTGTTCTTCTGTTCCTGCTCCAGCTTCTTGAGGTGAGAATATAAAAACTGCATTTTAGATTTTTCTATTCTTTTGAGTGAGGCTTGGATGGCTATGTATTTTCCCCTTAGGACTGCCTTTGCAGTGTCCCATAGGTTTTGGACCGCTGTGTTTTCATTCTCATTGGTCTCCATAAATTGTTTAAATTGATTTTTGATTTCCTGGTTTATCCAATCATTCTTGAGCAGGATGGTTCTTAGTTTCCAAGTGTTTGAGTTTCTTCCAAATTTTTCCTTGTGATTGAGTTCCAATTTCAAAGCATCGTGGTCTGAGAATATGCAGGGAATAATTTCAGTCTTTTTGTATCGGTTGAGACCTGTTTTGTGACCCAGTATATGATCTATTCTGGAGAATGTTCCATGTGCATTTGAAAATAATGAGTATTCTGTTGTTGTTGGGTGTAGTGTTCTATATATATCTATGAGGTCTATCTGGTCTAGTATGTCATTCAAAGCTCTTGTTTCTTTGTTGATTTTCTGCTTAGGTGATCTGTCTATTGCTGAGAGTGGAGTGTTGAGGTCCCCTCCTATTAACATATTTTTGTCTATATTGTCTCTTTATTCTGGTTAAGAGTTGGCCTGTGTATCTTGTTGTTCCCCTGTTGGGGGCATAGATATTTATAATTGTCATAATGACTTGTTGGATACATCCTTTAAGAATAATATAGTGTCCTTCTGTATCTCTAACTACAGTCTTTAGTTTAAAATCCAATCTGTCTGATATGAGAATTGCTACCCCAGCTTTCTTTTGAGGTCCATTGGCATGAAAAATAGTTTTCCATCCCTTCACTTTCAGTTTGGATGTATCTTTAGGTTCAAGATGAGTCTCTTGTAGACAGCAAATGGATGGGTCATGTCTTTTTATCCAATCTGCAACCCTGTGTCATTTTATGGGAGCATTTAGGCCATTCACATTGAGAGTGATTATTGAGAGATAGGATTTTAATGAAGTCATGTTGCCTGTAAAGTCTTTGCTTCTATAGATTGTAAATTTCTGTTCTGTATCACTCTTGGGGCCTTTTTACTTTTATAGAACCCCCCTTAATATCTCCTGTAGGGCTGGTTTCCTGGTTACGAAATTGGTCCGGGTCTGGCAATTCTGGAAGGTCCTTATCTCTCCATCAATTCTGAATGACAGCCTTGCTGGATAAAGGATCCTTGGCTGCATGTTTTTCTCTGAAAGAGCTTTAAAAATGCCCTCCCAGCCCTTTCTCTCATTCCAGGTCTGTGTAGACAGGTCTGACATAATTCTAATATTTTTGCCTTTGTACGTGAGAAATTTCTTTGCCCTGGCCACTTTCAATACTGTATCCTTGGATCTAATACTTGCAAATTGCACTATGATGTGACGTGGTGTAGGTTTGTCGTGGTTGAATTTAGGAGGGGTCCTCTCTGCCTCTTGGACACGAATGCTTGTTTCCTTTGCTAGATTAGGGAAGTTTTCAGCTACAATTTGTTCAGATATCTCTTCTAGACCTCTGTTTTTCTCCACCCCCTCGGGGATGCCGATGATTCTGACATTGGAACGTTTCATTGAGTCAGTAATCTCCCGTAACCTACATTCTTGAGATTGGATTTTTTTGAGCCAAGTTTCTGTTTTAGTTTTCTCTTCTAACATCCCATCCTCCAATTCACTAATTTGTTCTTCTGCCTCATTTACCCTGGCCGTCAGAGCATCTAGTTTTGACTGCGTTTGATTCATAGCATTTTTAATTTCTGCCAGATTTGCTCTCATTTCCGCCCTTAGAGATTCTATATTCTTGTTAATATTTTCGTTAATATTTTTTTCAAGCCTACACATCATCTTGACCATTGTTACTCTGAACTCCATTTCTGATAATTTGGTTATATCCCTATCCCTCAGTTCTGTGGCAGAGGCCACAGACTCATTATCTTTTCTTTGCTGGGGGGATTTCTCCTTCTTGTCATTCAGATGAGGAGAGGTTGCAGGATTGCCCAGAGCCCAAAATATTATTATTATTTTTTAAAGATTTTATTTATTTATTCGACAGAGATAGAGACAGCCAGCGAGAGAGGGAACACAAGCAGGGGAAGTGGGAGAGGAAGAAGCAGGCTCATGGCAGAGGAGCCTGATGTGGGGCTCAATCCCATAACGCCGGGATCAGGCCCTGAGCCGAAGGCAGATGCTTAACCGCTGTGCCACCCAGGCACCCCAACCAGAGCCCAAATTATTGACCAGGACCAGGCAGTGTGCACTTGTTTTCTAGGGACCTTAGGGATGTGGGCTTCTCGATTTTTCAGCCTGCCTTCTGGGGGAGGGGCCTGTCATGCTGATATTCAGACAACCCTGTTTGGGTAGAGTCGCCCAGTCCCTGCAAGGGGGGTTGCAGATGGGCACAATGTGAGCTGGTATTTCTGGGCTTTTGTTCTCTGGCAGCTTTCCCTGGCAGTTTTCTGTGGCTCTTTTGAGAGTCAGAGCAGCAGTGGCCGAATCCTAGCCTCTGACTCAGAACAGAGAGATCGCAGTCCACTCTCCATTGAGCTCTCCTGGCCTCTTTAACTCTGTTTCTTTTGGTGCTGCTAAAAACCCTGCAGTGTCCCGGGTTGTGCATCCCACAGCCGGTGTTCCAGCCCTCACTTCCAGGGCCGTCATGTCTCTGTCCTTTTTGTTTCTAACACCGCCAGCCACCCCCGGTTCCTGCGCGCGCTCCAGAGCTCTCTGTTTCAGTGTGGTTCACCCGCACTCCGGAGCTCCGGTTTTCAGTCTGGTTGCACATGCGTTCCCAGGCTCACACTCTCAGTCTGCTCTCTCACGGGTGCCGGTCCTGCGAGTCCGGCCCGCCCCCAGTACAGGTGGCTACTGATCCCCGGTACCCAAGTGCGGAGGCTCCCTCCCCCTTCCGTTTATCTTCTGATATCTGTGCGCAGATTCACAGCTCCCCGCTTCGTACCTCAATACTCAGTGCTGGAGATGTTCGTTTGTAGAGATCCAGATGTATATTCCTGCGTCTCAGGCTGATTCCATGGGTTTTCAGGATGGTCTGGTACATATTTAGCTCGACTCAGGGGACCAGCTGAAAAAGGGGTCCCCTACTCCTCCGCCATCTTAACTCCTCCTCTTGGATGTACTACATTTTATTTATTCATTCACCAGTTGATGGATGCTTGTGTTTCTACCTTTTATCTCTTGTGAATAATGATGTTATAAACATTTGTGTTCAAGTTTTTGTGTGGACATATGTTTAATTTCTCTTGAGTATATACCTAGAAGTATAACTGACTTTATATCTCGAAGCTGAGTCATATAGTGTATGTTTAATCTTTTGAGGAACTGCCAAAGTGAATGCAGTGTTTTTCATTCTCACCAGCAAGGTATAAGGTTTCTATTCCTCCACATTTTCATCAACATTTGCTGTTGTCCATCTTTTTTTATTATAGCTATCCTGGTAGGTATGAAATCTTATCTCATTGTGATTTAAATTTGTATTTCCCTGCTGGCTTATGATGTTAATCATCTTTTCCTGTGGTTATTAGTCATTTGTTTATTTGGGGGTAGAAATTTCTTTCTTTCTTTTTTTTTTTTTTTTTTAAGATTTTATTTATTTATTCAACAGAGAGAGACAGCCAGCAAGAGAGGGAACACAAGCAGGGAGAGTGGGAGAGGAAGAAGCAGGCTCATAGCAGAGGAGCCTGATGTGGGGCTCGATCCCAGAACGCCGGGATCACGCCCTGAGCCCAAGGCAGACGCTTAACCGCTGTGCCACCCAGGCGCTCCAAGGGGGGTAGAAATTTCTATTTAAAACTTTTGCCCAGTTTTAAATTGGGTTGTATTTTTATTATTAAATTGTAGGAGGTTTTTTTTTAAAGATTTTATTTATTTACTTATTTATTTAGAGACTGTGCACGTGGGTGGGGGAGGGGCAAAGGGAGAGGGAGAGAGAATCTGAAGCAGACTCCCTGCTGAGCATGGAGCCTATCGTGGCCTTCCATCCCATGATACTGAGATCATGACCTAAGCCAAAATCAAGTCAGAAGCTTAACTGAATGAGCAACCCAGGTGTCCCTATAGGAGTTATTTATGTATTCTCTATATAAGTCCATTTTCAGATATATGGTTTATAAATATTTTTTTCCATTCTGTGGCTTGTCTTCACTTTCTTGATGGTATCCTTTGAAGCAGAAAAGTTTTTAATTTTGAAGAAGATCAATTTATCTGTTTTTTTCTTTTGTTGCTTATGCATTTGTTGTCATATCTAAGAAGCAATTGCCTAGTAAAAAAGCTACCTTGATGTTACATTAGTAGTTTTTTTTTTTAAAGACTTTATTTATTTGTCAGAAGAGAGAGCACAAGCAGCAGGCTGGGGGAGCTGCAGGCAGAGGGAGAAGCAGGCTCCCCACTGAACAAGGAGCCTGATGTGGGAGTCGATCCCAGGACCCTGGGATCATGACCTGAGTCAAAGGCAGACACTTAAACAACTGAGCTACCCAGGCATCCCAGATGTTATATTAATTTTTAAAATTATCTTTCCCTGTCTTCCTATTAACTGGTTCTCCATTAGAATATTGTGTGTGTTAAGAGTGAGAACTATGAAGTCAGAATGACTGGATTTGAATTTTGGTATTACCACTTGATAACTCTGTAACCATTAGAAGTGACTTCTTTAAGCTTCAGTTTCTTCATCTGAAGAATGGGAACATTACTGGGGTGCCTGGTTAGTTTGGTAGAGCATGGGACTCTTGATCTTAGGGTCGTGAGTTCAAGCCCCACATTGGGTGTAGAGTCTACTAAATGTTTTTTATTTTTCTTTTTTTTTTTAAGATTTAATTATTTATTTGACAGAGATAGAGACAGCCAGCGAGAGAGGGAACACAAGCAGGGGGAGTGGGAGAGGAAGAAGCAGGCTCATAGCAGAGGAGCCTGATGTGGGGCTCGATCCCAGAACGCCAGGATCAAGCCCTGAGCCGAAGGCAGACGCTTAACCGCTGTGCCACCCAGGCGCCCCCTAAATGTTTTTTCTTTATGGGAATATTACTTCTTACCTCAAAGGTATTGACAATTAAAATGCTTAGCATAGAGCCTTACACATAGATAGCACTTGATAATTGGTAGATGTTATTACTAGAAATCTTATTTGAGTTAAGTATAATTTTTGCTTAAATAAAAATATTTAACTAGGAAGGTGTTTTTCTTGACTTTGTATCCACAATGGTAACTTGCTCATGGTAGAAGTTTAATGAATATGTTAATTTAGTTGATAATATGAAATATAGTAGCCCATTACATTAAGTGAGCTGTGATATATTTGAGCTTACTAAGGAGCTAAGTAAAAAGAGAAGAGAAAACTAAAAATAAGTATCACCCATTTCATTTGAGCTTGGGTTAGCCCTTGCAGAAAAGGAAGATGGGAAGATTATGTTTCAAAAGACATTTCAAGGGGGAATGGTGCTAAATATACAAAAAGCAGGTACTAATATAGAGAGAAAAATGAAAAGATAAATCCCCAAATGGGAATTTGGTCAGTGGCATAAGACATTTTAGAAGACGTGCCAAGAGAGAAAAGTTCTCATGTCAAGAGCAGCAGACTGATTTGGCATGGCTGTTCCTTGAACAATTTGCGATTTGTTCTTGACTGAGACAAAAGTCCTTTGTCCAAAAGCGTTCTCTTATCACTTGTTGAGACTGTCATTAGTCCCTTCACTCTTATTAGATGGATATATGATTAGAGGCCTCAGAACACTCCCTGAGACCTTATGGTAGGTATTTCTGAACCAGAAATCTACTCATGTTTTTTATTTAATGATTTAAGAAAAGTGGTTAGAGCCTACCTCTAATTTCACAGTTTCCCACCAGAACCTACCTCTATTTAATGATGTCTCTTCTTCTACTCCACACTATGGCGAATAAATGAATCATATATTAACCTCATATCAATAAATAAATCACATATTTAAATCACTGAACCTATGCAAATGATCCAGTTTATGTTACAAATAAATATTTGTAGAGTGTGTGAGAGTATGGTTAGATGAAAGATAAATGGTTACATAAATGAAATGTTCTTCCTTCTGCTTTCTCCTTACCATAGTCTTTGTCCAAATTTCACCAGTTCTTCTGAATATTGTTCAAATGACAGGCAGTGTATATCTTTTTGTATGCAGATAATTTGAGACTCTAGTATTCAGGCCATTTTTCCTACTATATATATTTTTTTAATATTTTATTTATTTCTTTGACAGAGAGAGAGAGACAGCCAGCGAGAGAGGGAACACAAGCAGGGGGAGTAGGAGAGGAAGAAGCAGGCTTCCCCTCCCAGAGCAGGGAGCCTGATGTGGGGCTCGATCCCAGGACTCTGGGATCACACCCTGAGCCAAAGGCAGACGCTTAACGACTGAGCCACCCAGGCGCCCCATTTTTCCTACTATATTATAAGCTCCTGGAAGTCTGGGTCTGTGTCTTATTTGTCTTTGTATCTTTTGTAGCACAATGCTTTACACAGAGTTGATATATAAACATAAGTATATTAAAAGAACCATGTAATTTAATATATTTCTGGTGGGAATTTTTGGTACAGAATTATTTCAGATGTTACTATTAAATGTGAGATACTAATAACCCCTTCTCTTCACAACTTTTCTTGGTATTACTAAAAATTTATTGATTGCTCTAAAATGCAGTCTCTCTTTTCCATCACAGGCTTTTGTCCCTAAATGGGGCAAGTTTTAAGCAGACGTCCTCTCTTCCTTATTTTTCTCTCCCTTTTTTCTGTTCCATTTCTCTCTTGCAGCTCTATTTATCTTTTAACCATTCTATTTTTTATTATTCCTGTCTCTTCCTCTTCTTACAATTCCTAATGCTTTTTAGAACTTTGTTTCCTTGTCACCTGCTCTATTTTTGTTCTTTCTGCTTGGCTTTCTCCTCCACTTGTCACCACCTTCTTTCCTTGTCCTCAAGATAACAGGGCAGGATTGGGTAGGGAGGAGCCCAGCTGGGCTAGGGGTGGAGCCACCTGTTCAGTGCTTCAGGATTCAGAAACTGAGAAGGATTGGGCTGCGTAAGCGTAGCTGGGGCTGAAGTCCCTATGGCCTTCCTGCTGGAGGCTAGCATTCTGGAGGACAATTGGGACTTGGTGAGATTATAAGTTGTCCCTTTCTTTTTGCTCCCCCTTTCTTCGTCCTTGTTCTGTATTTTTCACTCACAGTATCTCTTTACTACTTCTTCCTATTTCTTTATTGCTTACTATTCTATTTTTTTCTGCCCAGCTGTCCGTCAACTTTATTTAGTATTTGTTTACCTTTCCTATTACCCATTCTTTTCACACATCTGTCTATTCTCTCTCAAAATTTAACTTTTCCTACTTCTTCTCATTTTATTCTTTCCTTTTTGAATCTTCCCATCCAACTGCCTTTCCATTTAGTCATTTTCTGTCTACCTGTCTATTCTTATTATCTTACTGTTTCCCAGAGATAGAGCAATAAGAGAGGAAACAAGGAGCCACCCTGTCTTTCCAGAGGCCTTTCTGCTCCTACTCAGACTTGTAGGATATTTTGATTAGGCACTGAAGAGTTTGTGCTCTGCACAGATAGTTAATAAACAGTGAAATTGGAGTCAGGTTGAATATTAAATGTAAAAGTTTTAATTTTATTCTCTTTCTTGTTTTATTTAGGTTTTTTCTGCAATACAGTGGATACAATTTGTTATGGCTACTCTGAGGTAAATTTATTTAATCTCATGTACTATGATTGTTTAAACTAGTATAAGCAAAACTGTAGAATTCTAAAGTTTTCTGCCTTTTTCCCCTGGATATTTGCTTTTACTCTTTAGGGAGAAATGCTGTTCTTTACCATGTTGATATTTTCTGATTAATAAAATGTAACATTAACAATAACAAAAAAACAGATTGAGGAGTAACATCTGAAAATCAAAGGACTTAGTCAGCAGCATTGGTTTGCAAAATCAGTAGGAACGATACATAAAAGATTAGCATGGCCCCTATGCAAGGATGACACAAAAATTCATGAAGCATTATATTTTAGAAAAATGTGCAGTTTATTTTACATCTATTATATATCAGTAAAGCTGTAAAAAATTGTTAGCAAAAATGAAGGAGCCCCAGTAGTCCTCTTTTAATGATTATCTTTTATCTTTGTCAGTGTTATAGGTTCAAGTTCACTTATAGCCTATGCTGTATTTCAGAATGTACAGAAATCACCAGAGGTGAGCAAACTTTTTTTGTGTTGGATTTGAACTTTTAGTACTTAGACTTTGAAATAAATAAGAAAAGTGTCACCTATAAATAATGGAATAATTCTATGAATTACTTGTAAATTTGTCATTATGATACATTGAGATATTTTCTGTCAATAGGTTTCCCTTTTCTTCTAAGTAATTATTTTAACTATGACTTTGAATACTGAGAGATTGCTTACTAAAAGTACATTTTTTTTGGTATGCATTGATTATTAAAGTTAAGAGACAGAGTTCTTTGAAGCCTCTAGTCACTCTAAGCACAGTACGATCCTGCCAAGAGGTGAGTTTTCTGACATTGGTATCTTGGTAACATTGCTAGTGGGGCTAGGAAAGAGCTCAGAGATTTTGTTGTCCAAAAAATATTAGGTTTGCTGTTCAAGCCTTCTAGGCAATTACAATTTAATGGTGAAAACAGAGCAAAAATACATCCTAAGTAAAATTATTCATGCCAAAAAGATCAAGTAAAAAAAATTTCCTTTTATTGAGGTATAATTGACAAATAAAAATTATATATATTTAAGGTGTAAACAAACAAACAAAAAACCTTCCTGACTGAGAGAGGACTAGGAAGAGCTATGTATTTCCTAGCTATGAAAAGATTTTAAGAGAAATGTAATAACTATTTCTCTAACCAGGCCAAATGGCACAAAATTAGACAAAATATAGTTCAGGACATATATGGGAGAGCTTTAGTATGTGGAAAATGTGATTGGGTTTTATTGGGCCCACTTTAGTAATCAAAATAGTTCTGTATGTTGAACATTTTCTGAGTTCCAAGTATACTGGGTGCTTTACAAACTTTATCTTTTTGGCTCTCATCACTCTCCCATGAGAAGGATGATATTAGCTGTATTTCACAGATGAGGAAATTGAGGCTCAAAGTCATGAAATAACTTGTTCAAAAGTTATATAGTAAGTAGCAGAACAGAGATTTTCAAAAGTCCAACTCTTAACTACAGTCCCCCTTGAAATTAAACACAGTATTTAGTATTTATTATATTCTAGACAGATATGCTCAGTGTTTTAAATACATTTTTCATTTAATCCTTAAAACAACTCTGTGAGGTAGGTGTTATTAATCTGATATTATAGTGAAGAAATGGAATCCTGGTAAGGCTGAGGGACTTTCCTAAGGTCTTATATATAGCCAGTTAGTTGTTAGAGCTAGAATTTGAGTACAGGATTGTCTTGTTCCAAAGCCTCTCTCCATATATGCTTTTTAAGACACTGAAATATGATACCTAATGAAGATAGGATTTTGAATTTCACACATAGACTGTGACTATGTAAGTAAAACCAGAAAGTAGAAGTCTTGGTCCCATATTGTCATTGCCTAGCAAAGTAATCTTCTGTGATTCAGATTTCCCTAATGTTTGTCTCCTTTGCTGAAATTTGAATTCATATGTGATTAAGTTAATAAAGTTACATAGTAGAGAGCGGTAAGCAGAGCTTCCCAGTCTCTGCATTATTAATCTGCTGGGCTGGATGATTATTTGTTGTAGGGGGCTGTCTGCACATTCGGATGTTTAGCAGACTCCACCCACTAGATGCTAGAAGCATACCACCTCCCCCTACCTCTGAGGTTGTAAAAACTAAAATATCTTTGAATATTGCCAGATGTCTCCTGGGGGAGGCAAAATTGCTCCTGGCTGAGAACCACCGCTCTAAGGTGACCTCTGGCATGACAGTGGGTTAGAGCTTTATAAAGATGTGGGATCTAGTTTGGCCTAGGATGTGACCTTTATTTCCTCTGGCTTCAGCTGTGATACCTTTCATATAACCAGAGCCTAAAGGACCTTAGCAATCACTAGTTCACTGGTTCCCACACATTCTGTTTTCTTGGGGTAGGAAAAATTCCAGTTTTTCCAGGTTACAAATGTCAGCCATCCTCCAGTTTTCCTTTTTTCTCCATCAAAGAATGTTTTAAACAGCAAAAACATATGGAAGTCATACAAATATGAAACCTGAAAAAGACCAAAATAGTCTATTAGATTAAAAATAAATATAGTAAATTGGAGAAATCCATAGGGAATCTTTGAGGGGACTAGCTGATGAAACAGTGACTCAGAGAGGCAAACTGAAGAGAGAAGAAAGTGGCAAGACTAGCCAGTGTTAAATAACACTCAAGGCAGATATACTTCACTATACTTATGTGACTTCATTTCCCCATAAAGAACACTTTTGACATTCTTTGTAACCTGATTTCACTTGAACAGAAATACTGGGAAGCAGGGTTTAGAAGAGTATTCATATGAACTGTTTTAGGTCTTTCACCTCACCAGAACAGAAGGACCCAGAATGTCTCCAGGGAAAAACCTTTCACACAATCCATGTCCTCTCTTCCCTACCCTCTTATCCTGCTCTTGATTTAAACTAGGTACAAATTAGGCATTTTTTTTATAATGATTTTTTATTATATTATGTTAGTCACCATACAGTACATCCCCGGTTTTCGATGTAAGGCTCGATGATTCATTAGTTGTGTATAACACCCAGTGCACCATGCAATATGTGCCCTCCTTACTACCCATCACCGGTCTATCCCATTCCCCCACCCCCCTCCCCTCTGTAGCCCTCAGTTTGTTTCTCATAGTCCATAGTCTCTCATGTTTCATTCCCCCTTCTGATTACCCCCCCTTTCTTTATCCCTTTCTTCCCCTACTGATCATTCTAGTTCTTATGTTCCATAGATGAGAGAAATCATATGATAGTTGTCTTTCTCTGCTTGACTTAACAAATTAGGCATTTTTTAAAAAAGAGTTTTTGCTTTCATATTTAGGACTATGTCTTATGCTTTTATATGTCTTCCTAATTATCACACACTGTGCTTGATTGTACTTTCCTTAAACCATGGGCTATACTGTACCTTCCTTGTATTACCTTCAACATAGTATCTTGTAAACATAGGCAGGGTGAAATTTTTCCTGATTTCAACAGTAGGTGGTCAGTTAATTTTTCTTGTTTACTTGATTGACTTTATCTCCTGTTACTAGAACTCATTGTTTTCCAATCATGAGTGAAAGTATATAAGCCTCTTTTATCCTCCATTTCCCTGCCAAAGACTTTAGGTATGTTTTAGTGGCAGACAGCTCTCTCTCTATAAGGTTATTTATTGAATCAATGACCATAAATAAAATTACATTCTTGCTCACAAAAGCCACTTGGCTGTCTTTCTCCTCCAGATGTTTTTAAACATTAACAGTTATAAACTTGTGGGAGGTCATGGGCCAGTAGAATCTGTGAATGTGTCATTTGGCTGGAATTTTAGTAGGCTTACCCAGAGCAAAGGCTATATATAGTAAAAATAATAATAATAATATCTGATATTTATTAAATATAGTTTAAAATGTTATTTCACTTGTTTTTGTTTCTGTTAGCCAAAACAACTTGACCATTTACCACTGTTTGCAAGATATAGCATCTTAGCTTTCCTCTCATTTGGAAGAAGGGTATGAGAAAAATTCCCTTTTGTGCAGGTGAGATTAGTTTTTATATTAGGTAGTATATTATAGTAACTTTAAAAAAATTTTTTTAAAGATTTTATTTATTTATTTGACAGAGAGAGACAGATAGTGAGAGAGGGAACACAAGCAGGGGGAGTGGGAGAGGAAGAAGCAGGCTCACAGCAGAGGAGCCTGATGTGGGGCTCGATCCCACAACGCTGGGATCACGCCCTGAGCCGAAGGCAGACACTTAATGACTGAGCCAACCAGGTGCCCCTCTACTGGGTTTTTTTTTATTGCTTTGTAAGAGTTTTTGTTTTTTGTTTTTTGTTTTCTTTTTAATGTTTTTTTATTATATTATGTTAGTCACCATACAGTACATCCCTGGTTTCTGATGTAAAGTTCGATGATTCATTAGTTGCGTATAACACCTAGTGCACAATGCAATACATGCCCTCCTTACTACCCATCACCAGTCTGTCCCATTCTCCAACCTCCCTCCCGTCTGAAGCCCTCAGTTTGTTTCTCAGAGTCCATAGTCTCTCATGCTTCATTCCCCCTTCTGATTATCCCCCCTTTCTTTATCCCTTTCTTCCCCTACCGATCTTCCTAGTTCTTATGTTCCATAGATGAGAGAAATCATATGATAATTGTCTTTCTCTGCTTGACTTATTTCACTTAGCATTATCTCCTCCAGTGCCGTCCATGTTGCAGCAAATGTTGAGAACTCGTTCTTTCTGATAGCTGAGTAATATTCCATCGTATATATGGACCATAACTTCTTAATCCCGTCATCTGTTGAAGGGCATCTCGGTTCCTTCCACGATTTAGCTATTGTGGACAATGCTGCTATGAACATTGGGGTGCATATGGCCCTTCTCTTCACTACGTCTGTATCTTTGGAGTAAACACCCAGTAGTGCAATGGCTGGGTCATAGGGTAGCTCAATTTTTAACTTTTTGAGGGACCTCCACACTGTTTTCCAGAGTGGCTGTACCAACTTGCATTCCCACCAACAATGTAGGAGGGATCTCCTTTCTCCACATCCTCTCCAGCAATTGTTGTTTCTTGCCTTGTCAATTTTTGCCATTCTAACTGGCGTAAGGTGGTATCTTAGTGTGGTTTTGATTTGAATTTCCCTGATGGCTGATGATTTTGAACATTTTTTCATGTTTCTGTTAGCCATTTGTATGTCTTCATTGGTAAAGTGTCTGTTCATATCTTCTGCCCATTTTATGATTTGTTTATTTGTTTCTCCATATTGAGTTTGAGAAGTTCTTTGTAGATCTTGGATACCAGTCTTTTATCTGTCGTATCATTTGCAAATATATTCTCCCATTCCGTGGGCTGCCTCTTAGTTTTTTTGACTGTTTCCTTGGCTGTGTAGAAGCTTTTTATCTTGATGAAGTCCCACACGTTCATTTTATCTTTTGTTTCTCTTGCCTTTGGAGATGTGTCATGAAAAAGGTTGCTGTGGCTGATGTCGTAGAGGTTGCTGTCTCCTCTAGGATTTTGATGGATTCCTGTCTCACATTGAAGTCTTTCATCCATTTGGAGTTTATCTTTGTGTACGGTGTGAGAGAGTGGTCAAGTTTCATTTTTTTGCATGTAGCTGTCCAATTTTCTCAGCACCATTTATTGAAGAGACTGTCTTTTTTCCACTGGATATTTTTTCTGGTTTGTCAAAGATTAGTTGCCCAAAGAGCCGAGGGTCCATTTCTGGGTTCTCTATTCTGTTCCATTGGTCTATGTGTCTGTTTTTGTGCCAGTACCATGCTGTCTTTGTGATCACAGCTTTGTAGTACAGCTTGAAATCCGGCAATGTGATGCCCCCATTTTGTTTTTCCTTTTCAGCAGTTCCTTGGCAATTCGGGGCCTTTTCTGGTTCCATACAAATTTAAGGACTATTTGTTCCAGTTCTTTGAAAAATGTCATCGGTATTTTGATCGGGATGGCATTGAAAGTGTAGATTGCTCTGGGTAGCATGGACATTTTAACTATGTTAATTATTCCGATCCATGAGCATGGAATATTTTTCCATCTTTTTGTGTCTTCTTCAATGTCTTTCAAGAGTGATTTATAGTTTCTAGAATATAGATCCTTTACGTCTCTGGTTAAGTTAATTCCAAGGTAACGTATGGTTTTTGGTGCTAGTGTAAATGGGATGGATTCCCTAATTTCTCTTTCTTCAGTCTCATTATTCGTGTATAGAAATGCAACTGATTTCTGAGAGTTTCTGTTTTTAATATTTTTTTGATACCAGTCCTTTTTCAGTTTTATGTGTTGCAAATAATCTTCTCCCATTTTGTGGCATATCTTTTCATTTCCTTTGTGGTGTCTTTTGACACATTTTTCTTTTTCACTAGTTGAATTTTTCACTTACTTCCTTTTAGAAAGCTTTTTTTTGTTTGTTTAGGAAAAGTTTCCTTGGCCAGAAGTTGAAGACATTTTCCTCTGTTATCTAAAAAAATGTTTTACGGTTTTTGCCTTCATATTTAGTTATTTAAACCAGTTGGAACTCATTTTTGAGTGTGTGAGATAGGAAGTAGGGGTCCACTTTTATTTTTATCCATATAGACCCCCAGTTGTTGCAACATCATATTTTGAAAAGGCTATCGTTTCTCTCTTGATCCAAAAAGCCACCTTATGGGGTGTCTGGCTGGCTTAGTCAGGAGAGCCTGCAACTCTTGATCTCAGGTTTGTGAGTTTGAGCTCCACATTGGGAGTAGAGATTATTATAATAATAATAATAATAACAAAAATAACAAAATGAAAATGTTAAAAAAAAGGCATTTCTAGGGGAACCTAGGTGGCTCAGATGGTTAAGTGTCTGCCTTTGGCTCGGGTCATGATCTCAGGGTCCTGGGATCAAACCCCAAGTCAGGTTCCCTGCTCAGTGGGGCTCTGCTTCTCCTTCTTCCTCTGCTGTTCCTCCTGGTTGTGCTCTCTCATGCTCTCACACTCTTTCTCTCTGTCAAATAAATAAATAAAATCTTTTTAAAAAGCCACTTCTATCATGTATGAGAAGTTTTTATATATGCTTAGGTTTGTTTGAGCTCTGTATTCCATTTCATTTGTCTATTTGCTTATCTCTGTGCTAGTACCACAGTGTCTGCACTCTAGCTTTATATTAAGTTTTGCTATGTGTATCTCTGTGCTAGTACCACAGTGTCTGCACTCTAGCTTTATATTAAGTTTTGCTATGTGTAGGACAAGTCGTCTTTATCCTTTTTCATCAAGATAACCAAGAATGTCTTGGTTATCTTGATATTTTGTATTTCTGTATCAGATGTAGAGCCGGCTTGTCAACTTCCACAAAAAAATGTGTCGAGATACATTTGAGATTGCATTTAATCTATATATCAATTTAGGGAGAACCAACATTTCTGTAATCTTGGTCTTACAGTCCATGAGCATAGTATATTTCTTCACTGCAGATCTTCTTTGGTGTCTCTCAATAAACATTTTATAATTTTCTCTGTAGGCTAACCAATACTATTTTTAGAAAAGTGGGAGTAGGGAGGACAAAAGGGGAAGAATACTCGAAAGTGACAAAGAAGGACAAACTTCACTGATAGGGTCAGAAATTGAAAAGGCAGCATATACAATTCATACTGATATTTTTTCCTACTCTGAGTTTTCATTGATGAAATAAGATGAATAAGGTCTGAGGATCTAATGTATAATGTGGTGACTATAGTTGATAACACTGTATTGTATAATCGAAATTTGCTAAGAGAGTAGAACTTAAATGTTGTAATCAAAAAAAAAAGTAAATGCATGTGTGGCGATAGAGGTGTTAACTTGGGGAAGTTCTTTAACGATGTACAATATATATCAAATCATCACATTGCACACTTTAAATATCTTACAATTTTTTCAGTAGAGAAAAAGAATAGAAAAATGCAAGTTAAACTATATTAAGATTTTAAAAACCCATTTTTATTTTCTTTGAGTCCTTAACCATATCCCTAAACACTCAGCTGATGATCTCATTTCTTATTGTTAGAAGATGTTGGCTGTGCATCTAGAGCACTTTTAATTTTCTATTTGTGGTGTGTCTCCCATCACAGAATTTCTTATCTGTCCATTCTTTGTCCCTAATCTGAGGAAGGAATATGTCTATGAGGAAGAAGTCCAGTGCTAATCTCTCCATGAGTAGTCTGATTCCGGGAGAGTTGGGATAGTTGCAATTATAGGGTCTTTCCTACCTGGAGTATTCCTTTGCATTCCCCCCAGTCCACCAATGACAGAGACCCCAGAATAATGATGCCCAGGTTTCTACTAGAAAAGTATAACACAAAAATAATTGATTGTTATATTCTCCTAGCTACATCATTTATGAAATGAGGCTTTTGTTGCTTTGACAGATAAGGCCACTCTTTTATCTGAGCTTCTCTGACCTTCTCCTGGGGATATGCTGGCTCATTGAAGCACTTCTTTATGGAACTTCAGCAGCCAATAAGGATGTTGTCTGCTATAACTTGCAAGCAGTTGGACAGGTGAGTGGTACTAGATTGTGACTGTATCTTGTAAGACAGGTATACTCAGACCTAAATAGAAAACAAAGATACTCCATCTTGGTAAGTTGGACCCTTTTGTTTATTGTTACACTTTGAAACAATAGCTCTTAATGTTTTACCATTTTAAAGAACACTACTTGTTTATTATAGAAAGTGTAGAAAATTCAGAGAAGAAAAATGATACTTAAAATCACCCATAATCACCCACATAATATTTTATATGTATTATATATCTTTCCAGCCTTTTTCTCTGTAGGAATATGCATTTTAAAACAAATAAAATAACACATTAATACTTTTTGTAATTTGCTTTTATTTTTCAACATATTGTGAGTATATTTCCATGTAATGAAACATTCTTTAACAACATCTTTTGAGGGGCTCCTGGGTGGCTCATCCATTATGTGTCTGCCTTCGGCTCAGGTCATGGGGTCCCGGGATAGAGCCCCGCATTGGGCTCCCTGCTTGGCGGGAAGCCTGCTTCTCCTTCTCACACTTCCCTTGCTTGTATTCCCTCTCTCGCTGTCTCTCTCTGTCAAATAAATAAATAAAATCTTGAAAACAAAAACAAGAAAACCCCCAAACATCTTTTGAGATTAATGCATGGTTTTTTATTAAAAGAATATAATAAGCATTGGCTTAAATTGGGAAATACTACAGATCATCACGTATGGATTGTAGATCTTTCACAGATTTTGTCAGTGGATTAACCCACACAGTACCATCTGTATATAATGTTTCTTATATTTCTCAGACTTGCTATGCGAAAAAGTAGAGGTTAAAATGCCATCTGTACTCACTGCTACATGTTTCCTTTGAGATTTGTTACTAGAGGGAATATTTCTTTCAATTTATTTATTTATTTAGATTTTATTTATTTATTTGACAGAGAAAGAGACAGCCAGCAAGAGAGGGACCATAAGCAGGGGGAGTGGGAGAGGAAGAAGCAGGCTTCCCAGCGGAGCAGGGATCCCGATGTGGGGCTCGATCCCAGGATCCCGGGGTCACGCCCTGAGCCGAAGGCAGACACTTAACATCTGAGCCAGTCAGGCGCCCCTATTTCTTTCAATTTAGTAGGAAAATAATAATATGTAAATGGTGGTATGAAATCCATATGCTAAAAATAATAACATGTAATTGGTGGTATGAAATCCATATACCAATATATGTTAACTATCTCATATGAATTTTAGTATCATAGAAACATAGTTTATTTAACCCTCCTAATATCTTATAAATTGAGTAACACTCTATTGTTTTATCAGCTAAGGAAATAATATAGTTTTGGAAGTAAAAAAAAATCTGCGTAGAATTCTGGACCCAGTTAACTTTGTAACCTTAGGCAAATACTTAATAATTTCTGAACTTAAGTCTCCTAGTCTGTAAAATGGGCATTAATAATATTTACCTTGTGCTTGGCATAGGTATGATTAATGTTACTTTCTTTTTTTTACAACTTTATTTGGCTATACATGCAATAAACGACTTATTTATTTATTTAATTTTTGAAATATTTTATTTATTTATTTGAGAGAGAGGGAGAAAGCATGAGTGGAGGGAGGGAAGGCAGAGAAAGAGGGAGAAGCAGACACCTTCACTGAGCAGGAGCCCAACGTGAGGCTCAATCCCAGGACCCCAAGATCATGACCCAAGCCAAAGGCAGATACTTTACTGACTGAGCCTCCTGGCTGCCCCTACACAACAATATTTAAAGTGTACAATTTTATCATTTTTAATATATGTATACCCCTATCAAATCATTACCACAATTAAGATAACAAACATTTCTATTTCCATCACCTCCCAAAATCATTTCAAGTTTATATTCCTTTACCTCATGGAGCATATGAATTATAATAGTTGCTTTTAAAAATTTTTGTTGGATATTTCCAGTATCTGCTATTTCATGTCTTCTCCCATGATAATGGGTGACAAATTTCTGTTCTTTGTGTGTCAAGTAATTTAGGATTTCATCTTGGACATTGTGAATGCTATGTAGCATAGACTCTGGGTTCTTTTATAATTCTCTGAAGAATGCTAATGTTTTTGTTTAGCAGACAGTCAACCTGATTAGGTTTAGAATGTGAATTTCTTTTTTTTTTTTTTAAGATTTTATTTATTTATTCGAGAGAGAGAGAGCATGAGGGCGTGGGAGCACTGGAGGGAGATCATCATATCCCTGCTGAGCAGGGAGCCTGATGTAGGACTCAATCCTGGGACTCCAGGATCATGACCGACCCAAAGCCAGTCACTTAACCAATTGAGCCACCCAGGTGCCCTAGAATGTGAATTTCTTTTCATCATTTTTAGGTTCAAGTTCTCTAAGCCTAGTTCTCTAAGCCTTAGCTATGCTGGTTTTGGGCTGTCATTTGCATGCATGCAGTGGTTAGGTTGAGACTTATATGGCATCATACATAGAATCAGGACATCTGCTTTCCTGGCTCTGTCACTTTTGGGATTCTGCCCAAACTTCCTGCCTGAAGGAGGACATTCTCTGGTTTATGTGGTCTAAAACATAGGTTTCTATTGGAGTTTTAGGTGCCTTCATTGAGAAGCACTATGATTGGGATGCACACTTGAGGAAAAGCTGTAAGAAAGCAAGAGAGAAAAGTTTGGGAAACTCACTGTTGTGCAGTTTGCTTCTCCATATTTGATTCCTTTGTTTGATTTTTACTTTTCAGTCTTTGAGTAGTTAACTTTTATATTTTTCCCAGAGGTTTTTTTTTTTTGTTTTTTTTTTGTAATCAATAAGAGGGATGGGCTGTAGAGAGCTAAAACACACTAGCTTATTTTGTTTTATTTATTTATTTATTTATTTAGAGAGAAAGAGCACATGAATGGGGGAGGCGCCCCAGAGAGAGAATCTTAAGCAGGCTCCATGCTCACCTCAGAGTCTGATGCGGGGCTTGATCTCATGACCCTGAGATCATGACCTGAGGTGAAATTAAGAGTCGATACTTAACCAACTGAGCCATCCAGGCACCCTAGCTTTATTTTTTAAATTGTGGTAAAGTGTATAATCATAACTTATATAGCATGGCATATCTTCTTACCCTTATAAATTTAAATTATTTTTGTATTTTTATTTAAAATGCACTTCTGGTAGGCAACATATATTTAGGTCTTAGTATTTTATCCAGTCCAACAATCTCTGCCTTTAAATTGTGGTTTTTAGGCCACTGACACTTAATTTGATTGTACTGTTTTATTTGAATCTATCATTTTGTTCTTTGTTTTCAGTTCTGTTTTTTTTTTTTGTTCCCTTTTCTTCCTTTTTCTGTCTTCTTTGGATTAATATACTATTTTTATTACTACCTTTTATCTCTGTTGTTGGCTTGTTTGCTAAAACCCTTTCTTGCGTTACTTTAGTGGTTATGTTACAGGGTTCATAGTATACATTTTAACTTATCATAGTTGAAGTGATATATCTCTTCATGTATAGGGTGAGAATCTTCCAATGGAATACTTTAGTTTCTCCTCTACTGGCCTTTATGCTATTTTCATGTTTTTTATATGTATACTATTAAGCTCACAATATATTTTTATATTTGCTCAGTTAATTATCATTACAGAGATTTAAATAATAAAAAAATCTTTTATACTTACTGTTTCCAATGTTCTTCATTCTTTTGTGTAGACTCAGATTTTTTTAGTGATACCATTTTTCTTCTGCCTGAAGCATACTCTTTAACATTTCTTATGTTGTGGATCTGCTTTTGTATGTTTGAAAATGTCTGTTTTGCCTTTGTGTTTGGGAGTATATTTGCTGGGTATAGACTTCTAGATTGAGAAAATTTTAGTACTTTAACATATTGCTTCACTGTCTTTTTGCTTGAGCTGTTTCCTTTAAGAAGTCTGATACTATATCTTTGTTCCTTTCTGCATCTTTTTTTTCTCTGGATGCTTTTAAGATATTCTATTAAAAATGAATAATTTGGGATACCTAGATGGCTCAGCTGGTTAAGCATCTGCCTTCAGCTCAAGTCATGATCCCAGAGTCCTGGGATCCAGTCCTACATCAGGCTCCTTGGTCAGCAAGGAGCCTCCTCCCCCTGCCTGCTGTTCCCCCTGCTTGTGCGTGCGCGTGCTCTTTCTCTCTGACAAATAAATAAATAAAATCTTTTAAAAAATGAATAATTTGATTATGATGGCCCTTGCTGTCATTTTCTTCATATCTTTTCCTTGGGATTAATTGAGCTTTCGGATTTATGAGTTTATAGTCTTCATCAAATTTGGAAAGCTTTTGCCCATTATTTCTTCAAATATGTTTTCTATTTCCCTTTTCCTCACCACTTGCACTCCTTTCAGGCATCCTGTTACCTATATATATAATGCTGCTTGAAGCTTTCCCACAGTTCATTGATGCTTTTTCAGTTTTTGGATTCTTTTTTTTTTTGCTTTGTTTTTCATTTTAGATATTTTGTATTGTTATGCTTTCATTAGTCATTTCTTCAGTGTCTAATCTGTATATATTTTTACTTCATCCATTGTGGTTTTTATGTTTATCAGCTCAAATAGGGTCTTTAAAAATATCTTCCATGTTTCTACTTATTAAAAATATGGAATAGGATATAATAACTGTTTTATTATCTTTTACTGCTAATTCTTTTTTTGTTTTAAGATTTTATTTATTTATTTGACAGTGAGAGACAGTGAGAGAGGGAACACAAGCAAGGGGAATGTGAGAGGGAGAAGCAGGCTTCCCGCCGAGCAGGGAGCCCAATGCGGGGCTCGATCCTAGGACCCTGGGATCATGACCTGAGCCAAAGGCAGACGCTTAATGGCTGAGCCACCCAGGCGCCCCTTTTTTCTGCTAATTCTAATATCCGTTTCAGTTTTGGGTAGGTTTCAGTTGATTGATTTTTCTCCGCTGGATGGGTCATGTTTTCCTCCCTCTTTGCATCTAATCTTTTATTGGATGTAAGACACTGTGAATTTTATTTTTGGTGTGTACTAGATATTTCTGTATACCTATAACCATTCTTGAATTTTATCCTTGGATGCAGATAAGTTACTTAGAGATAGTTTGAATCTCTCAGATCTTGCTTTTATGATTTTTTAGTTAGTTCTGGAGTGATGCTTAGTCTCAGGCTAATTATTTCTTACAACTGAGCCAAGGCCTTCCCGAGTACTCTACCTTATGTCCTGTTGAATTATCAGTTTTTTGAATCTTAGTGGTAGGAACTATTTTTGGCCCTATGTGAACTCTAGATACTGTTCTGTAATACTTTTAGATAGTTCTTTCAGCTTTGGATAGTTCCCTTATACACATGCAGCAATTAGTACTTGGCTGAATACTCCAGGAAAATCCTCTGCAAATATCCGGGGTGCCCTGAGCAGCTCTTTCCTCTCCAGCACTCTGTTCTATGAACTCTAGCAGCCTCAGTTTTCTTTGATTCTCATCTCTAACTCCTCAACTCAGAGTTTGCCAAGCTCAGCCTCAGTTTTTTCTTCCTGTACTACAGCATGGAAACTCTCTTTAGAAAGTAATCTGAGGTAGGGGTGCCTGGGTGACTCTGTTGGTTAAGTGGCCAGCTTTTGATTTTGGCTCAGGTCATGATCTCGTGGTTGTGAGAGCAAGCCCCCCATCTGGCTCTGTGCTCAGAGTGGCGTCTGCTTGAGATTCTCTCCCTCTCCTTCTGCCCTGCCCCGCCTCACGGGGATGCACACTTTCTCTGTATCTCAAATAAATAAATCTTAAAAAAAAAAAAAAGTAAGTAAGCTGAGGTAGTTCTATGGCTCATCTCATGTTTCCCATGTTTCAGAGATCACTGACTTTGTTATCTGATGTCTAGTGTCTTGAAGCTGTTGTTTGAAATGTTTTGTCTGTCTTTTTTGTTTGTTTTCCAAGAAGATAAATCGAGCTCTTGTTATTCCATCTTGGCCAGAAGTAGAAGTGCATAAGTAAAGTTTGGGACTGAGAATATGCTCAAAAAACTTCAGCGTTTGTATTTTCAGGGTTAACTTGGAGGTTTTAGGGGAATATATTACTTAAATAATTCTCAATAAAAATCTAAGTTATTCTTTAGAACAGAAAAATGTCTAGAGTGTTTCACTTTAATGTTTCATTTTCCCTATTGTCTTCCCTCCTGATAAACTTTTCCAGCTTGGAGGGAAAAAAATACTATTTAACTTGGGTCTTTTCTTAATATTAAGACACACAATTCATTTGAATGGTCAATTGGTCCATTTATTCAACTTTGGGAGAGAATGAGATATAGGTATCCCTGACTTTTCAAAAGTTTGTGTTATACCTCTTTGCTTTTATGAAAGACGTGCAGAGTACCTGTTCTTGCTAACCAAAAGAAATCCAAAGAGGATTTTGGCCTTTGTGGAAAAAGGCGAAAAGCAAAAATAGCATTCAGTGCTATTTTGCAGCAAGCCATTATAGAGGCAATATGTTCCCCAACCAGCGAATGGCACCACCAAGCTCTTTCCCCAGGAATACACTCAACATCAAGCTGCCATAACTTTGAACTGTATATGTGAGCATCTGTGCTTTATCTCAATTTATTTTGTACATCCAGTAGAAGATATTTCCATTAGCAAGGGTATCAGAAATGGCAATCATTACTGCATTGTTTTGCTGTTGAGAATCCGTATGATTTTGAGGAAGTCATTTGATTTTTATGACAATCATTATTGCTAGTTGAATATAATTAAGGATATAGATGAATAGCCAGATAAAGAGATACATAAGTTCAAAAGGGTCCTGAATGCAGGAGCTTCTGTCCCTGTGGAGCTGGATGTGTTTATCAGGCCAGAAGCTTTCTGAACCCTGCAGTTTAGAGTTTTTTATGGAGGCTTCATCTTGTAGGCATGATCAATTTTTTTTTAGCAACATATGACTTTATTTTTACTTTATATCCAATAAATTTGGTACATTGATCTACCAAATTCTAGTCCTTTTTTATTATAATAATATTTTTTTATTATATTATGTTAGTCACCATACAGTACATCCCTGGTTTTTTATGTAAAGTTCGATGATTCATTAGTTGCGTAGAACACCCAGTGCACTATGCAATACGTGCCCTCCTTACTACCCATCACCACCCTATCCCATTCCCCCACCCCCTCCCCTCTGAAGCCCTCAGTTTGTTTCTCAGAGTCCATAGGCATGATCAATTTTTAATTCAATCTCTAGCCTTTCTCCTCACCCTGGGGGATGGGATGTAGGGCTGAAAATTCTAAGTCTCAAGTCATGGTTTGATCTTTCTGGTAATCAGCCTCTATCCTAAAGCTATCCAGGAGCCCACCAAGTATCATCTCATTAGAACAAAAGGTACTCTTATCACCCAGGAAATGTCAAGGGATTTAGGAGCTCTGTGTAAGATGCTCCTATCATTCTCATCACTCAGGAAATTCCAAGGGTTTTAGGAGTGCTGTGTCAGGAACTAGGGGGGCAGATACCAGACATATATTTATTATGTCACAAGAGCAAACCCAAACTTGGTTCTTCTGTCTCTTTCTCTCCATGTTACTGGAGAATCCTGGTACTTAGTTAAATACTCTTTAGAGACCTGGAGACTAAAAAATACACTATTTCCCTAAACAAGGAACAATTTCATTTGCTAGCTTTTCTACATTAAGATTTTTTATACTTTATAAAATGAACACATGTTCTTGATAAAAATTGAAACACATTTTTGCATACCTGGGGTTTCCAAATGAAAAGTAAAAGTTCACCTCCTTTTTCTACCCCTGACTTTCACAGTTCAACCAGTTAAGATTAAATGTCTCTGGTTTTCAAAATTCCCCTGTAACTGGCTCTTGAGAAAAAAATTGGGAGTGGGTGGAGGCCGGGCACTCTGTTTGCACAAGCAGATGAAGAGGTCCTAGATTTTCCAAGAGTCATAGTAACGAAAGGGCTAGTCACCTGATCTAAACAAACAAGATATCCAAGTTCCTTAATTTAGATTTCCAGTTTCATTCTTTGAACAGGGAAACCCCTTTAGAAAAAAAATTTTTGAAAACAAGTGCCAAGATTTTTAGAACATAGTTAATAGTTATTAATTATTCCCACTGAAGCAGGGTGAAAGAAAATGGGCTTAAGCAGTAGTAGGAAAATATTTAGTTTGGGTAGAAACCTTGAGGATTGTTATGCAGGAATAAATCATTAGGGTCAGTTTGGTGTTTCCCTGTTAAATGTGTTTGTAATTTTCGTCCATGTAAAATGGATTTGCCAGGTGATGCAACGGATAAGGGGATCACTGGTTCCTAGACTTCAGGGTTTTACAAATGAGTGAAACTAAAGAAAAAAAATGTGAGTTGTCATACTGTTGCTATTTTGCTTAATTAAGAATACTTTTAAACAACTACTACCTAATTTCATAAAAGGAATAAAATTCATACTAAAAAACTAGGCAAAATATAATCTCAGACTAGAGCATGGACTCTTTAAATTAGTAGATTTAACTATATGAAAAATTTAATTACATCACCTGTGTTTTTCTCAATATTTCTGAGACCAATGCCTATTTTATCAGGGATCACCACTAATTTTCAAACTGGCATTTGGACATTATTGCACTATATGGGCTTTCACAGCTCTTTCCAGGTTTCAGATGTTAAAGCTTCAGGACGTGTGGCTTTTTTATTTTGTTTTGAGCTTTTCCTTCTCTACTGGGGTGGGTGTGGGATGCAACTTAGAATCAGGCTTATTCCTCTCTTATGATATTACTTTATTATGTGCCTGGAGTTTCTGAGTTCTTGCCTGATTTAGATCATGAACAGAATTTTGTAGGAGACCCAGAGCTGGTCAGGGGTGAACACTGGCTCACTACAGCTCTGGTGCTTTTATGTGTCTTCAATGAACTGGAACAGAAGAAATCAATCATTTACCAAGAGCTAGTCATTCGTTCTGGAACTTACCTGAGAAGCAAAGTGAGTTTTAGAACTAGGCCATCAGAAATAATTTCATTCTTTGATTAATTAATGGAGATGTGGGATTTTCCAAGTGCTATTTTTTTTGTGAACTCAGCCAACCATTCAATAGATGTTACCGTGCCACCATAACGTTCAAATCAGAAGGCTTTGTCTGGCCTATAGCATTTGGCTCTGAAAGATGGAATCTGATCCATAATCTAAGATGCTGAGAATTTTTAATTCTGTTAGATGATTAGATCTACACCAAGAAGATTAATTTGATTGTATATGATTGTCCCCCAGATCAATCTCGGGATCAGGAACAAATTCCATGCTTTTTTCAGAGGGGCCTAGGAGTATTGCTATGCTAATATTTCTGTTTATCAGAGGTAACTGCTATGGAGAAATAAAGGAGAATGACAGTGCCAGACACTGTCCCTGTCTGCTTCCCTATTTACTTTTGACTATTCTAATGTTTATTTTGACATAGGTTGAAGTGTCAGCAGTCACCTTTTCTTAGTGCATGAACCAGGTTTCATTTCCTAGAAGAATATGCTAGTCACATACTTTAGAGGCACCCGTTTGGATTGCAGATGACATGAAGTTTGTGGCTTGGAGTTAAAACATAGAGTTTGGAGTCAAAGAGATCTGGGTTTAAATCCCAGCTCTGGTACCTATTAGCTGTGTGATTTTTAAGCAAGTTAATTTTACTAAGTCTTAGTTTCCCTGTGTAAGATATGAATGATGATAGGATTCTTAGGACTGTCATGAATATTAAATTCGGTAAAAATGTAAAGAGCTTGCCCTTAGTGTGAACTATTGTTGTTCTTGTTATTTTTGGAGGTAAAATAGGATGTCTGCTGATCTCCTTAAGAACAGAACTCACCTTACTTTCTAAATCTGTCTGGTAGAAAGCAGTCTATTAAAAATATCCTCTTATCTAGGATTTGACTTGACGATATTTTCTTGTTAATATATTCTCACTGCCTCTCTGACCTTTTGGACTTAGCCTGCCTAACTCCAAGGCCTAAATTTTACAGTGGCTGGGGGTTTGTATGACATTATTATTGTGATTTTTAGGGTCTTTTATTGGTTTAAATAT